>NC_042625.1:12000416-12313631 GCF_901001135.1 Rhinatrema bivittatum | reverse complement strand
TGATAAAAACTGGTGGTATGAGAGAGGAAATCATAAAGGTTGCCGCATTGAAGAAACATTGAAATATAGGCGGGAAATGCTTCGGTTTTGTGTATGGAAGAATCATTGATCAGATAGTTTTTGAATCTGGTTATAGTTGTTTGTTCAGGATTTTTAGCAACGAGAAGATTTGAAATATATGGCTCCCTGGTATATTAGTGATCCGTTATGAAATAGTTGTTATATCCCCTGATGAAACCTTGGGTGAAACAGAAGTCTCTTGTTGGGAAGAGGAAAATGCTGTGAAGAAATTGAATTTAAATGGAATAAGAAGAAATTGAAAGAAATTGAAAGGAGGGTACCACTGTGGATGATACATGTATAAGAACAAAATATTGAAGGGGGAGTGTCTAACAAATTATTCTGATATTTTTGATGTATAATTTATATGTGATAAATTTGCATTGGGCATGAATGTGGAGAGTGTATGAGTTTATATGAATAACATAAATTGTTTTGTATGTTAGTATTAACATTTTAAATGAATTTTTGATACAATTTGTTAAAATAAATTTTTATAGAATAATATACGCACAGGTTGGTGTTATATTGTTTACAATGATTATTGAGCCATAAATCTTTCCTTACTTTGAGGTCAATGACACTGTGTCCATTTGTCAGTAAAAGATTCAGCCTGAAGTGGGTTCATGTATTCTAAGGTATTTAGAACTTCACTACTCTTAAATGTTGCAGCAGGTAGATCCTAGTTGATATCTTGTACACTGAAGTTGCCTACAGGCAGGGTCTCCTCTTTGCTCTTAGCATATCTATATCTACCTCCTTTTCCAGTGAAGCCCACAGTAAGGGGCAGATTTTAAAAGCCCTGTGTGCATAAATCTAGCTGGATTTACGCGCGCAGGGGACTTGCACGCCGGTGCGCCTATGTTGCATAAGGGGCGGGAGCCATGGGGGGAGTCATGGTCCGGGGGCAGGTCCGGGGGCATGGCGGCAGTCCGGGGGTGGTCCGGGGGCGTGGCCAAGTGCCCCGACACAGCGGCCTGTGTTTGGGCCTGGCGCACCCGCACCGAGCCGGCAGGCGTAACTCAACGAAATAAGGTAGGGGGGATTTATTTTTATTTTATTTTTATTTGAATGTTTTTTTATACTGAAGTTTGGTGTCAGCCTTCACTCCGGTTTACATGTATAACAAAGATTTACATTAAAAACATCAGAGAAGCAACAGAGAATTAACATAAAGTAACATTGGTAAATGCTTGATAACTTTGCTAATATAAGAACATTAAGTAACATTATAGGTTGATTGATAAGTTTGGTAGTATTTTATGGGTAGATTTAGCTAAATGCATTAGATGTAAAGGGGATTTCCCGGTCAGGTTTAGGAGTACGAAGGAGTGATTATACAGGAGGTGGGTTGCTAGATAGGGCTGGGGGGTGGGTTAGATAGGGAAAGGGAGGGAAAGGAGGGGGGACCAAAAAAAAGTTCCCTCCAAGGCCGCTCCGATTTCGGGAACGGAACAGGGAAAGCCATCGGGCCTCCCCTAGGGCTCGGTGCGCGCAAGGTACACAAGTGTGCACCCACTTGCGAGCGCCGACCCCGGATTTTATAACATGTGCGCGCTGATCGGGTGTACATTTGTGCGTGCCGGGTAGCGCGCACAAATGTACCCCCCCTCCCCCCGCGCATAATATTAAAAATCTGCCCCTAAGTGTCATTCTAATTGATATGTGGCTCTATTTCAGTGGTTACTACTGGGTTTTGAATATAGAGAGCTACTCCTCCCCTCAGTCTTTTCTGAAGAGATTATAGCCAGGGATGATCACATCCACTTTTTTGTAGGCTGTGCACAAATAAATTCTCATATGCAATGTAGTGTACACATTTGTGTTCAATGTTCTTTGAAACATATTCTATTTTCCTTTTCACGTGTGTGCTATGTTTTCCAGTGCCACATTTCACAACCTGTGTGTGCATAAATAAACACACGACAGCTTATGGGGAACATTGGTCCCAACCCAGTTCTGGTTTCCATTATACTAAGACTCTGTGATTGCACTTTTATCTAAGTTTGCCTCCACTATGGTGGCATCCAAGTCTGTGATTTTAACAAAACTGAGATTTTACATACATGCTTCATCTATGTTATTTTACATTTCCTTTTTTTCTCTATTTGTTTTTCTTTTAGCAGCTCCTTCTCCTCTGCATTTCATTGATGTCTCCTGTATGTTATTGTCCAATTTAATTTTGACGTAAAAGCTTGTTTCTCTAACTTTTTTTTTTTTTTTGCTTGTTGGGGAGACCAAGCTGTGCCTCTCCTCTCATTTAGTTTATACTGGTCGAAGAAAAGACTGCAGTATTGGATGGGTGTAAACCAACCCATTTCTAAAAATCCTTATCCTCCCAGACACGTCCCCCTATGTACCCTAATTCTTTATCCATGCACCCGTCTTTCATCCATGAATTAAATCTCTTCTAAATGTCCAAGTAGACTCTTATCGTCATAACCTAGCTCTTCTATTTACAGTTCACACCAGCATATTAATGAACCAACTCTCAGAGAGAGAGAGGGAAGGCAAAGCTTTCATTCTAAAGATAATACAGTAACTTTTCTAGCGTGCATGTATCCTGAAGCTGGAGAAAAGGCGGAGACTAGCACTGGTCTTCAGGACAGGCTCTCTTCTTCTAAAGTAATCACTGAAATTCTCTATACTCACAATTCCATATTTTAGGTTCTTTAGGATATTTTTGTAGATTGTGATATCTTTAATTGGATAAAAATAAATTACCCTAAGAATTGTTTTAAATGTATTTATAAGCATTTGATATCCCATTGTTTCCTAAAAGTAGGCCCAAGGCTACATGATAAAAAAAATATTGCACAAAAGTTATTGAGGCCACATAGGTTCCTTACTCACTTCTGTTTTGGGACAAAGATATCTGTCAGCAAGTGAATTCTTTCTTTTCCCCTTTTACACAGCTGACTAGGGAAGTTCGTTTGCAGTTTTTATTTATTTTTCCAGGGAATTTATCAGTGTTTATAACAAGAACAAAAGTGATATTTACCTGGAAAAATGACATTGTCAGTTTTTCTGAGGTCTTTCATTTTTTGATCTTGTAATGAACACTGATAAATTCCCAAGAAAAATAAAATAAAAACCAAAAAATAAAGGAACCTAATGACACAGGAACCGTCGCTGACTTGGGGGCTAGAGGCAGGTCACCTCTGAGAAGATCCCTCAGCATTACTCTAACTGACAGCAGTATTCCTTCCACCCTGGGACAAATGTCAATCCACAGTGCAACCAAACCCCCATAACCACGTTAGACAAAATACTCAAATTAAAGCCCCCCAGAATGGAGAGGCAGTTTAGAGGTTACAGCAGTGGGTTGATAAGAGCATAAAAAATTGCCATGCTGAGTCAGACCAAGGGTCCATCAAGCCCAGCATCTTGTTTCCAACAGAGGCCAAACCAGGCCACAAGAACCTGGCAAGAACCCAAACACCAAGAAGATGCCATGGTACTGATGGAATTAATAGCAGTGGCCATTCCCTAAGTCAACTTGATTAACAGCAGTTAATGGACAACCAGAGAGCCCAGAGTTCAAATCCTGCTGATGCTCCATATGACCTTGGGCAAGTCACTTTACCCTCTACAACCTCAGGTACAAATTTAGGGGGTCATTTGCTAAGCATTTTTTCCTATAGAAACAGAGGGATAGAGTTTTTAAAAATATGCGTGTCCGTGTGCACGCACTACCTGGCGCGCGCACATGGATGCACAATTTTATAACATGCGCGCGCTGGCAAGAGTGGGCAACTGCAGGGATAGATGACTGAAGCCACACATTCTGCAGGCTGCCCCACTAATATTCATGGGACTTGCTGTGAGAGTCACAGTAGCCAACCATTTGTCAAGAAGCAGCATCATAGAGATGTAGGCCAAATGTTCACAGTAAATGAAAATTGGTTGTGTGCTCAATTTGTGCTAGATAGATGATCCCTGCCCTCGCCTCCTTCCCCAAAGAGAGAGAGCAAACCTTCTATATCTTAGGAACCCCTACCCTTCCTCTCTTCTCTGAGCAAAAGCGAGGAAAGGTTTATCCTGGGACTACCACATGCAATCATTCTCTCCTTGGTGCAAAGATGACCATGCATAGGTCTGAGTAATCCTATAGTAAATCCGAATTTAGAGCTCTGTGAACTGTGATCCATGTCGGTGATTTTAGGGAAACCACACACTTCGAACCAGTCTTTAGCACTCTATGATGTCATGAGCAAAAGGTTGTTCCTTTTTTGATTCAGAAGTTTCCTTTTGCTCCTTTCAGTTTCCAGCCCAGTCAGAACCAAGACTGGAATCCGGCACGGTGAGCTTTCATTTGCAATTTCCCAGGGATTTCTCCCCCTGTTTGATGTCTTCTCCCAGCTTCCGGAGTGCAGTCACTGCAGTGGCAGTCCTCGGCAGGGGCCATACAATGATGGGCCCGAAGTGCGGCCATTGTATGACGACTGGGACTCCCTCCTCTCCCCACCTCGAGGGCTTGTATTGTTTGCCTGCTTAAAATATAAAAAAAAGAGTGCTGCTAAAGGTGCCGAAGCCTCTCAGAATGAAAAGAAGCACTGACAGGGTCAGTGAAGAGGACAAAATGATGGCAGGCAGATAAGACACACAAGTTGTGGTGAAAATAACAAAACAAACTCCTGGGGCTTCCATGAACAAATATAAAATATCACAGCTCTATAGAGTAGGGTTCTTTATTGCAGCTTTTCTATGAACTGCGCACATGTGCCTAACAGGACAGAAATCTGAGGACAAGTATAGCAAATGGTTTTAATTTTGGACATCTGTAAAACTTGGATAGTTGTGTATTGAATTTCCATACGGAAAAGAGCGCAGAATTACCAAAGGGACACTGAACAGTTGTATTTTTTTTTTCAAGCTCAACAATCTTTCAAAAGGAAAAATATCAACAAATGCACTGAAGGGGAAAGAAAGTTTCCCAGCTTCTATAGATGCTAAATTATTTGCAAATAAAAATATATATCTGAGATCTTCCATGAACGAGCAGTGAAGAGCAAAGCACAGAATCCAGGAAAGGTGAATCTGCTGCTGGTTACCCCTCTCCATAGCACTTACTCTGTAACCTTGGAGCTTAGTAACCTACACCCTGTTTCCTCCAGCCTAGATTATAAAGCACTTTTGGGAAGACTCTTGGTGAACCACAAATATTTCCTTGTATACAGTTCTGCACACTGACAGTGTTATTATGGTACGACTATTTTACTTACAATTTGAATGGCACTTAGTTCTTAACTTCTGATTTTCTCATCCTCACTTTTTTTTCATCAGCAGAGAAGGACAGTTCCCAAAATGTTGGCCAATGTAAAACGGTGCCAGGGCAGTACTATATTGTGAAAGATTGCACTTTCACAATATAGAATATGCTTTTTTAGCATGGTATTAGATTAGTATTTTCATTAATTGTGGGAAACCATCATAGAATAGAATTCCTGCTGTATTTTCTGATGCCATAACCGTGTAGAAAAGAATTCAAACCTTTTATGTGCCACAGAATTCTACAATGAGGTCATAGAAAGGCATTTGTCAACAGGGGCTTAAACTAGAGGATGGGGGTGACAGAAGGAAGCTAGAAGATCTAGATTGTTACCCCCATAAAATGAAAATACAGGAAGTGGGCAGAGAAATTCATAAAATAAATCAGCTCTGCAGTCCACTTTAGAGCAAAAGGGCAGAAAATGAGGCTAAGAGCAGTAAGCCAATGAAGAAAAGCTAGAAAGCTATGAGCACCAATGCTTATTAGGGATGTGAATCGTTTTTTGACGATTTAAAACAATCGTCAGATATATTTTAAATCGTCAAAAATCGTTAGAGCCGCGATACAATAGCAATTCCCCTGATTTATCGTCAAAAAATCGTAAATCGGGGGAGGGCGGGAAAACCGGCACACCAAAACAACCCTAAAACCCACCCCGACCCTTTAAAACAAATCCCCCCACCCTCCCGAACCCACCCAAAATGTTTTAAATTACCTGGGGTCCATTGGGGGGGGGGTCCCGGCGCGATCTCCCGCTCTCGGGCCACGGCTGCGTTAATAGAAATGGCGCTGGTGGCCCTTTGCCCTTACCATATGACAGTGCAAAGGTAGCGCCGGCGCCATTTTGGTTCCTGTCACCAGACGTCACGCGTGCAGGAGATCGCTCCCGGACCCCCCGCTGGACCAGGGACTTTTGGCCAGCTTGGGGGGGGGGCTCATGACCCCCACAAGACTTGCCAAAAGTCCAGCGGGGGTCCGGGAGCAACCTCCTGTACTCAGGCTGTATTGCCAATATTCAAAATGGCGCCACCTTTGCCCTCACTATGTCATACGACCCGTATGACATAGGGCAAAAGTAGCGCCGGCGCCATTTTGAATATTGGCAATACGGCCCGAGTGCAGGAGATCGTTCCCAGACCCCCGCTGGACTTTTGGCAAGTCTTGTCCTTTGCCCTCACTATGTCATACGCACCATATGACATAGTGAGGGCAAAAGTAGCGCCGGCGCCATTTTGAATATTGGCAATACGGCCCGAGTGCAGGAGGTCGCTCCCGGACCCACGCTGGACTTTTGGCAAGTCTTGTGGGGGTCTGGAGGCCCCCCCAAGCTGGCCAAAAGTCCCTGGGGGTCCAGCAGGGGTCCGGGAGCGATCTCCTGCATTCGTGACGTCGGGTGACAGGAACCAAAATGGCGCCGGCGCTACCTTTGCCCTGTCACATGGTAAGGGCAAAGGGCCACCGGCGCCGTTTCTATTAACGCAGCTGTGGCCCGAGAGCGGGAGATCGCGCCGGGACCCCCCCCCCACTGGACCCCATGCAATTTAAAACATTTTGGGGGGGTTCGGGAGGGTGGGGAATTTGTTTTAAAGGGTCGGGGTGGGTTTTAGGGTTGTTTTGGTGTGCCGGTTTTCCCACCGATTTATGATTTGACGATTTTTTAACAAAAAAAACCATGACGATCAGATTTCCCTCCCCCCCCCAGCCAAAATCGATCGTTAAGACGATCGATCACACAATTCACATCCCTAATGCTTATAGTCTGAGCAAGAAAGTAACAGATCTGCAAGCCCTAATGCTGGAGGCAAAATTAGACATTGTTGTGTAAAGGAGCACCCTTATAGCCCTAGGAAAGTGTCCCTGCCCTTTACAAGCACGCAGAATATGGTTTCAACTGGACTGAGTGCCCTCACTGTGACAGACGTCTCAACAGACCCTACACCTCTTGGTAAATGTCAAGTTAGTATCACACAGTGTAAATTTCAAAGGCAAATGTAAATGTAAATTAAAATTGCTATGATAATTACATTTACATTTTCCTTTGAAGATTACCCTAAGAATGTTGAGGAGGGTGGGATGAAGTAGAGCATAAAAGCCTTTTCTCCCACATGAAGCAGCAGGATTGAAACGAGGAGCTTAGAGAGACAGGATTCTAAGCTCCTGATGGTGTCAGAGTCAGCTCCCCGCAGAGTGGCTTCAGAAGTCCTGTCTCCCCAAGAGAGAATCCAGAGAAATGAGAGGATGGCCATACCTTCCAATTTGAAAGTTTGTGCCTGTGTACTGGGTGGTGCCAGAATAAAGAGTATCCTGCCTGGGAACGTTTGCCAGAGTCAAGTCAGAGATTAATTCTGTCACCCTCAGCCTGAGACACCAAATCAGTTTGGGCCTATGATTTGGTTGTCTACTTGATTCTATGATTAATTAATTGGAAAAAAAAGGGTCATTATGGTGTCTATGCTTATTCTTTATAGATCTGATTTTCAAAGCACTTTATGTTCATAAAACCCTGTTGTAAGCATATAAGTTGTACTTTGAAAATATTCCCATGCGTGCTAAAGTTCACACAAAACCCGATTTCACCCATACATTTACCTGCACCACATGCAGAAAGTTACCCCTGCTCTGAGCAACATGTATCTCTCTGCAGGTTCATCCATGAACGTGACAGCCAAAGCCACAGATTTTCAAAGTGGATTTATGTGCACCAGCCTGCTTAGAAATTTCAGGATAAAGTCTGCAGGAATACAAATTACCTGCAGCCTTTTAGACCTACATGCAGTGTTTGGAAAGTACCCTCCCTGTATAGGAATTGCCCTGTTTGGGGGGGGGGGGGGTTGTTTAGAACTCATGTAACTTCTCTCCCCAGTTCATGCATAGTTCTGGTACAACGGATGGCCTTATCAAAATATGCTTATGAAACCAACTTTGAAGGGTAAGAGAAGATCTCCTAAAACAAGGTCCTTCTTAGGGACGTCACCTATTTAAAAAAATAGACTATGAGCTATCTACAAAGAAACATGTGATTAACTGGTACAACCCTCTATTTCAGTAATTAAAAGTTCAAAGTGCATTTTCTTTGTTAGGGCTGATGATACAGAAGTGTAGTAAAAGTCCTTTCTATAGTAAGCCAGGTATGGATATTTCCAGTGAACAGACATTAATTCCACCCCAGCTCCGTTCATCAGTTCTGCCATTCAGTGTTAGATAAAGTGGTGCATTTCTTTAGATCTGGGAAAGACATGCTGTTAATATTATGCAACACATATCCAACTCTGTTTGAGCACATATTTAGCTGAAAGGACTAACAATCTGCTGAAGTTAAAATTTTCCTGAGAGTAGATTATAATTAAGTTCATAATGTAGTTTTCTAAGTGTTTGATGTACTTCTTATTACTTCTTGCTCCATAAAGACTTTCAGGGAAAATCTGAAGTTCAGATCCAGGAAATTTAAATCTTCAGGGAAATGTGATCTTATTATACAACAGCATGCATTTAAGTTTCCCTAAACTACATCCATTAACCAATCAGATTTCTCCATTGAGCTTTACTGTTTCAAAGTGTTACTGAGGATTTTAATTTACCCAGTGAATTTATACATACTGAGATCAATTTTCAGAAAAACCTAAAAGCTAAATGTCTAGCTGAATATCCAGGAATAACGTTATTCAGGTAAACTTACCCAGATGACTTTGTAACCTAACTGGCTATAACTTTGTAATACAACTCCTTCCCCCACCCCTAAATTATCAAAATATTCTCCAAATG
Organism: Rhinatrema bivittatum; assembly: GCF_901001135.1. Lineage (NCBI taxonomy): Eukaryota > Metazoa > Chordata > Amphibia > Gymnophiona > Rhinatrematidae > Rhinatrema > Rhinatrema bivittatum. The sequence continues at coordinate 12,304,537 of NC_042625.1, read as the reverse complement.
AAGATCCCCTGCAGTAGCCCACTCTCAATCTAACCCTAAATCTGCCTCTCCATGCAGATCCACCAGAACCCCCTTACTGTGACTGGGAGCTTGGGATAATCTTACGGCTTCCAGCATGTCCAGCATTGATTGTTCTGCCTCTATTAACTGTGAGCAGATATGTTGTTTGTTATGTATATACTAGCCGTTAAGCCCGTAACAACGGGCTACATTAAAAACAATTCTCCGGTCCATTTCCTTCCCCCTCATTCTCCCTCCCACCTCCCCCCTCATTCTCCCTTCCACCTCATTCTCATTCTCCCTCCCCCTCCTCTCCCTTCCACCTCCACCTCCCCCTCATTCTCCCTTCCCCTCATTCTCCCTTCCACCTTCCCCTCCCTCTCATTCTCCCTTCCACCTCCCCCTCATTCTCCCTTCCCCTCATTCTCCCTTCCACCTCCCCCCACCTCATTCTCCCTTCCACCTCATTCTCATTCTCCCTCCCCCTCCTCCTCCTCTCCCTTCCACCTCCCCCTCCCCCTCATTTATTTATTTATTTATTTAAAATCTTTTCTATACCGTCGTTAAGCGGGTGCCATCACAACGGTTCACAATAAGGCACAAAAACTATGTTGCATAAAGTGTCTAGAATTCTAACTTACACAGGTGCCATAAAAAATACTGTAACATTATATCATAATAAGTACTATTTGGTGAGTATTATAAGTTATGTCTAGATTTTCTAACTCTGCTAAAAGTTTGGTGTTACTTAACTTTGAAGTTTAAGATAAAGGTGGAGATTAGAATATAGGAGAGGAGACACACTTTAAGAAGGAAGGAGTGTGTTTGTGTGGGTGTTTGCTTGACCGCAACTAACAGTTCCCTGGGTTCTACTCTTGATTCTCTTTGTGGTATGCTTGCTTAAATAGCCATGTTTTTAAATTTTTTCTGAATGTTTTGATGTCTCTTTCCAATCTGATTTATACTGGCATGCTGTTCCATATTATCGGTCCTGCTAGTGATAGGGCCCTGTCCGTGTTAATCTGGCTGTTTTGACTGATGGTATAGTTAGCAGTGCTTTGTTTGCTGACCTTAGGTTTCTGTGTGGGGTATGTAAGCGGAGGGCTGTGTTCAGCCACTCTGCTTTTTCGTCATGTATCAGTTTATGAATGGTGCATAAAGTTTTGCATTGTATTCTTTGTTCAATGGGTAACCAGTGTAATTCTATTAAGGTTTCAGTGATATGTTCTCTTTTACTTTTCCCAGTTAGAATTCTAGCCGCTGAGTTTTGTAAAATCTGTAATGGTCTTATTGTGGTATATGGCAGTCCCAGTAGGAGGGCACTGCAATAGTCGGTACTGGAAAAGATTAGGGCTTGTAAGACTGATCGGAAGTTGGTGGGCGTTAGTAGTGGTTTTAATCTTCTGAGAGTCATAAGTTTGGCATATCCTTCTTTTACTTTTTGAGATATATGTTGTTTCATACTTAGTTCTGGGTCAATTATCACTCCCAGGTTTCTTACTTTCTCAGCTAGATGTATTTTTTGGTTGTTGTTGAGTGTAATTGGGTTCTGGATGATAGTTATGTTTTTTCGTTCTAGGTGTAAGAAATCTGTTTTATCTATATTGATTACTAGTTCCATTTGGTTTAGAAGTTGTTTTATTATATCTAGGTACATGTTTGCTATGTTTAGTGTTTTTTCAATTGTGTCGTCAATTGGGAGTATTAACTGAATATCATCGGCGTAGATGTAGTGCGAAATTCCTAAACCTGCTAGTAGGTGACATAATGGCAGCATGTATATGTTGAACAGTGTGGCGGATAGGGCAGATCCCTGTGGAACTCCTGTTTGAAGGTTTATTTTTTCTGACATTACTTCTTTGATTTGTACCTGGAAGTATCTGTTATGTAGGTATGATTTAAACCATCTGATTGTCGAGTTGCTTAGTCCTATTTCTTCTAATCTATTTATCAATATGTCATGGTTAACTGTATCGAATGCCGCTGAAAGATCAAGCATTACTAAAATGTACTGTTTACCGCTGTCAAATCCTCTCATGATGTTGTCTGTTAGTGCAAGTAGTAGTGTTTCAGTGCTGAAGTTTTTGCGGAAGCCATGTTGTGATGGGTATAGTATATTGTTGTTCTCTAAGGGACGGATTTTAAGAGCCCTGCTCACCTAAATCCGCCCAAATCCAGGCGGATTTAGGCGAGCAGGGCCCTGCGCGCCGGTGCGCCTATGTTCAATAGGCCTACCGGCGCGCGCAGACCCCGGGACTCGTGTAAGTCCTGGGGTTTGGCGAGGGGGGCGTGTCAGGGGCGGGCCCGGTCGGCGCGGCGTTTTGGGGGCATGTCGGCAGCGTTTTGGGGGCGGGCCCGGGGGCGTGGTTACGGCCCTGGGCGGTCCGGGGGCGTGGCTGCGCCCTCCGTACCTGCCCCCAGGTCACGTCCCAGTGCGCTAGCGGCCCGCTGGCGCGCGGGGATTACGTCTCCCTCCGGGAGGTGTAAATCCCCCGACAAAGGTAAGGGGGGGGGGTTAGACAGGGCTGGGCGGGTGGGTTAGGTAGGGGAAGGGAGGGGAAGGTGAGGGGAGGGCAAAAGAAAGTTCCCTCCGAGGCCACGCCGATTTTGGAGCGGCCTCGGAGGGAACAGGGGTAGGCTGCGCGGCTCGGCGCGCGCCGGCTATACAGAATCGATAGCCTTGCGCGCGCCGATCCAGGATTTTAGCGGATACGCGCGGCTATGCGCGTATCTACTAAAATCCCGCGTACTTTTGCTCGCGCCTGATGCGCCAGCAAAAGTACGCCAATTCGCGCTGTTTGTAAATCTACCCCTAAGTGTTCTGTTAATTGTTTTTGTATGGCTTTTTCTATTAACTTTACAATTAGTGGCAGGTTTGATACTGGTCTATAATTGCTCATGACTAGATGATTGCTGTTTTTTTTCTTTAGAATTGGTTTTACTATTGCTCCTTTTAGTGAGTCTGGCATGTTTCCTTCTTTTAGTGACAGGTTAATGATTTTTGTTAGAGTTGGAGCTACTACATTGGCTACTTTTTTTAAATCTGTGGTTGGAATTGTGTCTAATGCATGTGGGGCTGGGTTCAGTTTTTTTAGCATTGATTCAACTTCAATTTCGGATATTTCGTCGAATTCTTCCCATTGTTTAACATCTCTTTTTTGCATGTGAATTTTCTGCTTATTTGTTTTAGGGATTTTTGCTTTTATATTTGTGATTTTGTCGTTAAAGAAGGTAGCTATTTCATTGCATTTGCTTATTGGTAGTTTCTGTGAATTGTCATTTTTGTCAGTTGTGAGAATTTTTACTATGGTGAACAGGGTTCGTGGATTGTTTGTGTGTTTCTCTATCTTAGTGCTGTAATATTGCTTTTTAGCGTTAAGAATTACTTGTTTATAGTAGGCTAGCTGTTTTCTGTATTTAGTCAGGTTGTCTGTTGTTTTATTGTTTTTCCAATCTTTCTCTTTTTTCCTAAGGTTTCTTTTGATTATCTTTATTTTTTCATTATGCCATGGGTTTGTTTCTTTGGGTTCTTTTATGTCAATTCTTTTTATTGGGTTGATCTCGTTGGCTAAGTTTTTGGTTGTTTGTGCCCATGCGGTAAGGGCAGAGTCACAGTCGGTGCAGTCTATTTCGGTTAGTTTTTCTGCTAGTTTGTCTTTCAGGGAGTCTATGTTGAATGGAGGGCGATATTCAAAATTGATGGGGTCACTGTTCTGTATTGTTTGTTTTTCTGTAAATTTGATTGAGGATTTTATTAGGAAGTGGTCTGACCATGGTATCAGAGTGTATTCTGATTTGCTATGTTCTAAGTGGTCGTGGTTGATAAATGTTAAGTCAAGAGAGTGTCCTGCTTTGTGGGTGGGTTTATCAGTTGTCAGGGTGAAGCCTAGCGCTGTCATGAAATCTAATAGTGTTTGACATGTGTGAGATAAGGGGTGTTTGTCCATATGTATGTTGAAATCCCCTAGTACAATTGTGGGTTTGGAGGTGTTTAGGTGCATTGTTAGGAATTCAATTAGTGGGGAGATGTTTAGTTCTAGGAGGGTGGGGGGGCAGTATATAAGACAAATTTGTAGTCTATTAGTTTCAAACAGGGCGATTTCATGATTCTTTGGAGGCAGTGTTGGTATTAGTTTACATTTTAGACTTTTTTCAATTATTAGTAGTAGTCCCCCTCCTCTTTTGTTTGTTCTTGGGATAGAGAAGACATCATAGTTTTTATGTGCGATTTGGTTCTTTAAAACAGTGTCTGATTTTTTTTAACCAAGATTCGGTGATTGCTATGAAGCTTGGTTTTTTGTCATACAACATGTCCGTGATTATAGGGAATTTCTTTGTAATAGATTGCGCATTTACTAGTAGAATGCTTAACATTAGTAGTTTGCTTGTGGTGGTGTTAGTTGTTTTGGTCTTTATTTGTATGAGTTTGGTGGATGGGGTTTTTTTAGTAATGTTTGTTTTGTATCTGGTTTTGTTCTTATGTGTGTGAGTGTTTCCATAATTACCTTTGTTTAGGCAGGTTTTGATTTTCTGAATTCCTGATCCTGTTCTTTTGTTGTCCATGCTTTGGAGTTGTCCATTGTGGGGTTTTTCATGGGGTGAGCAACGAGGTGAACAAAGGGGCGTGCCCCTTTGTTGCACTCCTTCGGTGCGTGACGCCGGCGCGCGGCACCTTTTGGTCCGGTTCCGTTTAAATCCCCTCCTCTTGGCGCGCTTTTGCCGACCTTGGTGACGACAACAGCAGCGTCGACCAAGGGGGAGGGGCGCGGGTCAGACTTCCGGGGTCCCGTGCAGCAGCATCTGTGAAGAGAGGCAGAGAAAGAAAAAAAGACACCAAAAACAACAGTAAGACTTGGGCAGCGTCTGTGAGTGGGGGAAGGGCGAGAGACAAACGGCAGGGAGCTTCAGGCAGCAGCTGTTGAGAGAAAGAGGGAGAGAAAACCAGATTCGTGTGTGCCTTTGTTGTTTTTCTAGGCAGGGCTTAGTTGTGCTTCTTCCTTCTGATCTGGCTCCGTTTAAATCCCCTCCTCTTGGCGCGCTTTTGCCGACCTCGGTGACGTCAGCAGCAGCGTCGACCAAGGGGGAGGGGCGCGGGTCGGACTTCCGGGGTCCCGTGCAGCAGCATCTGTGAAGAGAGGCAGAGAAAGAAAAAAAGACACCAGAAACAACAGTAAGACTCAGGCAGCGTCTGTGAGTGGGGGAAGGGCGAGAGACAAACGGCAGGGAGCTTCAGGCAGCAGCTGTTGAGAGAAAGAGGGAGAGAAAACCAGGTTCGTGTGCGCCTTTGTTGTTTTTCTAGGCAGGGCTTAGTCTCCCTTTCCCCTTCCCCTCATTCTCCCCCCCACCTCCCCCTCCCCCCATTCTCCCTTCCACCTCCCCTTCCCCCCATTCTTCCTTCCACCTCCCCCTCCCCCTTCCACCTCCCCCCTTCCACCTCTCCCTTCCAATTCCCCCTCCCCTCCCTCATTCTCCCTCTCACCTCTCCCTTCCATTTCTCCCTCCCACATCTATTCTCCCTCCCACCTCTATTCTCCCTCCCACTCCTTCTCACCTCACTCTCTCCTCCCTCCCCCTCAGTCACTCCCCTCCTCTCCCAGATCATTCACAACCACTTCAGATGGCGCGTGCGCGCGCCGCCGCCGCTACAGCTCCTGGTCCTCGCCGCCGCTACAGGTCCTGGTCCTCGCCGCCACCGCCGCTACGGGTCCTCCCAGCGCCATTTTTGTAAATAGGCAAACTCTGGCCGACGTGCTCGCCCGCGCATGCGCGGTAGAGCTGCTCTCTACTGCGCATTTGCGGCACGTCAGTCAGGACTCCGTTATCTAGTAGATAAAGTTGTTCTGTTCCTGCTTGTAAGCTAGTGTGATGTCACAAACCCCTATAATCTTGTATTCTTGTTGTGGCTCTTTATGGCCACATGTTTCCTGCCCCCACTGATTCTGGGTACTTCCGATTGGCTCAGATTCTGGTTCATGCCTGCTGAGAAGCTTTCAGTGTACTCGTGTGCTTCTGAGAGAAAGGAGAAAGAAGCAAGTGGCCTCTCATCTCTCCTTTCCTTTGCCCAGTTCCCTCCCACTCAGCTCCAATAAAGAAGTGAACTTCCCTAACCTGCTCTGCCTTATTTTTCCCCCTCTCCTCGCCTCTCCTCCCCCTAAAAATCTTCCTTTTTTTCTTTTGTTTTGGAACTTACTTCATCTGAAGAGATGAAGTTCTGTGCACCTGCCAGCTGCCGGCGCATGCTTCCCCGGGTTAGCGCCATTCAGCCGGCCCCTGCCCTGCCCCCAGCCCCACCCCAGTCCTGCCCCTTTCAGAGTCTGGCACTTCCACGTGTACTAGGAGATACGTGCCTAGCCGGGCCATTTTCAAAATGCGCTCGGCACACGCTCAGCCCAGCCACGTGTGTATCTCCTGGTTTTTGCACATGCTGGGTTCTTAAAATTTACCCTTAAGTGCACACAATAAGTGTACTTAAATCTCTAGTACAATTCCTTCAACAGCTATTTCAGCTCTAGAGTCAGTGCTCTGAACCTGAAATCAACATCTTCTCGCCCCCTCAAGACTGCAACCAGTAAGTTATATGTTTTGATTACCTGTTGGGATTTAGAAAAGGTGTCTTCACTGGAGGTTCAATATCTGGTATAGCTGAATGATTAGCAGTGCATGGGTGCTGTGAGATCATAACATTGATGTCAAAGCAACAGTGAATGTGCAGGGAGCTGGAAACTGTTCCAAGCTCCTGGTAGTGGTAAGGGGTTTGAGGGTTCCATGTTGGGCAGGAGGGTTATGATTGGGATGATGGAAGGGAGAGAGGGAGGGGAAGAGTGGGCTACCACAGGAGATCTTCATTTTGAAAATATTTAGACAATTGTGGGAGGAGAATAAAGAAGATGGAGAGGAAAGAGAGGCATTTTGTGCTTATAGGCCTGCAATGATTTAAAAATATTTTGGGGGTTCCTTATCAACCAACTGATCCAACATTTGTTGCATTAGGGTGGGAGATCAAGCCAGCAGGCACACTCAGATTTTTTTTTTTGTCATGGTAATCACTGCTTAACTTTGAATCTGCTTTCTCTATTTATGTAGCTATTCCTCCCAGCACTCTTGCGTTGCAGTATCTTTCTGATTAATTGGTTTGGATCTGTACGTTCATCCTCTCTTTTGGAGCCTTTGAAATTATTGTATTTTGTGGCCATGTTTACATGCTTTGATTTAGTTTAACGAGGGACTATTGGATTTTTCTATTGGATTTTTCTAGGGACCTATATCGGTTAGATTATGACAGATAGAACTCCCATCAGTGGTCTTCTGGTGTTACTCGGTGTGGCGTGTAATTGCGTTATGGATTGAATTACTTTTGATGGTAATAGATAGTATGCTCATAATTGTCTTCCCTATATAAAGTTTTAGTATTCTAACTGGACACTAAGCTTTAGCGGATGACGGAGAGTGACGTCATTTCCGACGATACGTGAGTATGATGGCGGCCAGCAGTTAATATTGGAAGGAGTGTTGTTGTAAAAGGTTGGTAAATTAAAGTTGTAAATTAAGTTTGTGATATCATGTCTATTTTTGTGTTTCTTTAGAGAAATGTTTCTTTGAGTACGTGGATTGGCGCCTTGACACTGAGGTGTGACGCTACAAAATTACATTTTCATTGCTATTGTTTAGCGGAATGCAGTACAATTTGGCTTTCTTACGATCATTTCAGTAAGTTTTTTTCTTTATTTTTCTTTATTATCTTGTATTTTGAGTGGTATTTTTGGTGTGAGACTTGGTGGTAGTTTGAATGGGTTTTCGGTTTAGTGTTTGAGTGGTTTTTAGTTTTGATGTTGTTCATTCTTTGTTTCTAGATGCATTTAATGAGAACTGGATACTATTGTGACTAATACAGTCAGAATATGACTTTTTTTCATCTATTACAAGTTTGGTTTGAATTTGGAAGGGTGACTTTTGGTTACCCCTATCTCCTATTAGGTAGGATACTTTGTATTTTTTTGATGGTTATTTATTGTCATCTTAGCCATTGGAATTTGATAATATGTTTCTATGTTTACAGTGGAGGAGACTGAATATATATCTGATAAGTACTAGTCCCTGAGGAAGCCCTATTCATTAGGGGTGAAACGAAGATATCTTTTGTCGGACACATAATCAAGGACACATTGTTACAATTAAGAAACAGGATTGGGTGGTCATAAGTAAAGAATGTAGACAGATTGAATATTAAAGTAGTTGATACAATCGAGTAATATATTTGAAATAATTGTGTATTGAAAAGAAGTGCTTGTAAATCATCTAGCTTTATAGGTATTGCTAGATTGAAAGGATAATATATGTTATTGTAATCAAAATCTCGAATGGACATTTGTTGTTTTAATGGGTTGCATGAATGTGTGTGTGTGCTAGTTTAGTTTTTAAAGTGTCTATATTGGTGAATATGTGAATATACTTAATAAATATTACACATTTTGCAAATGTGTTGTCTCTCTATTTGTATAGTAGAGTTTATAACTTTGAATATAACCAGTTAAGGAATACATTCCTGGATAACTTTGACCCTATTTTTTGCCACCTCTTCAGTTGGGTGAATAAGTTGTTCGGCTAACTGAACTCCACCCTGGAATGCCCCCAAAATTCCTACAAGTTATTCATATAAATTTTAACTGGATAATGGTTTATCTGAATAAAATGTATTGAGAAAACTGTTAGTGATATTCAAAAGCAAGCATTTATTTGGATAATTCAAAATCTATCTGGATAAAGGCCTTTGAATACTGACTTCACTACTACTTGCAGGAGAATGGAAACCACTGACTGATTAGACAGAATGAAGCCTGATCTAAGAAATCTTGAGGAGTGGGCAAGTGCATGCCAATGACGTTTCAATGTGAAAGTGCAGAATCATGCATTTAAGATGCAGGAACTTGAGGAAACAATACATGAAATGCACTAACTGGGAGAGGACCACAGAGTAATTGTACTTGATGATCTCAAGGTAGAGAAAGGCAGAGGTTAGAACCAGAGAGATGCTACAGTGAGTTGGGAAAGGGATAAACAGTAGAAGAAGGGAGGTGATAATGCCTTGTAGAGGTCATTTTTGAGACCTTACCTAGAATACTGTGTCCAGTTCTCCAAAACGGATACAGGGTGATCATAAGACACAGTGTCATGCAGACAGAGTCCAACAAGCCAAGCATCTTGTCTCCAAAAATGGACAGTCTAAGTAACTTAGAAGAACCCATTAGATCCCACTGTCATTCCTTGTGACCTTGGGCAAGTCACTTTACCCTCCGTTGCCTCAGGGTCATTCTTCAAATCGTGTTAGGGCGTTATCATGGGCATTAGGGCCTGTGATAATGTCTTAACGCATGAGATAAATATCACATCGCGAAATGCCTATGCAAATTTGAAAAATGTATTCAGATGGGAGGAGTTTGGGTGGAGTAAATGAAAATGAGGACTGTTTAACATTGCGTGCAATACCATAGCACATGCTATCGCAGGATTTAATGCCGGAAATAGCTACACTTTTTTCCTGGCATTATGCCTGCGATAGTTGTGTGTTATGGCCAAAGCAAGATTTGCTATATTTATTGCAAAGGCTGTTCGAGAGGGGAGGGGAGAAGGTAGAGAGAGAAGGAGAGAGTTGGGTTTTGGGGGGCAATTTTACATGCACAGTCACCCCCTTGCCCGCCCCTTCCTGTTTGCCTTGGCCAATCGACATTGTGATTTCCTGCCCGTGCATCAAACAAGGAGTAAGAAACAGGCAGCGTCCACTTCCGCAGCACAGGAGGAGAAGGAAGAGGCTGCTGCTGCTCCAGGAGCCCAAGTTAGAGTCTGCTGTTGCTAGTGTGTCTTGAAAGGGGGGGGGGGGGGAGAGAATGAATGAGAGTGTGAGTGTCTATTTGTAGGGATGTGCAGAAGGAAAAAATTTGTTTTGATTCTTATTCATTTCACCAGGACCCAAATTCATTGCATTCGTTTTCTGGGAAAAATTCCAATTTGTTTGATTCGTTTTCCATTAAAGTCAAAGGGGGAAGTATTTGCAGCCTATTTTTGGCTGCAGAATTGGGGTTTTCTTATCAATTCTTATGAAACTTCTGGGGAGCAATCATCAGAACGAGAAAAGAGATCCAAGGTACTTAGACTGTGGCAAAGTGGCACCAAAGTGGCATGAATAGCCTAAGGCAATTTAAAGGGCAAAGGGGTACCAGGAGTGGCAAGAGGGCTTTAACAGAGGTGCAAAGCAGCAGCGAGAGTGTCAAAAACACACTACAGCTTCAAAAGAGAGCACCGATAACAGATGCATGAACCATCAAAGGCAGCATGACAGGCAAAGTGGCAAGATAAGTGGCATCAACATCCTACAACACAATGAAGGGGGAACATAGCAAGCAGAAAGGGTGTCAGAAAAAACCACAAGGTGCTGATAAAGGGATAAAGCAGCAGAAAGACTAGCACCAACACACTGAGGAACCATGATAGTGGCAAGAACACCACAAGGAGTTGAGTGAATCATCTGGTGTATGGCAGCAAGGCAGAGTGGCAGAAAGTTGACCCATCTTGAAACACGGACCAATGAGTCTTACACATGTGCTAGGACCTGAGACATGATGAACTATGCCTGGGTGGGGTGGAGCATTGCCTCTGTGCACAGGGCCGGTGCAAGGGTATTAGGCACCCTAGGCAAACCTTACAGCCTGGCGCCCTACCCCCACCTCCCCAAACACAATTTTAAATTATGCATTTAACACATATTTTACATGAAAAGTGACATTCTGAGGTAAAATTAATATATATGTTATTGTGATAATTTCATGCACTGTTGTGATGCCAACAAGAAAACTTTCCATCTTGGAATTAATATGGCATCATACCTATTGTGATATATTTTGGCATGGTCCTCCTGTATCAACACAGTACTATCTGCCAACACTCAAAGAATAACAACCCTACCTATTAAAAAGAATACCATAAATATTACACCAGAATCTAAAATATCAATACACCTCCTATCAGGAAAATAGAACAGGCCAAGCTACTACAGATCCCTACAGAGAAACCACATGCTAAAAGAATGTTTCATCTCAGTCTTTGCATGCAGAACACAAACCCTCACCAAATACAGAATAAAGCCACATAAAGTATAAATAGAAATGTGTAGACAAAAACTTAACTGTAAAACGCTTCACACCAGACTCTATACAGTGTAACAATGGAAAAACAACAATTTCACCATTCCTCATGAAACAAATCAATAAAATCAAGATATATAAGTCATTAATCATAATTATAAAATCATACAAATAAAATAATTTCAAAACAGCTGATGAATAGAATATCCAATAATTAGACTCATGCAAATTTTGAAAGCTTTACCAAACACCAATAAAATATTTCAAACAGCAGACACATCATATACTACCCAATAATTAAAATGGTAGTCAATCAAGGAAAATGAACTTAAAAAGCTACCTTTACTTACCCTCTCCAGCAGTTCTCCTACTCCTTTCCCTTGCAGGCCACACCAGAAGCAGCAGTAGCTGCTGAAGCTGTCCTCACTGTCCTCTTCTTAGGGACCACAACCAGTCGCTTCTGTCTCTCTCACACACACACCAGACATATCCTCAGGACCAGTTTCTGTCTCTCGCACACCAATCATCTCCCCAACCAGTCTGTCTCTCTCTTTCTCTCTCTCTCTCACATACACACCCAGAAGCACCATTCCTTTCTCACATACACACACACCCACACACACACACACAGAAGCACCATTCCTTTCTCAATACACACCACATATACACACATAGAAGCACCCTCCCTATCTCACATACATGAAGCACCTGCCCTGTCTCACACACAGAAGCACCATTCCTTTCTCACATACATACACATACACACACACAGAGAAGCACCATTCCTTTCCCACATACACATACACAGAAGCACCCTTCCAAGCTCAAATACATATGCACACAAAGGCCCCCAGCTGAGCAGCTCATCTCCAGCGGTGGCTGGCAGTGGCCATCTTCATTTCTTCGGCCTAGTCTCGGGCTGCGCCGGTCTTCATTTCTCCGGTGGCGGCGGCCATCTTCTTTTCTTTGGCCTAGTCTCGGGCTGTGCCGATCTTATTTTCTTCGGCCCCACCGGCCTGCTCTCCATCAGCGGCTGCCTACACCGGTCTTCATTTCTCCAGTGGTGGCTGGCAGCGGCCATCTTCTTTTCTTTGGCCCCGCTGGCCTGGTCTTTTCATTTCTTCAGCCTGGCGTCCTCAATGACCCAGAGCCGAGGAGGCCACATGATCCGCTAGTCTGGCCCACCGGGAGAAGCCCGATCCCCCAATAGGCCAATCCACCCCTACTTTATCACACGGCCTTCTATTTCTCAAACACCACGGCGCGAACCAAAAGAATGAAAATGTATGATATGTTGCATTTGTGGGGGATCGCTATACATTTCACGGACCCACGAATGCAACGAATAGGGACGTATACATTGCGGATTGCGCACGTGTTCAAAACGAATGCACATCCCTAGTATTTGTGTAGGAAGAAGAGATCTGAAAGTGTATGTGGGTGAGTAGAAGACAGCTGAGTGCAAGTTGGCATGGGTGTAAAAGTGAGTAGGCATGTGTGTATGGAAGAGGGAGAGATATGAATGAGTGAGTGAGTGTGTGTGTGTTGGGTGAATGGCAGAAGTAAAGGTGTAAATGGACATGTGAGAATGTATTTATTTATTTATTTATTTATTTAATGTGAGAGAATGAGCACTGAAAGTAAGTGTGAACATGTAAGAGTGTTTATCAGAGCAAATTTGTGAGCATCTGGTCCCACTGTGCAGTTGCCCTCCCCCCTTCCCCCCCATTAATCCATGGTAATCTCAGGGTGACTGGAAGTCAAAAGTTCCCAGGTATGCATGTAACTGTGCATGTAAAATAGTCCCTCAGAACCCACCCCACCCCACAAACCTCAGCCCAAGTTACTAGTGACCCCTCTTACAGTGGCATAAATAGTTAACTATTTTAAGAGCCTCTACAGAGGCTCTCTCTCTCCCTCCTTCTCCAGCAGCTCAAAATGCAATAAAATGCCTGTCTGGCCCTTTTTTTTATCGTGGTTCTTGCTATATTTATAGCAAAATAATGAATCTAGGTCTTAGATTGTAAGCCCTGTGGGGATAGGGAAAATACCTATAGTACCTGAATGTAATCTGCTTTGATGTACACTTTAAAGTGCCGGGCCTCTCCGAAGGGGTGGAGAGGGACAGGGTGTGCCGGGACAGCACCATCCTGATGGCTCATGGAACTTACTTCAGCTCCGAGCCTGAAGTAAGCTCTGAAACACAAAAAAAGGATAAGATAGGAAAGATTTAGGGGTTGGAGTGGAGATGGCACGAGTAGGGTTAAGTATAGTAAGGTTCCCTCCTAGTCTGCTTATCTCCTTCCCAGATGTTTGGAGATACCCTATCTGTCTAATAATTGTTTGTGGCCTTGTTCTCTAGAAAGCTCTCCAAACCTTTTTTAAGTTTGGATTTAATTCTACCTTTAACCATATTCTCTGGCAATAAGTTTCATGGCTTAATTATTTGTAGACTGAAAAAAAAAATACTTTTAAAATTAGATATTTTCATATAATGTCCTCTAGCCCCAGTATTGTTTGACAGAGTAAATAACTGTTCCCCATTAACTCATGATTTGGTAAACCTCTATCATATTTATTTATTTATTTATTTATTTCAGATTTTTATATACCGACATTCTCAATACAAGTATTGAATCAGGTCGGTTTACATACATTAAACAGCGTTTCTTAACATATCCCCTCAGTCATCTCTTCTTCAATCTGAAGAGCCCTAACCTATTAAACCTTTGCTTTGATAGAAATGTACATCAAAAACCTAGGATTGTTTATTATATGCACATCTCCTATCCTTTACAAAATAGAGGAAAAACACTGGATTTAAAGCATGTTCTAAGAAATCAATTTGTGTCAGCTAACAACTAAAGCCTACTAATATAAGATCTTATGTTTTGTACATATTATTATTATTACAGAATCTAAGGTTTTGTACTGTATTCTCCAAAACAAATATCCCATCCTTTCCAGCAACCTAAAACATTTCCTTCCAAAAATGTCATAATGACATTCACAAACTGTCCAATCGACTTTGTAGAGATATATTTCTTCTGTTTTATTAAGACACACACCAGACCATGAACCCAAGTCAAGTTTTGTTTGGCTCAAATTAACCCCAACTCAAGGGTGTTGTAGTCTCTGTAAAGAGTTTCCTAATCTTCATATCTACTTAATTAAATACAGTTCTGTATTGACATGCAAAGCATTAGAGGTTCATATTAAACTACTAAAGATGTTCAGGAAATACTACTACTGATCATAGGTGATTAAAATTAGAGCATATAGTTGTGACAAAAAGCAAAAAAAACTCCAAAAAACCAGATTGATCAGAGCATTAATCCTGGGACCAAACAGAGCGCACCAGATATTTACAGGTACACAGTCACTATGGGGCATCACAATGCACTCTGGTAGTTGTAGTGCACATTTTCTTATGGAAGTAAAAAGGACTGGAAAAATGAATCTTTTGGAAATTGGATTATACCTTTCATCCAAATAGGGTACCAACATATTTTACAATATAATAACCAGTGCATATAAAAAGACTTCTCTGTGGTAGATGGACAGTAGTAATATTAATAAGTACATTATTCTAACACTACCACTAATAGCACTATTACTTAAGAATAGCATCTGTGTAAACTGAGGCACAGGACGATAAGTGAATTTTCTTTTGTTACACATCGAAGATCATGGCAGAGTAGGAGATGAAATCTCCCTTGATTTGTTATTTAATGTTTGGAAATAAATCAGAAAACAAGTTGTTTGTGATACTATTTTATTGGACTAACTTACCATATCAGTGGCTAACTTTTGAGAGCTATTCTCCCTCCATTGATTTTTGAAATCTAGTCACGTAATCCAATGAAAAGTTATCACCCATAACTTGTTTTTTGATCTTTATTTCTAGGTATTCAAGTGGACCTGCATGGCCACCACAATGCAAGGCCATAAGCCATGGGCTAAAGCTACTTATGGACTGCATTGGGATGGGAGCCAAGAATGGAAAAAGAACCGACCAAGCATATGTCTTAGTACAGAGACAGCTATTTGAGAAATGGAAGGCAATCCCAGGCACGAGTAGCCACAGCCAGGCCACTGCTAGCAATGATGAATAGGACGACAGCTTGCAGGACACCATAGAAACAAAATTCTGCAAATGCATGTTTTTCCTTTAACTATTATTACTACTGTGGGTCGGAAACTGGTTTGAAACCAGTTTAAGACTGAGAAATGAACTTACTTCCACTATCTTAAAATACATATAAACAAGTATGAAATATATTTCGGAGGGAAAGCTAAATGAGAATTGGAAGGTCTACAACCTGGCATGTTTTCCTAATAGTTTCTTCCCAATAAACATATTGCAAACAAAATAAATTAACATCACTTCTACTTGAGGTTTCTTGGCATTTTCCTCCTCTTGCCTGTGAGAAAAAAAAACCAATAAAGCTTTTCTGTGTAAGCGCAATGCTTATGATAGCCTTTGACATCCTCATTTTTACTTTTAATTAACTTTTTGTCCTTAATTCCCTTCTATCTCATAGCTTCTTCACTCATCTCTGTAAGTGTTCAATTGCAATATTAATACTCTGTTTAAATCCCTTTTCAACAGCACTAGGACACATGCAGTAGCAAACCAATAATTTCCTATTATATGCTTCTGTATAATTTTTTTTTTTTTTTGCATAAATGGTTTTCAGAGTACAGTCCACACAGGTTGAGTGTGTTCCAGGTCAACAGATTGCCAAATGACTAAAGCAGGAACAATAACTGTCCTGTATTTTATATAACTACGAAGATGAAATTCAGACAAGACATTAAAAATAATGAACTTGGAATGTTTGCAGTTTTATAGGGTTGGAACTGAAGTTCAGTCTTAAAAAAAAGTTCTTGTCTCTTGTTCTTCAATTTTTGCTACACAGCCCTCTATCCAGCCCGCCTCAGCTGATTCCCCCTAGCCCCCCCCCCCCACCCAATCTCAGCTCCCTGCTAGAGTGCCCCAGTGACTGTTGTCACCAACCTGTTTACCAAGTTATTTAAGTTATATAAGATGTTATATTCATATTTGTATAAGTTACCAATTGGTCACCACTATGTATAAGTTGTTTATCCTGTAAACCGGAGTGAAGGCATCCCGCTATACTTCGGTATAAAAAAGCCTCGAAATAAATAAATAAATAAATAAATGCATGGCTTCCATGGCCAAATATGGATAGTTGTGCATGAGAGCAAGGAGATGCTGAGTGTCTTGTACGGAAAATCACGTTAACCTCTGATTATGGGCTTAATGACAGAAGGTTCCATTTAGTAGAGCAGCAGAGTTGGCTGGGATGTCAACAACAAAAATGGCAGGTCTTGAGGTGGAGCTTCATTTGGCGATTCCTGGGAACCAGACCTTCTACCTGAGTAATTGTTTTGCTTTCACAATTCCTCCGTCACATTTTTTAGCTAGATTGATTGAATGAGCTCAGAGGGAATGAGGCATGAGAAGTTTCAAGCCTCACAGAACCAAATCATCCTCTGTGGCAGTAAGTTCCTTTTTATGAGAAAATGGAATAAGAGGTTCACATGCTTCTGGAGTTAGACAATGCACCTGAGCATACCCCCCTCTGAATGTCTAGAGAATTATTTGTAAGTAGGTGTCTGATGCCACAATGGCTTTTATGTATGGGAGTAATGGCCTTGGGAACATAGTATCAGAGAAGGAAATTGACTTAAGCTTCTGCTTTGGCATTTTCAGTGGCAGTGTGGCAAACTGCTTGTTGGTGGCACAGGATTGCTGCTGCCTGAACAATAGAAGATTTTGAGGCTGTAACAGAAAATTTCAATGAGAAAAAAATGAAATTTCATTTGGTTTGGTTTGGTTTGCAATAAAGCAGCAGCTACTAACCACTAGCCATGGCCTCAGTTCTACACCCACCCCCAAAAAATACAAGTGCTAGCAAAATTTAAAACCCAAAGCCCTCCCGGTCTCCCCCATCTCATCCCGCATCTGCTTGAACCCATCTTACTCCATCTGTGGGGTCTAGACATCCAAATTGGCAGAAGCTATCACCAGTCAATCCTGCCTCACCAGGTCAGTATTTAAAAATGGTACCAATGGGTCCGTAGGCCAGTGACATTTTGTTGTAAGGGTGTATGGCCTCAGGACCCATTGGTGCCATTTTTAAATACTGACCCAGTATGGCAAGAGTGAGTGGGAAATGCTCATGCCCTTTTTGACTATCTAGAGCCCACAGATGGTGGAAGATAAGACCAGAGGGTGGTGGGTAGAATAGGTGAAGGCCTGCGTGGGCTTCAGTTTTTAAATATTGACAGCGACATTGGTGTTTTTCAATAGGGGAGGGGGACTCTGGCCCCATTCATTTAATTTGTTTTATTTTGTATATGTTTTATTTTTCACTCATTTTGTTTAATTTCAAATAAAATTGAGTAAACTAAAACAAAAAGAGAAAAAAATGAAAACAAAAGAAAAACGAAATGCCTGCCAGGAATCAAAATGGCGCCAGTGGCCCTTTGCCCTTACCATGTGACAGGGGCTACTGGTGCCATTGGTCGGCCCCTGTCACATGGTAGGAGCAATGGACGGCCGGCACCATCTTAGAAAATGGCGCAGGCCATCCATTGCTCCTTCCATGTGACAGGGGCCGACCAATGGCACCAGTAGCCCCTGTGACATAGTAAGGTCAAAGGCTATCGGCACCATTTTGAATTCCGGCAGCTGGCAGCATGAGTGCAATAGATGGCTCCCGGACCCCCCGCTGGACCACCAGGGAGTTTGGTAAGTCTTGGGGGGGTCAGGAGGGTAGGGGGCTTTGTTTAAATTCACTCCTTTAAACGGCCGAATAATTCGATGAAGATTCGTTGTATTTGTGGGGAATCGCGATACGTTTCGCTTCCCATGAATACAACGAATATAGCCCTATACGTTGCGGATTACAAATACATTGCAAACAAATACATACCTCTACAATGGGCTTATTTCACTCCATTCTATTTTTGAAAAGAGGGAAAAGGTGGCAGCTGATGATTTGCAGACAGAGAATAGCAGCAAGGTGAAAGGAGTAGGAGAACAGGAATTCCCAAAAACAGCATGCTATTCTTTCAGCACAGGTAGAGAGTGCAACTAATACCCCTGGCATTGTTCCTCAGAATCCACCCTCTACCTCAGCTCTACTGCCAGCATCCTTTGCAAGGGATGTAAAGGAGTAATCGGAAAAAAATCCATGATCTGGAGGCATTTCAAAATTAGGAAGGACCCACGTTTTGTGTAATCACTGCAAAGGATGCCAATCGAGGAAAGCTCCTGACAAAAACTGGTATACACTCTAACCTGCAAAAGTAGCACCCACTGGTACTGTTATCTGGAGAGACTGGAAATGCTAGTAGTAGCCTGGGGACCCCTTCTTCCAGTTAGGGGAAAGTGGTGGAAAAGAGGAAAAGTATTCCCTAAGCTGATCCTATGACCTTGACCCCTTCTAACAGTCAGGTGGCAGGCCAACTGCCCCCTGCCAAGAGCCAGAAGCAGCATCCTACCGGGAGGAAATAGCAATGTCCTGGGGTAGGAGACAGGCAGCCGCCAAGGAGCATTGCTGAATTGATTGCCCTTGATAGCCAGCCCCTGCAGCTTTTAGAGAATGAGGACTTTCTAGATTATATGAATCTGGTATTCCCACATTACATGGCACATCTGGATGTGACCATGGCACTGTTTGTACAGACTGTGTACAAACAGTGCCAGTCTGTACAAACAGTCTGTACAAACAGTGCCATGGTCACATCCAGATGATGCTGGCTAAGGCAGAAGGGAGCAGTGTGAATTTCTCCATAGACATCAGGACCTCCAAGAATGCTACACACTCTTATTTCTCCTTGACTACACACTGCTAGGATCTGATGGAGGCAGGGGCAGGCAGCAGCTCTAGCCAGGATGGAGCAACAGGGTGCAGGTAGGCTTTGCTGCACACTCAGTCAATGGATGAGTCCCATACCTCAGCAAAAATTCTATCAGCCATAGGACAAATGCTGAAGGGTTGGCAGCTAGATAGAAGAGCTAAGAGTTCAAATGCTGTCTTTTTTTTTTTGTCACAGACAATGTCAGTAATATTGTTAAGGCAATACAAGATGGGAGCTTAGAGGGAATCAGATGTTTACACACACTCTGCACCTGGTAGTGAAGGAGGCCCTGGGCCTGGGGTCTAAGACCTATCAGAACAAATATTTGGCAGAGCTTTCAGATAAGGGCAGACAAATTGTGGGGCTCTTCCAAAGAAATGTAAAGGCAGGACAGCTTCTCTAAGAGAAGCATGAGGAAATCGAAATGCCTCTCAAGCACCTCATTGTTGATTTTGGTACCCATTGGAATTCAACATACCTGATGCTGGAGAGGTTAGTGGTGCAGCAGAGACCTATTTATAATCTGTCTCAGGAGATAAGGAAAGGTGTGAATTGCCCTCTGGGTCATCATGAGGGAGCAGTGATGAGGTAGCTGGTAGATATCTTTAAGCTTTTCCAGGATTCCACAGAGTTGTAGAAGTGCCCCTTTTGCTGATGTTATCCCAATAGTAAATTGTCTGATGGTAAAGATAGAGGGCTACCAGCAGGACATCATAATGATAGTAGCATGGGGGTCTTGCTGGCACATGCCTACTGCTATGCCCCTTATACCACCATTGTTGCGTCGGAGGTGGACCCTTGGGCCGAGGTGGGGTTGACTCAACCGATAGGTAAGGACCTACAGGTCCCCACCGTCGGCAGGTGGAGTGGGCTGATAGGCAGAGGCCACTGGAGCTTCACCTATACCAGCCCTCGTTCCCCGCGGGTTGAGCCTTTGGGTGTCGGGGCCAACAGGACTTAAGTGGGCCTCAGTATAGGGTTGCAGTTGGAGTTGGTTCAGCCCAGAAACAGCAGGTGAGAGATGGTACAGTCTTACTCTGGACTAGGTAATGTCCTGGAAACTCGGGCGCCAATGGAACGAAGGCAGACAGGGGGCGCTCGAGAAAAAGTAGGCCGAAGCCTGAAGAAACCACGTCCAGGAAGTAAGCAGAAGAGGCGTCCAATGGTAGGCTTGAGTTAGGGCTGGCGGCGATCCAAAGGCAGTGGCAAGCAAGGCTGAGGTCTGATCATGGAGATTGTCAAGAGCGTACTCAAGCAAGGCTGAGGTCTGATCACGGAGGTAGTCAGTATCGTAGTCAAGCAAAGCTGAGGTTTGATCACGGGGATAATTGTGCAGTCAGGCAAGGCGAAGTTCTAGGTTTGGAGATAGGCAATGCGAAGTCGAACAAAGCAGGGTCTGGGCCTGGAGATAGGCAGTGCGTAGTCGGACGAAGCAGAGGTCTGGGTTTGGAGATAGGCAATAGCGTAGTTGGGCGAAGCGGAGGTCTGGGTCTGGAGATAGGCAGTTACAACATCAGGCAAAGTGAGGTCAAAGTCTGTGTAGTCAATCCAAAGCATAAGCAGGGAAGGAACAAAGAGACAGGAACCAGGAACAATGAGGAACAGGAATGCAGACTAGAGACGAAACTCTAGAAGCAATGAGTACTTGACCAGCGAGGGGACCTGTTGCAAAGGCAATGCTAGGGAGCGGAGCCTGAACTTAAATACTGAGATTAGGTTGATGTCATCATCCGGGATCGCAGCTAGGTTCCCGCTGCGGTCCCTACTTAGAGTCAATGATGCGTTCACGCGCGCCTAAGGATGGGCGCAGCGCGAGTAGCAGTGTCTCTCCGCGGGCCATGCGGAGAGGCCCGACGAAAAGTGGAAGCAGGACCGGGAACGCCGGGGACTGTGGCAGAGCTGAAGGCACCAGAGGAGGCCCGAGGACGAATCTGACAGCCCACTGCCGCCAGCGAGGAGGAACCAGTGGCTGAAGTTACAGTAGAGAGGTGAGGGGGTCATACTGCGGGTCTTCCGCGGACGGCATGCATAACAATCATGAGGGTTTTAGTGCTACTTTTCCGCCTACCTGTTATGCATGCCCATTAATATGGATGACCGTGGGTGTTTTGGTGCCTCCATGTTGTTTGCTTTTCTTTGTTTCTTTATTGTACTGGGGTGATTGCTTTTCCCCTGAAAAAGTTTTGGAAAAAAATTCTTCTCCCCTCCACCTATTTTATAGCTCTTCGTTTTTTTCTAACCCCTCAGCAATGATCCCAGCCTGTTTTTGTTGTTGTTTCCACTGGACTGTTTTGTCCACAAATCAAAAATATGAGAAAATTCCACAAATGTCTTCTTCCATGGACTTGCTTCTTCATACCTACCCACCTACCCAGCTTCCATACAACTGTAAAGAACTTGCCGTCACATAACAATCCCCCATAATGTTACTGGTGCCCTCTTTTGGAGCCTTGGGGTGTTCTTCCCACACTTGCTCTATTCTTGCTTTGTAATTCTGGGGTGTTTTGTCCCTAGAACAAACATATGAAAAAAGTCAAAATAAGACACAGATATTACTACCAGAGCACAGAACCTGTTCTTTAATTCTTTTTTTCCTCCAACAGTCTCAGACCGGTTCTCCCACCCGGTTGTATGGTTGATTATATTGGGGAGGTTTGTCCAAAAAGACCCTCATTCAGAAGAAGAACTACTGACACAAGACAAAAGATCCTCAAGAGAAACCATTTTCTGTTCTGAATGTCATAAGAGGTTAAAGTAGTACTAGGTAATTCATATAAAACTATTAAATCAGAAAGTGCAACAGCCAGAGTTCAGGTACAGATTATGGGAAGAATAACCATGCATGCTGCCTTAGGATAATACCACTTTGGGTGCCAGTTTGCCAGTGCCACTTGAGATACCATCAAGGGCTCATGTCACTCTTGCTGGTGCCCTCTTTTGGAACCTTGGGATGCTCTTCCCACACTTATTGTCTTCTGGATTTGTTATACTGGGATCTTATGTCCCTAGAACAAACATTTGAAAAAAGTGAAAAAAAAAAGGACAGGTTTCACTACGAGGGCATGGCAGCACCTGTTCTATAGGTCTTCCTTTCCTCCAGCAATCTCAAACTGATTCTACCACCCTATTGAACATTATTGATTAATACTAGAGTGCTTTTTGGGTCAAAAAAGCCCTCATTCTGTAGGAAAACATACTGGCACAAGAGAACAAAATGCTGAAGAATAACCATTTCATTGTCCTGAATGTGATAAAACTTGGAATAGTACCAGAGATTTCATACAAAACTGGAAAATCATGAAAAGGAACAGGCTGATGGCAGCTAAATGATATGGGAAATGGTTTCTAAATAAAGCAGTCTTCACCATTTCCCAGAAAACCTCATCATAATCATTAGAGAAATAATTTCCATATACTGAATTTGATATCCTTTACATTTGAAAAGTCCATTCTACAAGAAAATCTAAATTCCACCCTGCACCTTGAGGGTATTTCTGCCACTCAGCCTTGCTTTCATGGCCAGACCATACACCTTGGAGTTCTCTTTGCCTCTGTCCTTCCCAGAAGTTTTAAGACAATCTCTATTATGGAGCCCAGTATTGGCTGTAAATTACCTGTAATGCTTCCCCCATTGACTTTATTAGCAAACAAAAATGAATAAAACTAAAAAGCACATTTTTATTTATTTTTTGTTTTGAAACTAAAGAAATAAATTAGGGTCCCCATGAAATGAATTTTGAAATGAAACAAATTTTTTCCTGCTACAGGAATGGAGATACAAATAGCTAGAGCTTCCCACATAGTTTGAGGGCTGGATTTTCAAAGCGCTATGAGCGCCGGGCCTATTTTAGAAAGTCCCGGGATGCGTCTAAGTCCCGGGGCTTTACTAAAGGGGAAGTTCGGGGGCGGAGCAGAGCGGGGCCAGAGGCCTCCAGCACAGCAGCCATTTGCTGCTGTGCTCGAGGATCGCGTGCCGGCAGGATGCTGGCGCGCGCAACCTGCAGGTATTACAAGAATTTGGGAGGGGGTTTATAGTAGGGCTAAGGGGGGGAAGGTTAGGGGAAGGGGTGGGAAGGTTAGGTTAGAGGGAAGGGAATGAGGGAAGCTCGCGGGTGTCAGCGTGCGCAAGGTGCACTAGTGTGCACCCTCTTGCGTGCCCCCCACGATTTTATAACATGTGCGCATACCTGCGCGCACATGTTATAAAATCAGGTGTACATGTGTGCGCGCCGAGTAGCACGTGCACATGTACACCCACACTTGGGTTTGGAAATTCACCCCTAAGAGTATCCCTTAGTGAAAGGACTTTACTTGTATAGGCAGAAATACAACCAGGCTAACCTTCCTAGATGAGGAGAGTTTCCAGGCCAACAGAGCTAGCAACTACATGAATCTCTGTGGTTCTCCTGGAATCAAAATAGGTCATGACAGCATCACTAGTCAGGGATTGCTTGAATGTGGTAAGAGCATCCTAATATGTCTCTGACTAGTCCCAGTCTTATCAAGTGAAATCCACTGTGCTTAGTTAGGGGGAATATTGGAGATAGGATCATTCTCCAATCTCACTAGTCATAGTAGTCTGCAAGCTCCAACAGATTTCTGAGTTTGGGAGCTTTGGTAAACATAGCAGCCTCTTGGATAGCTTTAACTTTTAATGGATCAGCTGACAGTCCATCTTTGGAGAGTGCAATGTCAGCAACATGGGTACTTTTACATGTGTCTGTTTGGAGAGGTTCCCAGGGTGGGCTGTGACCAGAGGAGACAACTACATGCAAGTTTTCCTTAAAGTACCAACTGTAATTTTTTATGAGTACTTTTCTGTAGGCCATAATCTAAGCAAAACTACCTGCATTGCTTTTTTTTTACTATATCAGCAAACCACGGGGGTAAAACCTACCAATGGGTTTGCTGAAATACAGGCAGTTTAATTAGTTATTACTTGGGGCAAGACTGGGTTTCTGGAGTCACTGAAAAACAGCTGCAGGACACTGTCATGTCGTACAACCATGCTGCCATATAGCAGGATATCATGACTGACAAGCAGGATATATACAAGTTCTGAAAGTACTGCATGAATTGTGTTTTGGACAACCTCTGTAGCAGAAATAATGTCACAATTCAAATTCTTCTAGCATCTCAATCCAATGTAAGTGCTGAATGTGGTAATATACCTTGAAGCTGGATGGAGTTCAAGCTGGTGATTAGGGATGTGAATTGTTTTTTGACGATTTAAAATATCGTCCGATATATTTTAAATCGTCAAAAATCGTTAGAAGCGCGATACAATAGGAATTCCCCCGATTTATCGTCAAAAATCGTAAATCGGGGGAAGGGGGAGGGGAAGGGGGAGGGTGGAAAAACCGGCACACTAAAACACTAAAACCCACCCTGACCCTTTAAAATAAATCCCCCACCCTCCCGAACCCCCCCAAAATGCCTTAAATTACCTGGGGTCCAGAGCGGGGGTCCCGGTGTGATCTTTTACTCTCGGGCCTGCGGTGCATTGTAGAAATGGCGCCGGCGCTACCTTTGCCCTGTCATATGACAGGGCAAAGGTAGTGCCGGCGCCATTTTGTTTTTTGTCCCCCGACGTCAGGAGCGTAGGAGATCGCTCCCGGACCCCCGCTGGACCCCCAGGGACTTTTGGCCAGCTTGGGGGGCCTCCTGACCCCCACAAGACTTGCCAAAAGTCCAGCGGGGGTCCGGGAGCGACCTCCTACACTCGAATCGTTTTGCCGTATGGCCGGCGCCATTTTGCGCAAAATGGCGCCAGCCATACGGCAACACGATTCGACTGCAGGAGGTCGTTCCCGGACCCCCGCTGGACCCCCAGGGACTTTTGGCCAGCTTGGGGGGGGCCTCCTGACCCCCACAAGACTTGCCAAAAGTCCACCGGGTGTTCCCCGATTTACGATTTACACGATATTTTAAAAAACAAAACCGCGACGATAAGATTCCCTCCCCCCCAGCCGAAATCGATTGTTAAGACGATCGATCACACGATTCACATCTCTACTGGTGATAGTTGGCTCTTAGATCTGATTTGAAGAAAAAATAATTATGTTTCATTCAAATCCACAATGCCATCATCCATTATGGGCATGATGTGACACTTTTGCTTAATGACACCATTCGATAACTGCTTAATGGCACAAAGACAGAATTTTCCCAATTGTTTAAGTTTCTGGGTGACTATTAGGGAGACCCACAGGAACAATCCACTGATTTTTAATGATGTCAAGCTTTTTCTGTAGAACAGGACTTCCCAAACATGTCCTGGGGACCTCACAGCCAATCAGGTTTTCAAGATTTCCATAATGACTATGCATGAGATAAATTTGCATGAACCGGAGACTCAATATATGCAAATTTATCTCAAATATATTTTATCGGAGCCTGGGGTCTGCCATGCTCTAGTATACAGTACATTTACATCTTAGCTTGCTGGTTCTCCAACATTTCAAGACTGGACTTTGGCTCTATCCAATATTTTCTCAACTGTTTGCTGCAATTGCATCCTTTTACAACATCCCTAGCAAGGTTGTCTGACACGGGGAACCCTCCCTGCCTTCCTCCTTCCCTGCTGGCTAATAGTCTACAGGTAATGACTCAAATGCATACCGTAAAAATAATTGGGTTGTATTTATTTTTTTAGTCTATTCCCTCATAGACCTGCAAGTCACTGCATATTCCCCCAACTTCATGAAACTCACTCACAACCCTTAAACAGTAGAAATCATCCTCATCCTATTTCATAGGGTAGACATTCATTAAACCTGTTCCAACACTGACCTACAAGCTACTATTTATGGAGTATAGCGTGCAGACAATATCCCCCAATTGGAGTCAAACCCTCCCACTTTATACAGGGGGCCAATCCCGTCCCTGGTTACTTTCTGTCAGTCTGCCTGCTTTTCACAGCACAGGCTTTGCTAGCCTCGTCCACTTAGCATCCCTCCTCTTGGAGACACTGAGACCCAGACAATATACCACCCCAGACTGTAACCCATTTTGCACACGTCTCACTGTCTTCTGACTTTCCCCTTCTAGAAGCAGACTTAGGCTTAATTCTATCTGAATCCTATGAAGCTGAACATCTCTTTTTCCTCTCTTCTCCAGGCGAGCCTTGCACCTATGGCTGTAAGTTCTCTCTCTAGTCTCTCTCTAGCTCTGGAATCCATTTCCCAGAGAGGCTCAGTTCACCAGGTCTCTTTCTCCTCTAGAACTCTTTCCAGAGCACCCTCTACACAGCAGGTATCCATTTCTGTCCTTCCTCCAACAGTTTCCAATTATGTGAGATGCTTGTTAGTTCATTGTGAATATCCTGAAGACCTGACTGGCTGTAAAGCTGCCAGGATAGGTTTAGGAAACCAGATATAACTTCCAGATATAGAAAGGGATTTACCTATGCAGTAGGGCTTTTGTGTGGATGGTTTCATTTATGTGTAGTTTGAATTGCTTGCATTTTAGCTTTCCAATCCCCTGGAACATGGCAGTAGGTCACTCATTATAATAAATTGGTCTAGAATATCAGATTGCACAGTACAGGAGATATGCATTAGTTTGAATTCAGAACAAAAGAACATAAGACATGCCATACTGGCTCAGACCAATGGTCCATCAAGCCCAGCATCCTATTTCCAACAGTAATCAATCCAAATCACAAGTACCAGGCAGGTACCCTCACATTAAATAGATCCCATGTTACTAATGCTGGCAACAAGCAGTGGCTATTCCCTATTGATTAATAGAAGTAACTTTCTGGTAGCCAAGTAAAATGTCAGAGCCTTTAGTCACCACCACATAGATAGGGGCCACAGTGGACAAGTCCTTGTGGATAATATGAATTTGGAACAGGCCAAACATTAGCTGAGGTTTTGTATATTCATAAGCACAGATGCATAAGGGTGTTTGTTATGTTACCAACAAACAGGCACATGATGTTTCAAAATTTTGAATCATCTCATTTACTGATGCTCCTGTGTTAATAAGCTCATCTATAGTGTACCCGTATATCAGCACATGACATCATGGCTGGCACTTATGGATGAAAAGTTTGATGGAAGTTGTTAATGCATAATTATTTTTAACAACTGGTATAGGCATGGAAAGAGTTTCATGGGCTAGAAAGACTAGAAAATTTGCCATCTGGTACATGGTGGATGTGAGTGAGATTTGGAGGGCAAAAAAAAGTCTGTGAAATGGTTAACTTGATCTGGTTTTTTTTCAGCAAGAAAACAGAAACAAGTTGGAAAATATAGCATGGTATATATCTTCCCCTCTTATTTCTCTCAGTGCTGCAGGGCTCCTTGCCTGTGAATTGAAGGATTGGTTTACTGGTTAGTTTTCAGGGATAGCTGTGCTTGAATCTGGTGGGATGTTCCTGTAGGAAATACACGCAGGTTATGGCCTTCTCATTACGAGTTTAGCAGAGAATCACAGAAACATAGATATGTGAGGGCAGAAAAAGACCATATGTCCCATCTGATCATCATCCTAGTGCATTTCAAAAATTAGGGCCAGTGCTTGCAAATGTATTGAACAGATTTATTAGAACATGCTAGGCAGGGTCAGCGCTTCCACCAAGCAAATTAGGCTTTTGCCCAGAACAGCAAACCTTGACGGACGAGGGGGAACAAAATGCCAGCAGCTGCTGGTGGAGCACATCCTGCCGGAAAATAGAGGGGTCCTGGGGCCACCAGAGGAGCCCATCCCGCCGGTTACCAAAGGAGGAGGAGAAGCCCAGTTCTGCTGGCAGAGCCCATTCCATACGCAGCTGACGAAGGAGAAGGCATGGGGCCAGCTGGAGGAGGAGAGGCCCAGGGCTGCTGGTGGAGCCCATCACACTGGCAGCCAAAGAAGAAGAGAACCAGAGTTGCTGCTGGCAAAAGCAGAAGGCCAGGCATTAGGAGGGGAAGAGGGGGGAAATGAATGCTGGGGTAAGAGGTAGAGTGAGAGAGTACTAGGTGCTGGGCTGGTGAGAGAGAGGGGGTACTGTGCAGGTGGTGGGGGGGGGGGAGAGAGTATATGCTGAGAAGTGGAGAGAGGGAGAAAGTACTAAGCAGCAGTTGGAAAGGTAGAGAGAGGGAGAAAAAAAGGGTGCAGGGCAGATGAGGGTGGGGTAGAGAAAGAGATGGTGCCGGCACTGCAAAGAGAGGGAAAAACGATGGAGGTGATGCTGGTAAGCTAGGTGAGGAGGGAGAGAGGAGAAAACCCAGGGAAGGGGAGGAGAAGTAATGCTAAGCAGGGAGAGAGAGAGAGAGTAGATGCTGGGCACTATTGGGCAGGGGCAGAGAGGGGGATGCTGGAAAGAGGTGAAGGAAGGGGGAGAGCCATGCCAGAGCCACCAGAGAAAGAAGCACTGTGCGTAGAGCCCCTGACCCTCTGCCACCGGCCACGATGCTCGAGAACCTTCAGTCAGGATAGTGGTTCTCATTCTGCCTGTGTGGAGCCTGAACCTTGATCCCTGCCACCTTAGTGGTACTATCCCCAAAACCTGGGCAAAGAAATCCTGGCCAGGGCTATAGGGCTATGCCCCCAAGGACATTAGCGTATGCTCTGCCATGGCTGCTCTCACAGGTCAGACCATAAAATGAGAATTTAATGTGAGATTTCCAAATCCAGCAGGAACATAAGCATTGCCATACTTGGTCAGACCAAAGGTCCATCAAGCCCAGCATCCTGCTTCCCACCGTGGCCAATCCAGGTCACAAGAACCTGGCAGGATCCCAAGGGGTAGACGGATTCCATGCTGGCATGTCTTATGTTCTCCTTTGACATATAATTATCCTCAAATCATTTGCCATATTACTCGAATTATCCTTTAGGAAGGCAAAGTTGTTAGACTTTTTACTTTCCATAACCACTAAGATAGTTTTAATTAATTAGAAGAATGCTTCTCTTCTTAATGTTCATTTTTGGTAGAATACTGTTTGCTTATTTAATAAATAGGAACATGTGGCTGCAGTCCGCTATCATCGAGTGACTAGCTGGCTTCCTCCTATGTGGTGATCGACTGACCAATATGTACAATCCTAATGTATGTATTAATCTGATCAGGGAGTTTGCACTCCAAT
Source organism: Rhinatrema bivittatum (assembly GCF_901001135.1). NCBI lineage: Eukaryota > Metazoa > Chordata > Amphibia > Gymnophiona > Rhinatrematidae > Rhinatrema > Rhinatrema bivittatum. The sequence goes on along the minus strand of NC_042625.1, from coordinate 12,275,430 downwards.
CTTGTACATTCTTGATAATTCCTGTATGCCTTTTTCTTAACCTCAATGTTCCTTTTAGAAACTGTTATTTTGATAAAAAGATTTGAACAGAATTTCAGATCTTGATTGGGCTTTGAGTGAAAAAAGTTCTCCAATTTTTAAAAAATGTGCTACTGACTAACTTAATGGAGTATCCCCTAGTTTTTGAATTATTTGACAGAATAAATAACCGATTCACATTTACCCATTCTATTCCACTCATGATTTTGCAGACCTTTATCATATCTACCCCCCCAACTGTCTCTTCTCCAAGCTGAACAGCCCTAACCTCTTTAACCTTTCCTCATAGAGGGACCGTTCCATCACCTTTATTATTTCGGTTGTCCTTTTCTGTACCTTTTTAGTTCAACTATATCTTTTTTCAGGTGCGGTGACTAGAATTGCACACAGTACTCACCAAGAAGCGATGCAGAAGTATTATGACATTCTCTGTTTGATTTTCCATTCCTTTCCTAATATTCTGTTTGCTTTTTTGAGCGCCCCTACACACTCTGCCAAGGATTTCAAAGTATTGTCCATGATGATGCCTGGATCCTTTTCCCAGGTTGTAACTCCTAATATGCAGTATTAACTACTCAGGCATTAGATAAGAGCTAAAAGAAAATTGTAAATATTATTTAATTCAGACTTTGACGGAGATATTGTTAATGAGTGCTACAGAAAGTGATACTTTGTCTAGGTTTAATTAGATTTGTTTGATCTGTGTGATTTTTGCAATATGTTCCTGTGACTCAAGATATTTCCTGAATTAATCTGTCCAAATTCTTTAAGCTGTCATCTTTTGGTAACAAACTCTGTGAAAGCAAAGAGAAATGCTTGAACAATGCCTTTCTTTTGATTTCATCCTATAGCTTCTACTTCACAATCTCTCTCTCATTGATACACGGCAGAAACATCATGAACTCCATATACAAAATCTTTGCCCAGCTAACTTTTGGAATCAGTCGGACAAGCCCCAATATTTGAAATGCTTCTCCCCTGCACTCATAGGCTAAATTTTGTCCATATAATTGTTTTCTCTTTTTCTTACCTCATTTTACTATTATTGATGTTTTTATTTAACCATGTTATCATAATATATTTTTAAATTTTATTCTTTACCCTGTTTAAGACTTGTTATTTTAATGTTTGTATTTATGACCTTAGTTTTTATTTATTTAACTTTGTTTAACAATATTATGTAATATGTATGTTCATTGTGACCTGCCCTGAACATAAATACTCTAAAATAAATAAATAAACAACATTTATCCAGATAAAAATAGCAGCATTGGGGTTATTCCCAAGGTAGGGTTTTACTTAGTCTGGGCAGTTGTGACATTCAGCGCTGTCTGGACAAAGTTACTCAAAAAATCTGTCCGGATAAATATCAGAGTTAAAGTTACCTGGATAACTCAGTCCAGGTAACTTTAGACCAGATATTCAGCTGGCACAGATTCAGAGTGAATATCCAGATAAAGTTAACTGGACATGGTAGGCTGAATAAACGCCTCACTGCAAACAAGATGAAAACATACATGTAAAGATAATAAGAATAAAAATATTACAAAGAGAGATTACATTTTTTATATCTGGACATCAGTTGGGTATTGTTTTGGGAGTAGGCGACTGACAAGGAGCTAGGCCATGTTAGTACCTTACAGTAGTTCATAGGGGTCAGGGCTAGAGCTGGAGTCAGGGTAAGCAAGAAGACCTAAACCAGGAAAGTGACAAGGAGGAACGCAGAATCAGGATCCAGATGTAGCGCTCAGGCTTGTGAACCCTTGGCTGACGGGAGGATGGTATACCTTTCGGAGGATCCGTAGGTTCTCTCGTCAGGAGGCAAGGCAGAGCAGAAGTCAGGACGAGCTGACCCTTGGCACTGGAGCCTGAGGCGGCGGCGGAGACTGATGAAGGGATGGGAAGAGGAGCGGAGTCTTCACTCCTGGAAGTCTGTGATCCCCCCAGGAGGAGCCCGTAGGGACCCAGACCGCTGGGACTTAGGTGGAACTTTGAGAGGTCAGGAGTCGGTGCAAGGGCTGACTGGAGCTTCGCACGCATGTTATAAAATTGGGCGTAGATTTGTTTGTGCCAGGTTGCGTAAACAAATCTGCACCCATGAGCAGGTTTAAAATCTGCCCCAAACTGCACAAACCACATCCTCTGGGAACAAATTCCAGAGCTTAATTGTGCATTGAGTGAAATAGAATTTTCTCCGATTATTCTTAAATGTACTACTTGAATGAAGATCTTTTGGCTAAAATAGCTTCCTTCACCTCCCCTTTTAACCATGCCGGTAATCGTTTTGCCTTCCTTCCACCTTTCTTAATGTGTGGAATATAAAAGCATCAGCTTGCGCATGTGATAAAATCTGCACGCCCACATACACGTGCTGCGAAACGCTCGCACATGGACACCCGCGCGTGAGTTTAAAAATCCTCTTTTAGGTGGGCAACACTGGAGACAGATCTATCTGAGAATTTTGATTGCCGAAATGTATCCTGTTTTTTCAAGAAGGAAAATACACTTTTATTGTTGTGGAGATGCTTTAAGCCACTCCTCTTCACTGGGAGCCTGGCTGGATCAGCAGGTTCACACCCAAACACTTTTCAGTCCAAGGATTCACCCTTTCAGATTCACGTAATAGAGTCAAGGAAGAGCGAGAAGACCCCATCCAGATCTCCACTAATTTGGGACCAGGGCAAAGGGCTGGGTGATCAGGTAGACGTTGGACTGAAAGGTAGGATTTTTACTATGCTAGTAGGGGACCTCTTGACCCTGGAATCCCGAATAAGCTGTGGGGAGAGCTTTGAGAGCACATTTTACACCTCCATGGGACTCTCAACTAGTGTACTGAAAGGAAAGGACACCTACCCTCAGTAAAACACTCTGTCAAGACATCATCTGTAACTGTACATGTATTTAAAGATGGACTTTAATTTGCATTAAGCCAATCAGTAAATTATTTAACAGCCAGCACCTGATCGTGTTTGGTTATTTACAGCAACTCCCTCGAGAGGTTGCCACAGCTATAAATACACACAAGGGACACACTAAAGTTTCTTTCATTGTCTGGTCCATAGATGACTCCCCCCATAGAAAAAATCCCCCCCCCCCCCCAAGAGATCAAGAGTCAAGCTGGGAAGGAGTCAGCTAGCTGAAGCAGCCCCAGAGGTTATAAGTGTGATTGTGTGCGCTGGGAACTAAACACCCCGAGTAAGGGTTATACATAGAGGGGTAGATTTTCAAAGGGTTACAAGCATAATATACGCGCGTAAACCCTGAAAACCTACCCCTGCACACGCCAAGCCTATTTTGCATAGGCTTGGCGGGGTGTGCAAGCCCTGGGAAGCGCGTATGTCCCGGGGCTTCGAAAAAGGGGCAGTCCGGGGGTGGGGCCGTGGGCGTGGCAGCGGTCCGGGGGTGGGCCCGAGTCCTCCGGCACAGCGGCTGTGCCGGGGGATGGCCTGCCAGCATGCGCAAGTTACGCCTGAGTTACACCTGAGTTACGCCAGAGGCTGGCGTAACTCCGTCCCATAAGGTGGGGGGGGATTTAGGTAGGGCCGGGGGGGTGGGGGGATCGAAAAAAAAAGTTCCCTCCAAGGCCGCTCTGATTTCGGAGCGGCCTTGGAGGGAACGGGGAAAGCCATCGGGGCTCCCCTTGGGCTCGGAGCATGCAAGGTGCACAAGTGTGCACCCCCTTGCATGCACCGACCCCCAATTTTAAAACATGCGCGCAGCTATGCCCGCATGTTACATTTGTGCGCGCCGGGTAGCGTGCACAAATGTACCCCACACGTGCTCCTTTAAAAATCTGGCCCATATTATAGCAATTTTCAAAAGCCCACTTACACATGTAAAGTGGATTTAGACACATAGGGGCGGATTTTCAAAGGCCCGCGCATGTAAATCCGGAAGGATTTACGCGAGCAGGGCCCTCGCGGGCCTATTTTGCATAGGCCACCGGCGCGCGTAAAGCCCCGGGATGCGCGTAAGTCCCGGGGCTTCCTGTCGGGGGGCGTGTTGGGATGACTCGGCGTTTAGGGGGCGGCGATGTGGGCAAGGTTTTGGCCCGGGGGCGTTCCGGGGGCGTGGCCGCGGCCTCCGGAACAGCCCCCGGGACCGGACCACGGAGCGGGGCAGCCGGCCGATGCGCGCAAAGTTACGCCTGCTGAAAGCAGGCGTAACTTTGCCGACAAAGGTAAGGGGGGGGGGTTAGATAGGGCCGGGGGGGGTGGGTTAGGTAGGGGAAGGGAGGGGAAGGTGGGAGGAGGGCGAAAGAAAGTTCCCTCCGAGGCCGCTCCGAAATAGGAGCGGCCTCGGAGGGAACAGGCAGCGCGCGCTGGGCTCGGCGCGCGCAGGTTGCACAAATGTGCACCCCCTTGCGCATGCCGACCCCGGATTTTATAAGATATGCGCAGCTACGCGCGTATCTTATAAAATCCAGCGTACTTTTGTTCGCACCTGCTGCGCAAACAAAAGTACGTGCTCGCGCAAGTTTTTAAAATCTTCCCCATAGAATCCAATTCTATGTGTGTAAATGCTTTTGAAAATCAGGCTCTGAGTGATTCAGACACTTGGTGGGAAACAGATGGTGATTTCCTGAAGAAGAGTTGGTAACAGTTTGGTCCAAAGGGATAAAGTCTCTCCCATTTGAAAAGGAAAAAAAAAAAAACATTGGGGCGTCCACTTCCTTTGAGTCACATTAAAATATGATGGTGAGCATGTTCTTAAGGTAGGCAGTACTTCCATATAGAAGAGCGGGATGAGGTAAAAAGGACTATCTTGTAACAGTTGCTCTTATAAGTGTTATCGTTAACAGTTAACTTAAGATTGTTACCTGCACAGCAGTTTTCACTTGCTCTTTGAGAGTCAGTATAGCCTTGGCAAAAGCAGTGGTGACCCCATCAACTAGGAATTTCTTGGCAGGGCATAAAGTCTGTCTGTCCTATTGGTTTTCCTTGTTTTGAGTACAAAGTGAAATGTAGCGGGGGGGGGGGGGGGGGGAGAGAAAAAGGTCAAGTATCCCTGCCATTGACTTCTACATTTGAGTAATTACCTCTTATAGCAATGGAAGTATGGTCAAAAGTTGGAAGATGAGACAAAACTACTGCTGAAAAGTTGGATTTTTATATTAACAAACTAGAAGAGGGTACAAAATAAATCAAATCTAAAAAGGAAAAAAAATAGCAGTTTGCTCCCTATTTTCCAGTTGTAGTACAGTTGTTTTATATTTAATGAGATATAAGATCTGTAATCGTTAGGGTTCTGCTGCTCACTAAACTTCATGTGATGTATGTGATGTACGACACTGAAGAATTTAACCCCTGTTCCAATGAATTTCCCTTTTTTTTTTTTAATGGAAGAAGTGTTCTCATCCCGCTGTTCAACATGAACCTGTTTTTAGCTCTGGAGTAATGCAGTCTCTACCAGATCCATAGGAGCGGGGACATTTTGTAATTCTTAATAATCTCTCTTTAACCCTTGCTAACTCTTTTTATTAATTAATGTGAGTTTTATGGCTTGACCTAATGAAGAACAAACCACCTGAAAAAAGAAAAGATGAAAATACACATGATATCCCATCCTGCCTTTGTGCCTCTGCAGGAGGGTTTGTTTGCTTTTGACAAGGGGAACATGATGCATGAAAGAGTCGGCTCTGGTGTTTTATTGGACAATTTTCAATGAAATGGAAAAGCATCTCATAAACCTCCAATAACTCTGGGGCTTAGCATTTCTGTTGGCTAGCCGCTAGTCAATAGTGCAGAGTACTAGCAGTTACTGGTCCTGGAGAGAACTAGAGACAATATAGTTTGTGATGCCTTTTAAAAAAAGCCAAAAAAGCTGTTTTAGTATATGAGCTTATGAGACTGCAAATGCTTTGCAAGGACGCTTTTGAAGAAGAGGTCACTGAAGTCTCGAGATCTCGTTTATTACAACATCTTTTATTGCCCTTGATCGTCTTTTTATAAAGGTATCGCAGCCAACAAAAACAGTCAGCTAGCTGTAAATAAATCAACTAAAACAACGACCCACTGATGGTTTCTTATAACACTGGCTCCTGAAAAAGTCTACACACCATGCTCCACTTGTAGTCTCTGAAGGAAAAGAGAGCTTTGGTGAGAGATTTTAAAATGGAATAGCCAAGGTTCAAATAATCATGGGATGCAATCAGAGCAGTAAATACAGCATGGATGGGATGAAAGGTTGCAATCACAAATCCTGCCTGCAATTTCTCTATGCACATGATGTGGGGGTCACTGCATCCCAGGGGCTTCTATGATTATAGCCTCTTATCACAGTCCAATAAAATAATATGGGTGAGGTTTGCAGTTATGACTGTGGCTAGAGATGGGGTTTTTTTCAGCTCATGTCTAGAATATAGAATTTAAGAAAGCAAGTGACAAATCATTGTGTGTTCTTAGCAACTTCTGCATTGTTTAAAGCTGTGATTCTCAGTCTTTCCTCAGGGATCTCCAGCCAGTCTTGCTTTCAGGACATCTACAATGAATACATATAAGATACATTTGCATGCAGTGCTTCCATTATATGCAAAGATCTCTCATACGTATTCATTGTGGATATCCTGAAAAGATGATCAGCTTGGGATCCCCAAGGAGAAATCTGAGAATCAGATCCTATTTTAAAAATGCTTATGATAAAAAGACCTGATAGTTTTAACACTACTATATTTTGAAATGCATTGTATTTGTGTAAAATATGCTCTTTTATATTCCTGTGTCTACACAAAAGACAGTAGGTAAATCACTGAGAAAAGACATTTTTTGTAAAACCAAGTCCCCAAATCTGTTTTAAAAATAGTTATTATTCATTCATTCCAACAATAAAGAAATAGGGCAGAGCAAACAGTTTTAAAATGATTCGTTTAAACACGTCTACGGTGTATTGGCATAGGACAGAAGGGTGAGTGACTTTTACTAGATGAAAAGTACTTGAATAAATCATTTAACATATATACCCTGCAGGGTCATAGGGCCTGATTCAATAAGGTTTTTCTCCCATGTGTATCTATGCAAAAAATGCTTAAGGGCATTAGTCCCTCTGTATTCCTAAAATATTAAGAAAAATGATAGCCTCCGATTTCATATGCTTGTTTATATGTTTGCCATAGAGATATAAGCAAAAGAATTGTTAGTGGATATCTAACCTTACATATCAGAGGTAGAATCGCGGTGACTTAACGGCTGCCATACTATTTTATTTGCATGTACTGGCCGCCGGGCATGTTTTAGCTGAGTGTGTATCATGGATTGGCATTCACAGTAATATTGTGCATGACAGCAGATAAAGGCCAAAATGGCCCATCTAGTCCATCCATTTGATTTTTGTGCAATTGGGTAGATTGCAACCCAACACCAGTTCCCACACCCCATGTCTTTTTAACCGAGCTTCCCTCTCTTTTCCTACCACTCTATTACCTGCCAAGCATGCCCAAAATCTGTTACAGTAAGGGCCGTCACCATCTTTAAAAAGACCCCTTCCAAGATAAAATCAAGCCTTCCCATGCTCATTAAAGTTTTGGCTCTTTCATGGTTCCTCCAGCCTTTCTGGAGGTCCAATTCAATTATATCACTGCTATTTTGTGACTGCCACATGAAGATTAGCCGAATACCTTTTAGGGAGTACAAGGCATTGCCAATGCTGCGTTAGGGTTGTAACTGGCACTCTGTGGGCTCCACCTGCTGCTCCATACAGTTTACCCCAGTGCTTCATTCCCATCATCTTGCCATCATGATTCCACCGTGACTGTCCCAAGCTTTTTGAATTCTGTTTGGTCTCTACAGCTACTTTCAGGAGAGTAATAAAAGCATCCACCATTCTTTCTATAAAAAAAGAAGTTTAAGAACATAAGAACATAAGAAATTGCCATACTGGGTCAGACCAAGGGTCCATCAAGCCCAGCATCTTGTTTCCAACAGAGGCCAAACCAGGCCACAAGAACCTGGCAATTATCCAAACACTAAGAAGATCCCATGCTACTGATGCAATTAATAGCAGTGGCTATTCCCTAAGGGGTAGATTTTAAGAGAAGCGCACGCGGGGTACATTTGTGTACGCTACCCGGCGAGCACAAATGTACACTCGATTTTATAACATGTGCTCGCTGCCGCACGTATTTTATAAAATCCAGGGTTGGCATGTGCAAGGGGGTGCACACTTGTGCACCTTGCGTGCCGAGCCCTAGGGGAGACCCAATGGCTTTCCCCGTTCCCTCCAAGGCCGCTCTGAAATCAGAGCGGCCTAGGAGGGAACTTTTCTTCCACTCCCCCCACCTTCCCCTCCCTTCCCTATCTAACCCACCCCCAGCCCTACCTAAATCCCCCCCCCCTTACCTTGTTTAACTTTTTACGCCTGCCTCTGTCTGGCGTAACTTACGCTTGAGGGCCAGCTGCCGGCGCGCCATCCCCCGGCACAGCCGCTGTGCCGGAGGCCTCGGTCCTGCCCCGGATCGGCGCCATGCCCACAACCCGCCCCTTCCCGCCCCTATTTCAAAGGGGCGGGAAGGGGCAAAATAGGCTCGGTGCACGCAGGGGCAGGTTTTCGGGGTTACGCGTATAACCCTTTGAAAATCTACCCCTAAGTAAACTTGATTAATAGAAGTTAAAGGACTTCTCCTCCAAGAACTTATCCAGACCTTTTTTGGACCCAGCTACACTAACTGCACTAACCACATCCTCTGGCAACAAATTCCAGAGCTTAATTGTGCGTTGAGTAAAAAAGAATTTTCTACAATTAGGGCCAGATCTTAAAAAATACGCACAGGCGTAGATTTGTTCGCGCAACCCGGCGCGAACAAATCTACACCCGATTTTATAACAATCGTGCACAACCGCGCGCATGTTATAAAATCCGGGTTCGGCGCATACAAGGGGGTGCAAACTTGTGCACCTTGCGCGCGCTGAGCCCAAGGGGAGACCCGATGGCTTTCCCTGTTCCCTCCAAGACCGCTCCAAAATTGGAGCGGCCTTGGAGGTAACTTTTTTTGCGATCCCTCCACCTTCCCCTCCCTTCCCCTATCTAGCCCAACCCCCAGCCCTAACTAAATCATCCCCTACCTTTTGTTTCTGAAGTTACGCCTGTCCAAGGCAGGTGTAGCTTGCGCGTGCTGGCTTGCCATCCCCAGGCACAGGCCACTGTGCCGGAGGATTCAGGACCACCCCCGGCCCACCCCCGAACCATGGCCATGCCCATGGCCCCTCCCCTGGCCCGCCCCAAACCACCACCACCACACCCCCGGCCCCACCCCTGGACCACCCATTTTGGAAAGCCCCGGAACATACGTGTGTCCCGGGGCTTGCGCGCGCTGCCAAGCCTATGCAAAATAGGCTCGGCGCACGCAGGGGCAGGTTTTCGGGGTTACGCGTATATCTTACGCAAGTAGCCTTTGAAAATCTGCTCCTTAGTCTTAAATGTGCTACTTGCTAACTTCATGGAATGCCCCCTAGTCCTTCTATTATCCGAAAGGGTAAATAACTGATTCACATCTACTTGTTCAAGACCTCTCATGATCATAAAGACCTCTATCATATCCCCCCTCAGCCATCTCTTCTCCAAGCTCAACAGCCCTACCCTCTTCAGCCTTTCTTCATAGGGGAGCTGTTCCATCCCCTTTATCATTTTGGTTGCCCTTCTCTGTACCTTCTCCATTGCAATTTTTTTTTTTTAATGTTTGTAAAGAGAAAAATGTCCCTGCCCCTTACAAACATGTAGTATGTGGCTTCAGCTGATCTGAATACCCTCAGTGTGAAAGAGGTTTTATTAGACCTTGCCTGCCCATGATGTCACTGTAGTCTCAGTGTGCTAAGGAGAGGCACCATTCCCCATTAGGAGGGGTGTTGTGAGTATAAAAATCCCTGCTTCCATATAAAGCAGGAGCCTTTTGAGGAGGGGTTTCAAAGATCTGGGTTCCTGCTGGTATTTAGAGCCACCTCTTCAAAGAGCAGCACTATAGGACGTGTCTCTCCACAGAAGTTTGAGGAAGAGGATTTTAGGGAAGAGGTTCTTGGAAATCCAGACGTTGTACAAGAGGGTCCTGAAAGATGGGGTGAGTGTACAAGAAGGACGGCCTGCCTAGGAAAGTCTACCAGAGTGAAGCTGGGAACTCTAAGGAGAAGAGGATTTCCCTGGAGAGTTGGTGGACCAGTGTACTGGGAGGCGCCAGAGGAAGGGCAGCCTGCCTGGGAGAGTTCACCAGTCAGAGGGATTCAGCTGAAATCAGTAAGAAAGACAAAAATGTGTGTGAACTACACAATAAACATGAAAACAGGACTGGTAGACAATAAGACAAAAATAATAAATAGATAATAAATACATGTTAAATATTAAAGAAATATTAAAAAGTAAAAATGTGTTCAAATATTACAAATTTAATATCAATAAAAACAAATGTATTAAAGGTAAAAAATCAAATGTAAAATTAGCACAATGATGGAACCAATACACTGTGTTCATTTTTCATTTGATTTTTTACCTTTAATGCATTTATGTTTTTATTGATATTACATTTGCAATATATTAAACATATATTTTATTTTTAATATTTACTTTTTTATGTGTATTATTTACTATATTTATCTTCTTATATTTTTATGTACCACTCCTGTTGTTTTCAGCTAAAATCAACCCCAGACTCCAAAGGAGAGAGAGAGTAACAGACAGAGACAAGGACCTTGGTGGAAAAGATTAATTAATATGTTAAATAAGGTTCTACGTTTTGAACGTTAAATATGGTTCTAAGTTATATGTATATATTATGTTGTTATCCTGTAAACCGGAGTGAAGGCAAAACGCTATACTTCGGTATATAAAAAAATCCAAATAAATAAATAAATAAAGTAGTAGACAGGTACTAGGAGGCTCAGGATGGAAGGGGTACCTGTCCAAAAGAGCTTATCTGTGGTGAGTACAAAATCCTAAGGGCCCTCTGTGCGGGAATTCTGGGAAGTCATGGGGCTTTGTGTGCCCCTGTGCCCAGGACGGGGGTACATAATGTCTCTGATTCTACCCCTTTGGGTAAAATACCACTTAGCCAACTAAGGGGTTATTTTCTAAACCCTTATCGCGTGCGTTAGGGCCCTAACGCATACTATATGACACAATTTAGGGGGAAGGTAGGAGTTGGGGCAGGGAGGGGAGGGGCGGAGAGCGATGTTTTTGCTGCCGGCGCTAATGTTACTAACATTATCGTCGGCAGTAGCGCGCTGTTTTCGCAGGATTCACCATTCTGCGAAAGAATGGTGAATCCAGACCTAAATCAAATGGCTGGAAAGTCTAAAAAGCACGACTCATCTGGCTCTCTGACATAGCTGGATAAATAGTGTTGTCTAGACTTTCCAGCTATCTGATTTAGCTGGCTAAGTGGTATCTTAAGACATCTGGCTAAGTAGTGGTTTTGACTGCAGTTGAGTTTACTTGGCCACAGCAGTACACAAAGGTGAGCCCTTTCCACTGCAAAGAAAAGTTAGATTAAATAACTGTTGGGTTGTTTTTTTTTTTCATATCCCATCATCTTTATCCTCTCCTTAGTTCCAAGCTCTAGTAAGAGAGCCTGCAGAGAATCAAATTTTCTCCAGGACCAGCATGGCTGCAGAACTTATCCCTGCCAGCTAGAGTGGAGTCATATTATTCTTCAGGTCGAGTTACCAATAACTGTTTCGTTTTTAGAAATTTGGTACAGACACTTTTTATCAAAGAGGCTTTTAATTAATTTTATTTGCATGTCCTTTTTCTGGCTTTTAGTTTTTAATTTGGTTTTCTGCAGCAGTGAGGGAATCTGGTCAGTTTTTATGGTATTTTTTTATTTTAGTTGGTGCATTGTTATTTTACACCTGCTAATTATCTTGCACAATTGATATTAAATGAGTTTATTGTGTACTATTGGCTGGGTTGGGTCTGGGTGAACTCTGGATCATCAACTCTCCATCAGTGATTCCAAATCCTTCAAAAAAGAATTAAAAACATGGTTGTTCAGACAATCATTCACTGACTGATTTGAATAAACACACTCCTCATCTCGAACTCCAATACCTCAGTAATAAACTTATATCTCATAATAAAGTTGTAAATGTAATATTATATATAAACTGTATAATACTAAATTGTTACTCTCTGAGTTGCTCTCACATTTCTATGTAATTATTTACAAGTTTAATTGCTGTTACATGTATGAATTTGTTACAATGTGAACCGGGGTGAAGGCTTTCGGCTATACTTCGGTATATAAAAGAATTTAAATAAATAAATAAATACATAAATATATGTGAGGGTAAAAATACGTGTATTTTATGATACTTGTAGGTTATAAAATACTATCATAAATCTATGCATGGCCATAAAGCCTGTATATGCAACTGCTCGCAGTTGCTTGAAAGTTATCCTCTTAATGTGTGTTTTGCTTCCATAGGCAAGTAATTAATTAAATTACAAATTCTCCCTTCTGTTATGGTGAACTTGGGTTTGTCATATGTTTAGAAAGTGGATTGTACCTCTGTTGACCCTCAACTATATTTATAAACTGTGCATCTATATGTGGAGTGTGCGCTCATAGATCATACATAATTGTACCAATAAAGCAGTAGCAATTTAGAAACTTGAGAACAAGTAGCTATAATAAGATAATGTCCTATCTCAAGAGATTCTGCCAGTAAGTCACATGTCTTTATTCCATGAGCGTGAAGCATAGCAGTAGTTGGTATTAAGAAAATAAATAAGAAGGAAGATGAAGTATGATTTTTTTTTCCTGAGGATTTCCCTGGTTGTTTCTAACTTGATCAAGCCCGTTTGGCACCAGTCTTTGGGCCTACAAAAGAAATTTTTAGGAAATAAGCCTTCCATGTTTTGGAATAGAGACTTTACATATTAACAGTACACAATAGCAGAAAAAGAACAACTGGTCCATTCCTGTCTGCACTGTCAAGGAGCGGACTGGAAGGGAACTTCCCTATCCCCCTACCTAATCTCCCTTACCCTTCCCTTCTCCCCCCCCCCCCCCCCCCCCCCCCCACCCTCTAAATCCTTTCTCCTACCTTTTTATTTTATTTTGTTGCTTACTGCTCTCTATTGGAGCAGTAGCAACTTGCGCACGCTGGCAGTCCCTTCCCCAGCATAGTGGCAAATGGCTGTTGTACCGCCTGCCTCCAACCCCACCACTCCCCCCCCCCCGGACCGCCCCTTTCCTTCGGCCCAGCACTTCTGCGCATAACAGGAGTTACGCGCATGGCTGGGCCCCTTTGAAAATGTGCGTGGTGCGCGCAAGACCCAGTAACACACATAACCTCCGTTTTTTACGTGCGTGGCCGATTAAAAATTCGGCCATAAATGTTTTCATTTTTAGACTTTGGTGTTAATCCACCAAAAAAACTGCAAAGAGAATCTGAAAGTCCTGGGTGTTGTAAGATCCGTGGACACATGCTGCTGTGGTGAGGTTGACTCAACCTATGGGATAGGTCCCATAGGTCCTCCCCAACAGCTGACAAAGCCAGACTAGACAGGAGGTTCACCTATTGCAACCCTTTTCCTCTTGGTTTGAGCCCTCGGGTTCTGGGGGCCAGCAGGACTTAGGCAGAAGTCTCTGTGGAAGTGGTGTATGCGTGGGCCCAGGACCAGGCTTGGGTCAGTGGCAGATGGCAAGCCAGAGTGGTCAGTGTCCAGGCAAGGGTCAGTTGTACGCAGCAAGCCAGAGTGGTCAATGTCCAGGCAAGGGTCAGGTCTAGGGCAGGCTTGAGAGATGAAAAGGACTGATGCAGCAGGTCAGGCAGTAAGGCAAAGGGCTGGATAAGACAAGGCCGGACAAGCTGGTGGATACAAGGAAAGGACTGGGCTGGAGAGACAAGGCAAGTGACTGGAGAGATGAGGCAAGGTAGGATCAGAAACCAGAAAGCAACCACTCAAACTACCAGGATGCAGGAGAGCCATGCTGAGGCCCTGGAGCATGGTCTGAGGAACCCTTAAACAGTGTGGGCAGCATGACACTACCAACGGGCGCTGAAGAGGCTTTCCCACCACAATCCCTTTAAGAGGAGGAGTTGCATGCGTCTTAGGACGTCCAGGGCAGGAACCGGCTGGGAGCATGTGGATCTGCATTCGGGAGCGCAGAGAAGACAGTGGTGTCCATGTCACCGGATGGCGCAGACCCAAGCTGGGTGGCGTTGGAGTGAGTATTACCTCAGATACTGTTAGAATGCCCACAGCCCAGATTTTTCCAGCTTTATATGAGACCCGTAATAATGGTCCTCTTCCTCAGTCTTTTTTTCAGTAGATTTCCTGCAAATATTTGAGACCCAAAACATTTCTCCAATGCACTTTGTGTAGTGGAATCTCATTTTTATAATATTGACATAATTATGCCGTCAACGTTCCTCAGCTCTCTTACATTTGGCCACATTAAAAGGAGGTATTTCCAGGGCAATGCTTAGGTGAGAGAAGGAAAATAATGTGCACAGATGGCATTTTCAACATGATGCGCATGATCTAAGAATGCTTTATGACCGCCGATTCTTGTACATTGTTATTTATGTTATAGTTGTTGTATTTATTTATTGATTTTGTTATGCCTTTCAGTATTATCCACTCTTCCTGTTAATTGTATTCTTCGGTTACTTGTAAGGGCTCCGCCCAAAAGTTTTTGTTTTTTGTGAACCGATACGATGTGCGAACGGCTATCGGTATAGAAGAGACTTTAAATAAATAAATAAATAAAATAAATCTTCCTGTCGGAAGTATTTGCAGAAAAAGCAGTTGCAAATGTCTGCGTGAACTCTGTAGCTGCAGTAATTTTCAAAGGGAAAAAAATTGTGTGTGAGCTTTTCCCTTTGAAAATTGATGCAAAGTTCACAGGTAAAAACTACAGACGGATTTAGCAGGAAGAAAATTATTTGTTTTTCTTGAAAACTGGCACGACCATTGCCTTCCCATTCCCCGCTACCTTGCCAGATTTGATACAGCAGTGACCCATGAAACATGTGAGACCAGAGACCAAGCCATGCTGCTGCCCTTTCTGGAACTCTTAAAAATAAACCTATGAGAACAATTTAACTCTTTGGCCTTCTGAGGTTGGCAGATGAGTCATATTGAGGCAGACATTCATTTTACACTGTGGCATCAATTGGTCTCCATTAACATCAGCACCTTTCCATATGGTGGTACCATACTGCCATGAACATTTGCATCAGTGTTGCCATCCTGTTAGCCATCGAGGATGTGCTCCATGTCCAGCACTGCTATTGTCTGTCTCCATGGCAATATCATTGATGTGAAACTGACATATTTAGCTTTGATCCTATCAGGAGAGATTCTGCTAAAACACACTAGGTCAATAAAATGACCAAAAAACAGAGATAATAAAATAAAGCCGCAGCATGAGGTTTGATAGATATAGTAAACATTTTTACAAGACACCATGTAAACATTGCCCTTCAGATTTTAATGTCAGCTATTTGTAAAACGTTGGGGGGAAAACCCCTTGTAAAGTTATCTTGCACGCTAATTTACGTGGAAGATGTCTGTACCCACAGTGAAAATTTACTTTGCATGCTGAGAGGGAATTTCCACTGCACACTGGAAGGTGAATTTTAAAAACCGGACATGCATCAAAATTGGGAGATGGGTGCGCATCTAGCACATGCGTGTGTCCATCCAATTTTATAAGCCACCTTCATACTGATGCATGAACATCTCGCAACCGGAAAACAAGGAGCAGAACGTGGGCTGGGGATGGGTATTGTTGGCTTCGTGGACCCTTGGGCCGATTAGAACCGATGGAAGAGCTGCAGTCAGGGTTCGCAGCAGTGGTTCCGACCGGGAGGCAGCAGATGCAGGCCCGAGGATGGCTGGCGGAAGGTACCATGAAGAGCCCTATGCGACCAAGGGCTTTGGCAAGGAAGAAGGGGACGGTGGAACTGGCGCGGTGGTGTGAAGATCTTCGCCCTGGAAGCCGATCCTCCCCCGAGAGGAGCTCGTAGGAGTCCGGCCGCTGGGACTTAGGAGATTCACCCTGGAAGCCGGAGTCCCCCCAGGAGGAGCCCGTAGGAACCCGGCCACTGGGACTTAGGAGGGCCCGCGGGGGCCGAGTCAGACGGAGTCCAAAGTCGAGCGCCAGAAGGTCGTCGCTCACCAGTCCAGAGTCGTGTACCGGAGAATCGTCGCTTGCCAGTCCAGAGCCAGGAGCCAAGGGATCACCGTACGCCAGTCCGAGGTCGAAAGCCAAAGAGTCACCGTAAGCCAGTCCAGAGTCGAAAGCCAGAGAGTCGCCGTAAGCCAGTCCAGAGTCGAAAGCCAGAGGATACCAGAAGCCAATCCAAAGTCAAAAGCCAAGCGGAGATCAGACGACACAGGAACGCAGCAACTGGAGACAGGAACACCTGGGAACCTCGTTGCAAGGCCCTGAGAGCAGGGACTGCAGGGCTTAAGTAGCCCAGCAGCCTCTGACGTCACCCGAGGGAGGAACCAAGTTCCCCCGCGCTTGGCCCTTTAAATTTGCAGCCGGAACGCGCGCGTGCGTCTAGGGGGCGGAGCCAGCCGCGGCGAGACGCCGGCTGCTCTGCCGGAGCGGGAGCGTGGCGGCAGAAGGAGGTGCAGGCCCGGGCGAGGTGCGCCAGCAGCGGGGGAGCGGCGGCAAGGGTCCCTGGAGGCCCGGGAAGGGCAGAGCGGGCCCGGACGCCCGGCGAGGTAGGCGGCGCTCCCGGGGCCGACCCGGGACCACAACAGTTATTCCAGGGCGGAACCAAGAGATATGAGCACAAGTAGCTATGCACCTGGGTATGCTTCAGTGCAAAGTTACTTCTGCTATGGAGAAGGTGTAAGTCTTTATAAAACTATTTCCACGAATCTCTGAGGGGTCTGGGTTAACTGTGGAGAATGCAGGGTTCAGAGAAGCTAGCTTTAGACTGGGCAAACTGGTGGCCAAATGGTTGAAAATGGTTATGGCTTGGAACGTCTGTTATAAAATTCCCTCACTTGCATATCCCAAAGCCAATTTACATTGTTGTGCAAGCACAAGCTTGAAACTTAGGAGTACACATATACACGCACCAGGGCTATTTTAAAACAAGTGCACTAGGGATGTGAATCGTGTCCTCGATCGTCTTAACGATCGATTTCGGCTGGGAGGGGGAGGGAATCGTATTGTTGCCGTTTGGGGGGGTAAAATATCGTGAAAAATCGTGAAAAATCGTTAAAAAATCAAAAAATCGAAAAATCGAAAAACCGGCACATTAAAACCCCCTAAAACCCACCCCCGACCCTTTAAATTAAATCCCCCACCCTCCCGAACCCCCCCCCCAAATAACTTAAATAACCTGCGGGTCCAGCGGCGGTCCGGAACGGCAGCGGTCCAGAACGGGCTCCTGCTCCTGCATCTTGTCGTCTTCGGCCGGCGCCATTTTCCAAAATGGCGCCGAAAAATGGCGGCGGCCATAGACGAAAAAGATTGGACGGCAGGAGGTCCTTCCGGACCCCCGCTGGACTTTTGGCAAGTCTCGTGGGGGTCAGGAGGCCCCCCACAAGCTGGCCAAAAGTTCCTGGAGGTCCAGCGGGGGTCAGGGAGCGATTTCCCGCCGCGAATCGTTTTCGTACGGAAAATGGCGCCGGCAGGAGATCGACTGCAGGAGGTCGTTCAGCGAGGGTTCCGGCGCCTCGCTGAACGACCTCCTGCAGTCGATCTCCTGCCGGCGCCATTTTCCATACGGAAAATGGCGCCGGCCATACGCGTATGGCCGGCGCCATTTTCCGTACGAAAACGATTCGCGGCGGGAAATCGCTCCCTGACCCCCGCTGTGAATATGCTGTGAATATGTTCTTGTATTTCAGGAGCCTTTTAGAGGCATTTCTGTACAGATTTTACAAATATCTGCAAACATGCCGCCGTGCCTTTACTATCATTTGTTTATTAGGTGAACATATTTGACAGGTGTAAAACAGCTCATGTCTTAAAATATTTCAGTCATCATCTTACTGGCATATTTGAGTTTACGGAGATAAATGATTGTAAAATCATTTCTTAATTTTACATTTGTGGTTAGAGATAAAAATAAACCTTTACGCAAAAGGGAAGGGGGTTTTGCTTTTGTTCCTCTATAAAGCTGGCAAAACTATGCCAGCTGGTCTTAACCCTGTGTTGTGGCTTTGAAAAATATATAGATTATTTTAATCATGCCAGTATGTCTCCTCCATAGAGATGTACAGTGTGTTGTACAGTTAAGAAAATGTGTTTCCTGGGGGGATATAAAAAGAACTTATGCAAAAGATTTCAAGGACAGACGTTGTGGTTTAGCAATCTTTCTGTGCTCCATTGATGATAAATGCTCTGAGAAGAACCTGTTTGTTGGTTCCTGGGATCAGATTGGGTAACGCACACCGCAGAGCTTAACCTGTAGCAGATCCTGCTTCTGGGGTCTGGGGCTATTTGAGCCAAGACCGTATTCATCCTGCCCAGCCTTTGTACAAACATCAAAGCTTGTCCAACTTCTTAATTTTGATTATACTTTTGTAGTTTGCAAGTTCTTTTGGCTGGGAGACATAAAAAGAACTTACTTTGCCATAAACAACAGTAATTGTAGAACTGTCATAATTTCAATGGACATTTGTGACCACGCTACATCTAAAATACATTTCACAAACACTGTGCACTTGGACATCTCAAGAGGCCTACCCTACCGTACCTGTTTGTAACTCACCTGAGCTTAGATTTGGAAAGGCAAGTAATTCAATCTAAACATTTTTAAAAAATCCAGATATACCATGGCTGGGCTGGGGGAGGTGAGAGAGCAGCTGTGTCTGGATCCAAAACTGTGCGAGATAACCTGATGCCTGACCTAGCCTTCAGTTGCCCCTTCAGGGTTGCTTTGCTCCCATACAATTTGAAGCATCCAGTGGGACATTTTTTACTACGGATTGGTTCATTGCTATGCGGGATAGTGATGGAGAGGGGAGTGAGTTAGGGAGCCATTGTTTCTTTTTCCTTTCACATTTCACTACAGCTCGCAAAGATCGTGAGCTGAGGGCAGGCTTTTTGACTTCCCACAGTGTGTTCTTTGGGAATAGTTGTATGGCTTGGAACCTTGCAAAATTTTGTTTAAGCATCGAGTGAAATCACGGCCTCATTTCTTTGCCCAAATGGTGCATAAAGGTGTTTTTATTAGTATACATAGGGAGGGTAACTTTCAAACAGATGCACATATACATGTGTATAAAGGTGCACGGCCAGATACGTGACAAATTTATATCCTGCGTGCACATGCCGCGCATGTTATAAGATAGCCTTGGCACATGTATGCTTCCTCCTAATTTGTAAGCTTGTACATGCATAGCAGCATAAATCAGCTCTGAGACACGCAAATGAGGGAATTGTACAACAGATGCACGACCAGCCCATGACCAGTTTCACCAGGTTGCTCACCAGTTTTCCCAGTCTAGAGCTAGGTCCTCCAAACCCCCTGGTTCTTTAGACTGCCCCCCTTCCTCCCCTATTAACCCAGACCCCTCACATTTCAGAAATGCCTGGTGATAGTTTTATAAAGACTTACAACTCTCCATAGCGTATATGCTTATACAAAAACATTTATTAACATATTTCATGATTCGTGTCATAGGTTTGTAGTACCCTATTTCAACAGTACTGCCGTATTGTAAAGCATCTGTGAATTTACAATTTCAGTTGATCTAATGTTTTGGTTATAGCTAGCTTTTATGGAATAAATTTTGCCTTTTTACAAGAAAATGATTCAAAGGAAGATAAACTGTGATGCTTAAACATTATCGGGCTAATTTCCAGAAGATCGCGCGCATAAAAACGGGGGGTTATGTGCGTGGCTGGGCATTGCTCGAGCTGCTCGCATTTTTGGAAGGGCCCATTATGCACCGAAGTTCTGAGCCTCTCAAAAGGGGCAGGCCGGGGGGGTGGGCAGGGTCTGGCCAGGGGGGCGGGCCAGGACAGTGCCATTCAATGCTGTTCCAGGGAAGCCCAGTGCGCAGAGATTACTTCTGCTCTCAAGGAGCAGTAAGAAACCTAACAAAAAAAAAAATGTAAGCAGCTAGGGTCAGGGAGGAGAGGGAGGAGAGGGAAAAGGCTAGGAAGGTTAGGTAGGTGTATAGGGAAGTTCCTTCTTACTCATCTGGTGGAAGAGTTTCATCAGGGAGGTATTGCCTTCTCAGAAAGTGCTTGAGGTGGGCAGGGATGGAGGGCAGCAAGTTGTTGGGGGGAGAGGTGGAAGGCCTCCCTTCGTTCTTTGAACTGGTAGTGTAACAAATCAGTAGGAGTTGCTATTCGGTGGGTAGAGTGGGGTGATAATTGGTGCAAATTCTTTAGAGTTTGCCTCCAGGTTGGATCTTTTACTGTCAATAAATAAGTACCCAGACCTAAATATTTGAGAACAACTGTTCTTTCAACCAAACTATGTAATTCTATGGATAATACAAGCCACTTAAATGTAATGGACAAATCCACTGAAGTCAATGAGCCTTCCCATGTCCTGGGTTGCCAGCCATATTTGAATAACTATATGGTTGTTAATCTAAAACAAGTACTCTTCGAGATAGCTCTTAACTCTGCTTAACATATTCCAGATTTGTTCTCAGGCAATTTAAATCCACTTTCCTTATAATACAAATATATATATATATATATATATATATATATATATATATATATATATATATATATATCAATATACATACAATGACACATCACAGCTTGTGTTGGCTTTTCTCAGCATCTGAGAAGTTAAGAAAAGCCGTGCGTTGAAAGGATTCCCCTGATGCAGGAAAATCTCTGAAACACAGTCCGTGTTTGTATGAACAATTAATTGGGATGCACAATGAATCTTGTACAATTTTCCACATGGGAATTTCTGGCAGCAGCTACTGTTTGAAGAGACCATCAAATTTGGAGAGCTAAGAGCTTTATTTTGCTAATAGTTTTAAATGCATATACAAAAATTATATAAAAAATGAACTTAGGACCAATAATGAAAGCGTCGGGAAGCTATGTATAAAAATATGGTGTAAAATGAATGTTATATTTGTAGTTCCATTGCTGCCGTTTTGAAGATCCTTATATTTATATTTATATATAATTTAGAAATTTCCCTTTCATTTTGTATTGTTTTTCTATGATTCACACAGTAAGCAGTGTTGACAATATTATTGCAGTGTGAGTTATTTTGAGCAAGAAATTGATTTGGTTATTTGTCATTTCAATTGCTCTGGACTATTCTCGTTTAGAATTCTATCCGGAACATCACTGACCAATTTGCACCTTTAAGTCTCTCATGCTGAAAAGGAACAAGTCCAGATACTTTACACATTCATTCACATTATGAAAACAAGCTTTCCATAGGACAGAAATATAATGGAGGAAACACCCTACAACAATCAATCATAAAATATATCAACAGTCTCTAGAATCCTATAGGAAAGCAACAAACATAAGATATGCCATACTGGGTCAGACAAAGGGTCCATCAAGCCCAGTATCCTGTTTCCAACAGTGGCCAATCCAAGTCAGAAGTAGCTGGCAAGTACCCAAACTAGATAGATCTCAAGCTACTATTGCTTATTAATTACCATAATAGCAGTTTATGGATTTATCATCTAGGAACTTATCCAAACCTTTTTTAAACCCAGTTACACTAGCTGCTGAACCCACATCCTCTGGCAATGAATTCCAGAGCTTAACTATGCGCTGAGTGAAAAAGAATGTTCTTCGTTTGTTTTAAATGAGCTACTTGCTAATTTCATGGAGTGCCCCCTGAGAGAGTAAATAACCAATTTATATTAACTTGTTCAAGTCCTTTCATGATTTAGTAGACTTCTATCATATCCCCCCTCAATCATCTCTTCTCCAAACTGAACAGCCCTAACTTCCTTAGCCTTACCTCATAGAGCAGCAGTTCCATGCCCCTTATCATTTTGGTTGCCCTTCTCTGCACTTTCTCCAGTGCAGCTGGAGAAACCACAGAAACTATTTCACATTGTAAAAGGGCTCATTAATCCTTCTTCCCATTTATCCTCCAAATTCTTTAAATACCCTTCACCAGACAATGGTTTGCCAAATTTTTTTCAGATAAAATTGCTAAAATATGCACATCATTTCCCAACTACATTCATCCAACTTCTCCTACTGCAGTTAATGTCTGGTCTGCATTTGAGTCTGTTTCACAATCAGAAATATCATAAGCAAGCTTAATTCTTCATTGTCTGCTCTTAACCCGTACTCCACGCCATTGCTGAAGGTATAACAATACAAAATTATTGAATCAATTTCTAAAATAGTAAATCTTTCCCTTTCATTTAAAAAAAAAAAAAAATCTGCTGATCCAGCCGATCCGTCAAATTTCTATCCAGTTTCCTCATTACACTTCCTTTCTAAAGTAATAGAGACTGCAGTCTTAAGATAGCTAAAAAATTTCATTGGCTCTCATTCTGTATAGGAGCAATACCAGTTCAGCTTCAGGTGTCATCATAATACTGAGACCTTGCTAATTTCATATACTGACATAATTTTAAGATGGTTTGACTCAGGTACTTCATATTTCCTGGTCTTATTAGACATTACTTCAGCATTTGATACTTTAAATCGAAAAATCTTAATGTTGCATCTTGTCGAAGCCGGTATTAGCAGCACTGTTCATGAATTGCTCTCTGCTTCAACAGCAGGGGGAAAAGGTGAACTGGATTCAGACAACAACCCACAAGGGCCCTGACTTTTACAGTCTGGGGAACAAATAAGCATGGGTTTAACTTGCTAATGTGGCTGTTACTACCCTTAACCAATAAGCCTGATACTTTTGATGCAACTCCAACATTGCTCTCTGCTTGTACAACAATGGGTAATGGGGAATTGGATTCAGACAGTAACCAATGAGGGCCTTGACTTTTATGATCTGGGAAACTGATAAGCATGGGGGTAATTTGCATGGTGTGGCAGATACTACCAAAAGCTTGCGGGGCAGACTGGATGGATCATCTGGTCCTTTTCTGCCATAATTTCTATTGTTTCTATGAATGGTTCAGCTCATACCTTCCAAACAGAAGTCAGCAAATCCAAATTGCTCCTCATTCTGGAATACCCTGCTCCTCAATTCCATGGTTATACTGATATTTAAAAAAGAGCTCAAAACCTTAATAATCAGTACTCCTGGTACTTCTCTCCTAATTAATCCTTAACTCTTGCAGGCAATATTTGACTTAAAAGAACAACAATTTAATGTTTCTTACATATAGGTAGGCCCATATTTATTGTACAAAGTCGTATTTATGTCTAGCTTTTGTGTATGTTTTTATGTTCCCAGCCCTGAACCTTGGAGAGCATAGTCTAAAAATAATTGTAAATAAATAAATAGTCTGTTGCAAGCGCGGAGGTGTGGTCACTTGCTCAAGAGGGATTGTGAGCCCTTGGGCCACGGCGTGGCTCAGGGAAGAGCCCCAACTCACACCACATGGAAGGCAAGAGTGTTCAGGCATGGGCTGCAGCAGGAATGACTGGAGATCAGGAACTGGAACAAGGCAGGCTCAGACGTCCACTGGACCTGCATGCAATGGTGAGACCCAGCAACACAATGCTGGTCTCAAGAGTAGCCCTCTAGCCACTTGGTAGCCCTTCCCGACCCACCACTTGGGAACGATGAGTGCGTGAGGCCAGACGGAGAATGAGGGCAGGAACAGGATGAGACATGGAACTCAGGAACTTGGAAGACTAAGGACTCGAGGAACTTGGAAGACTCGGACAAGGTTTCAGGATACTTGGAAAACTCGGACGAGGATTCAGTATACTTGGAAGATTCAGACAGACACTGCTCCTCAGGGTGCCCTACACAGCCCCCCTTGGGCTGGTCGCGGACCACCCTGTCTCACTGTGAGCCCTACACAACCTGAAGAGGCTGGTCGTGGACCATGCAGAGAGCGGGACAAGCACAGGACTGAAGCTCAGGACGGAAGGGAAATTCGGGCAGCACAGGAAAAGGAACCAGCCGGAACATGGCTCCAATGACCGGGAACAGGAACCTGATCAAATACGGATTTACCCTCGGGATGGTCATCGGAGGCAGAATCTGGCAGGCAAGGCTAGACAGGAATACCCGGAGACAGGAACTGGAGAAACCAGGACATCAGGGCACAGAAACGAGCACTGGAACATCGGGAAGAGAACACCAGAACAAGGAACATCAGGAACTTCAGGAACATGGAACATCAGGACATGTAACAGGAGATGAAGGAGCTCCAATGAGGAACAAGACCAGGAGCATCAGACGAAAGAGACCAGGAACATTAGACGAAGAGCCATCTAGAAAAGACCATGGAGGACCTTGACCAGAGAAGAAGAGCATGGATGACCATGGATCCAATTCAAAGGCCCCGAGGAAGTGGAAGAGAGCCCTTTTATTGGGCTCGTAAAGGAGCAGGCTGATGAGGTCATCCGGTAGGGACCGCGGGCTTTTCCTGCCGCTGGCCCTTTAAATAAGGTGCTGAGGTGCACGTGGGTGCCTATGCAGTGCCTGGGGGGCAGGATCAGGCAGCGGTGTCCCTGCTGCATGGAGACAGACAGCTGCGGCAGCATCAGGGCCGCGAAGAAGAGGCGTCCTGGAGGCAGCTCCATGCCGCAAAGATGGAAGGACAACGGCGGCAGCTTCCATGCCGCATGAAGAGGCATCCCGGTGGCAGCTCCTGCTGCAAAGGGACAGCGGCAGCCCCCCCCCTCCCCCCGCCACGTACATCGGCGTTGGGCCGTGAGGAGAGGCAGAGGTGATCCCGAGCGGCCTAGACTGCAAGAAGAGAACGGCCTGCAACGGTCCGGGGTGGCAGCATCGCGGCAGTCCAGAGCACACCGAAGCAAGGTCCGGCGGCAGGAGCGGCGTCGGGCCGAAGTGAGAGACTGCATGCTGGATGGACTCTGCGAGCAGCATCTTAACATAGTCACTTTCAAATTCCTCATTATGACTGTAGTTTCTACACTTGCTCATATGAGCCTTGTTCCACCCAAATTATTTTGGCCTGAAGAGGGCAAGAAGGGGAACTTACCTTATTTAGTAAATTAGATAACTGTCATGGTCTGAAAAAGGATTTTTGGAGCACAAAGGAGACATCAATCTGAACCACAGTCATCATTTTCAGCAGCATTAGTGCACGCTAACATTTCCTTTGATTGCAAGACTGGGGACTACAGGTACCAGTGAGAATATTTTGTTTTATGGAAATATATTTTAAGGAAGTTTTCTCTCTCTGTATATATTTAAAAATACTTATAAAGTCAATGGATAGGGAAGCATTGCATTAGCTGGCTCATTGTAAGTGTAATGTACTCAACCATCCTGATAAACATTTTAAGCCACTTTCAAGAGACAGAACAATCTGTAAGAGGTGTTCATGACCTGCTGGGAAAGCCAAAATCTGCTGGAAGCTTATGAAGTGTAACTAGTTGGGCACATTAAACAAATAAAATACAATATAGCCATACTTAGAACCAAGTGTTTCATGTTCTAGCAGCATGAACTTTCTTCAGGGAGACCCATTTACAATCAGTCATACCTTGTAAACTACAACCAAAGAGTCCGTGTTCTTACATTTTCCATGTTTTACCATGCAAATAAAGGTCAAGAAACAGAAATTGTAAAAAATATAAGCTGCTACCTGCTTGACTATCTTCATGCATATTTACATATTTATTTGCTTTTTAAGTCTATCTTACTGCAGGCAACACCCAAGGAAGAGTGCAGTATGATCCAACATCAAAGTTACCCTCAACAAGTGAGCAACTACATATGCCCATAGGGAGAGTAATTTTCAAAGATGGTAAAGTCTGCAGATACATTTTACCCTTAGACTTGCCACACATTTTGCAAAGCGGAAAGTTTGCACAAATACTTTCACTTTCAAAATTCTTGGGAAAATATAGCATCAAGTTGTGCACATGGATTTAAGTGCATAGGGGAAGATTTTAAAAGGTGCGCGCATGTGTCCTTGTGCGCACGCTTCCCGGCGCGCACACTTGGGCGCACCAATTTTATAACATGCGTGCGCCGGTGCGCGCATGTTATAAAATCCATGGGCCGCGAGCACATGCGCGCTGGAGTTTATAATCCAATTAAGGAGCGGACTGGGAGGGAACATCCCTACCCCCTACCCCCTACCCATACTACCTCCCTCTTTCCCTCTCCTCCCCTCCCCCTAAACCCTTTTGCCTACCTTTTCTTTTTTTAAATTTTTTTGCTTGCTGCTCCATTGGAGCAGAAGCAACTTGCGCGCGCCGGCCAACTGCTGGCGCGCACTTCCCCGGCACAGCAGCAAATGGCTGCTATACCAGCCGCCTCCAGCCTCGCCCCTTCCTGTCCCCCCTCCCTGGGCCCGGCACTTCTGCGCATAACAGTTACAAGCGTGGCAGCGCGCGCATGGCCGTTTCAAAATTTGGCCGATACTTTTTAAAATTGAAAATACGTGTGTAAATCCCAACTCCACCCCTGAAATGCCTCTTTTTTTTGTGTGCACAAAAATAAATGCAAAATTAAGTTATATGCATACTTTTTGCATGCAAACATTGGCAAATTCTCTAACAAGTCATCTGTGTGCATAAAACTGCATTTTATACATGCAAATGGCTTTGAAAATTCAGCCTATAATAACCACATACAATTACATAACATCACATAAAATAAGCAATGAATAAGATTGACCTAAAAACGTACGACCCTTTCCCACCTATGGCTCTGCCAGGGTCCAAGACCAGCCACTCATCCAATTGTTTGCCTATACATCTAGCATTTATTTAGCTTTCCTCCTAAACCCCCCAAATCACCTTGGACTACCAGGATATGTCTTGACTAGCTTTTGGATTAGTATGCTCTTCTTTAGGTCCAAACAGAATGAGCAGGTCAGAGTGAAGATGGAATTTTCAGAAATTATACATCATAATGGTAGTGCAATGTAATCTAACACAGCTACCACACTTTTATTCATGATTTACCAGCAATCTATCATGACTGGAGTACCTATTTATGGGCATCATCTTCCTTGTAAATTATAACTGAAGAGCCACAATCCAGCCAAGCGATGTGAATGGAAAGTGAGAATTATATCACCATGCTGGTTACATGAGGGTGACTTGGCACAAATATGTCGTTTTTCCACCTACTTAATGCACAGCATTTCATAATAGTAACAGCAGTGCCCTTGGATGTGAACTTATTTTAATATTCAGTTCAGTTTTCATCATTTTAAGGTTCATGCACTTCTAATTTTTCTGAATACTATTGCAAAATTAATAGCTCCATGGTTGGTTTATTGCATTTAGGACAATTATATGTATGCAATGTTTGCCAAGATACGGTGATACAGCGTCTTTAATCATATAAAGATGTTAATTCAGTTGTTACACTTGTTGAAATGATGGGATTAATTTTAAAAAGTTTGCAAGCTGTAGGAAAAATAAAGAACATTAATTTACTTAGACAAGAAGCCCAACAACTGACAAATCTTTTCAGCCAAGCTGAGGAATACACATGCACCATTATAGCATATTATTTTCACAGCAGGAAAGAAAATCTGCAGTCAATACTTTGATAATTGACTGCATTCCAGAATATTGTAAACAGATCTCTTCCATCCTCCTTGGTGGCTGTAAACATTTTAAACTGCATGGATTTTATTTTCTTTATAAATTGTCTCCACTTATAAAAATACTAGCATGGAGAACTGAAGTTCTCCATCTCAAAATGGATTAATTTGCCCTGAATTGTGCTAGCCATTTTCAAGGGACTAAAGGGGAAGTAATCTATATGCTATTAAATATTCAGAACAATATGTATTCTAGGTATGGTATATCCCCACAGTAAAGTTATAATCTATACAATGTATTGTTTGTGCATGGAAAGGAGATTATTTTTTAGGTGATAATATATTATTACATGACAAGTTGGAGTCCAACAGATGCATCTGTCTTCCATTTCCTACTTTGGAGCACCCCATGATTAAAGCATGGAATTAAAAGGTCAATAAACAAAAAAACAAATAACGGCAATGCCTTTTCATTGGATTAATTTGGTACATTCCTAAAAAGATACCACCTTACATTTTGTTTATTGATATTTATTTCCTTGTGTTCAAGTCGATTGTGATGGTAAATTCATAGTAGCACGCGGGTGCACGAGTGCACGTTCGTCGGCCCACTGCCAGGGACACGGCCATTTTATAACATACACATGTATATGCGCTCATGTTATAAAATAGCCTGACCGTGCGTACATGTGCGCGCAGCTTTAAATGGGCATGCGCTTATGCTTGCAAATGCATGTACCACATAAGTGAGGGGATTTTTTTAAAAGTGCACTAACGCCATTACCAGTTTTCCCAGTTCATTTCCAGTTCACCCTTCTCCCATGTTAGCCCCAACCTTTAAAACCCCACTGATCTGCCTAGAATTTTTTGTTTTACAACTTCAATGTCATCCATAGCAGAAGTAAAGTTAGGTGGCAGGGGACCCCAGCGTGCGCCTGTGCACGTAAGTATTTACCCGCTAATTTCAAGTATAAATCTAGGACTGCTGGTGCCCTGTTCAGACCATGCCCATGCCCCGTTCCTTTTTTGAACTTTTAATTTATGCGCACAGAGGCAGTGGCAGGTGGCTTTTAAAATCTGCTCGGCGTGCACCAGCCAGACTTGTGCACATATCTCCCGGTTTTGATGTGTGTCAGGCTTTTAAAATTCACCTTATTTATTTATTTATTTTATTTATTTATTTATTTAAGGTCTCTTTTATACCGACATCCGTTGACACATCGCATCGGTTTACAAAAAACAAAAACTTTTGGGCGGAGCCCTTACATATAACAGCGGAACAAGATTAACTTTTGGGCGGGGCCCTTACTTATAACCAATAGAGTACATTAAACAGGGGGGTGAAAACTAGATATAAATATAAATCAATATGAGTAAACCAACTATATACACAGATAGGAGAGTTCAAAGTACAAAAACATCAGGCAAATTCTTAGTCTTAAATCGAAGGCATTCATAGTCATAGCTCGAGGAGTATATATTATAGAGGAATTCTCTAATGGGGGAAATTCTAAGTGGTGGGGGGGGATATGGAGTAGGCTTGCTGGAAAAGCCAGGTTTTCAGTTTTTTTTTGAATTTGAGTGTATGTGTCTCTAGGCATATATCATGGGGTAGGGAGTTCCATAAGGTGGGGCTGGCGAGGGAGAAAGCTCTGCTAATAGTAGAGGAGAGTTTGAAAGTTTTGATGGGTTGGGCACGAAGGGTTCCTTGAAGGACTGGGTGGGTGGGTCTGTTGGAGGTGCGGGGGAGGAGGGGGGGGTTGATCCAGTTGAGGTTGGAGTTTAACAGACTTTTATGAATGATGGAGAGTGCTTTATAAAGAATTCGTGAGTTTATTGGGAGCCAATGTAGTTCTATGAGTGTGGGGGTAATATGGTCTCTTTTTCTTGTGTTTGACAGAATCCTAGCGGCGGCGTTTTGCAAAAGTTGTAAAGGCTTGGTATGTATTGCAGGGATGCCGAGGAAGAGAGCGTTACAATTGTCTATTTTAGACAAAATGATAGACTGGAGAACTGTGCGGAAGTCGGAGAAATGAAGCAGGGGTCTGAGTTTTTTTATCGTTTGGAGCTTAAAGTAGCATTCCTTTAGGATGGATTTAATGAATGGTTTAAAGGTGAGATGATTGTCAATAAGGACACCTAGGTTGCGAGTGTGCGGGGGGAAAGTGGTAGATGAGTATGCAAAAGGAATGTCTGGGAGCGGATGCCTTTAACACAGCAACCATACTACTTTACCCATGAACAATGAAAGCTATGAAGAAAGCATATGGTCATTTAAAATGGACTGACATTTCCAGGTAAACTTTCAATTTGACTTCTAGCTGCTAAAGGTGCATGCGTACGACAGTCCACTCACAACAAAGTGAATTACCAGCTTTCTAAACGTACATGTGTACGTTTAGAAAGCTGGTAAGATTTCCATCTATGCACGGGTTTCCTGAATATGTCCAGCACATCTAAAATATACACCTGGAACATTTCTAAAATAGTAAATCTTTCCCTTTCATTATGTAATCTCCCACCATTCCTTAATAGAGCATCTGTCCATCCAGGGTTCCTCGCCCTGTTTCGGCCCATCTTTGAAGACCCCGGCCGGCGTGCCATCGCTGGGTCGACTCTGCT
Organism: Rhinatrema bivittatum; assembly: GCF_901001135.1. Classification (NCBI taxonomy): domain Eukaryota; kingdom Metazoa; phylum Chordata; class Amphibia; order Gymnophiona; family Rhinatrematidae; genus Rhinatrema; species Rhinatrema bivittatum. The sequence continues at coordinate 12,245,229 of NC_042625.1, read as the reverse complement.
CCACCTTCAACAGGGCTCTTGCTCTTTAATAGACTATGTCATAGAGTTTCGCGTCAGAGTTGTATTGGGACTCCGACTGTCTGCGCTCCATCTTCTTGGAGGGATTGAGTTCTCGCATAAAGGACGAGTTGGCTGCTCGCGAATTGCCGACCTCCTTGGATTCTCTCATTGACCTCACTGGGCGCATCGACCATCGATTACAAGAATGCTCTCATGAGTCCAGAGCATCCCGGAAACCAGCTTCAGGATCATCCCCAGCTCGATGTTCGTCCTCCCCGAGACTGACCAGTCCACCTATCTCCATGGAGGAAGAATCCATACAAATGGGTAGGAGTAGACTCTCTCCCAAAGAACGTTGTCGTCGACAGCAGTCTGGCCTTTGCTTGTACTATGGCAGGGCCAGGCATGCCTTTGCCTCATGTCCAGTCTGTCCGGGAAACTGCCGGTCCTAGGTTCTGCTGGAGGACTCCTCCTAGACTTGACTTCACCGTTTCCTCAGCTGACTGTTCCCGTATCCATTCGAATGAACAACCAGGAATTTCACACCTTAGCACTGGTGGACTCCGGGGCTGGAGGGAACATCTTGAAACAACTCACCAAGCATCTATGGAGCCCCACCATTCACTTTCTGATTCCCTTATTACGCGCGTCCATCCATGGGAACCTCTGCCTGGTGAGGTCACCCACACTACCCATCCAGCTATGCACTGGAACCTTACACGTGGAGACCATCTCATTCCACATCTTAGATAAGGCCATCCACCCGGTTGTTCTGGGATTACCCTGGCTTCGGCAGCACACCCCTCAGTTCGACTGGACTACCCTACAGCTCTCCCAGTGGGGCTCGGCCTGTCATCAGAACTGTTGGAGTCCATTACACCTTTACCTTGCATGATGACCGTACCCACTCTGCCCGGTCTTCCACCGCAATATGCATCCTTTGCCAACGTCTTCTCTAAAAAGGCCGCAGACACCTTACCACCTCATCGCTCCTACGATTGTGCGATTAACTTACTGCATAATACAGGTCAGTCCAGGACTCTCTCCACTTTGCAATGCTACTACTGGTGGACCACTATGCAAAAGGATACTCAAGCGTATCTAGTCCTGTCTTATGTGCGCTCAGCACAAACCTCCGGCAGGGAAACCATGAGGACTTCTACAGCCACTCCCCATTCCCAGCGAACCCTGGACCCATATTGCTACAGATTTTATCGTGGGTTTGCCCATCTCCAATGGAAATAATACCATTTGGGTCACTGTCAACAGCACACTGTCAACGGCGTACTTTGTGGCTCTACCAGGTCTTCCTACAGCATCTCAGTTGGCCAAATTGTTTTTTAAACATGTGTTTTGGCTCCACAGACTACCCAGAAATATCCTCTTGTACCGTGGGGTTCAATTTACTGTACGCTTCTGGAAGTCGCATTATAAGAAGTTTGACATTTCCTTGGATTTTACCTTGGCTTACCACCCTCAAGCCAATGGCAAAACCAAGAGGACTAACAGAACCCTTAAGCAATTTCTGCGAGCCTATGTGAGTCTGTGGCAAGACGATTGGGCTAGCCTTCTGCCTTGGGTGGAGTTCACGCTGAATTCCCACATGTCCTCCTCCACAGGTTCATCACCTTTCCGGCTGGTCTACAGATGCCAACCTTTGCCACCGCTTCCACTCCCACTGTCCGTCCCTCAACTGTGGCAAAGTACTCAACAGTTGCTCGAAAAGGCTGCTCAGAGATCGAAAAAGGCTTTTGATGTCCATCACCGTGCTGTACCTCAGTTTCAACCTGGAGATAAGGTATGGCTCAGCACAAAGTTCATTTGCCTCAAGCTGCCCTTAGCTCGTTTTGCCCCCAGATACTTTGGACCCTTTGCAGTGTTACGTCGTCTGGGTCCTGTTACCTATCGGCTACAATTGCCCTCATCACTCAAGATCTAAAATGCATTTCACGTTTCTCTACTCAAGCCTCTGATTCTCTCTGGACTCTCCAAGAAACCACCTGATCCTGTTCCGCTGTCTTCTGAGGCTGATGTCACCTATCAAGTCCAAGAGGTCTTGGACATCTGGAAGCATGGAAGGAAATGGGAATACCTTCTGCCGTGGGAAGGGTTTGGCCCTGAGGAGAATCGCTGGGAACCCATGGCTAATACCTTAGACAAGGATCTTCTGTGACAGTTCCATGCCAACCATCCTCACAAGCCCAAACCCCCCGGAGGGGAATTAAGAGGGGGGGTACTGTTATGCCTGTCATTCACAGATGGCTGCGACTACGAGTACTCACTTCCTGCACTGCTCTCCTGCCCACCCCGGGGCTGCTCACTGCGCAGGCCTGCCTACATCGCCGCATTTCGCAGGACTTCTCTCGGCGGCATGGATGCTGCTACTTCCTACTCTGATGCCGGGCCTTCCTAGGCGCGCACACATGCGCATCACAGGCCCCGTGGCAACCTGTGAGTTCCTTGTCTGGCCTTCCCTGCTCCTTGGGGTTGCGCCTGAATCCTCACTAAGACTGGCTGCACTTGCCCGCTCCTCAGGCTGTGCTTCTATTCAAGAGACTACCTAGTACCGCCCTGCTCCTCGGGACTGGACTTCAGCTTGTTCCTGACTGTCAGCTGTCCCGCTCCTCGGGTCAGTCCCTCTGCTACACCGCTGGCAATTCCTCTGCCTTCCGGTTTCCTGCCTACATCAGCAGCTGGGTTCGGGACCAGACTATGCTACCCCGTGGGTGGTCTACATCTCTTACTTGCATCCACCACACTGCAGCTCTGCCCCCTCGGGGCTGGCCTCCCGGAGAACCTCCTACTTGACTATACCTGTGCCTACCACTCCGCGGTTCGCCTGATGCTTCTCTCTTCAGGATCACACTCAAAGAACCACCACAGCCTACCACCATGCAAGGGTTATCTCCTGGTCCTTGGGGCCTCTCCACCACTGTGCCTAGAGCTCCCTGCTTTGCCAGTACCTCGCCTCCTGATGATGCAGACCTGTGGGGCTCCTCCCCACAGGCTGTAATAACTTGCACCTCGGGCCAAGGGTCCACATACCCACAAACCATAACATTAAAAGGTAAACCAGCAGAAACAGAACAAGAAATAGAGTACAGCAGGGTAGGGTCTTCAATGAGCCATCTACCCCCTTGGGTTGAACCCACAGGTTCTGGTGGCTGAAGGATTTTGCTGACAGGAGACTAAAGACAGGCAAAGGCCAACTGTGGTCAGGCCTGAGAAGTCTGTCCGAGGCAAGGAGTTGCAGGACAAGCAGAAATTGGTACAGGCGAATTGTTAGGGGTGGAGCTACTTAGGAAACAGGCCAGGTCAGGGGATAGGTACTGGAACAAGACAAAATAGAGTCAGGATACTAGACAGGCACAGACAGGTCAGCACAGGGTAAGACAAGGAGAAGAAAAGTCACTGAGAGGCCCACAGGGAATGGAAGGGTCACTGGGAGACCCATAGGGAGCAGACAAACAACTGGAACAAGACAGAACAACACAAGAAGGCCTCTAACAGGCCCCACTAGGAACAAGGACAAGGCAAAGGACATAAAGAAAAGGAAAGCAGAGGCAGTTTAGGTCACTGGGAGGCCTAGACAAGGTGAGGACAAGAGAAGGGAAACACAAGCCAGATAAGGTGCCAGGAGACCTAGACAGGACAAGGGCAAGGAATACCCAGACAAGGAGGGCCACCAGGAGACCTAGACAGGACAAGAACAAGGAACAGTACACACAGGAAAGAAGAACCACTTGGAGACTCAGAGCATAGACAAGGCAAGATATAAACAGACAGGAGGGCCAATGGGCAGAGTCAGATTTAGGCATAGGCAACATAGGATGCCAAATTCTGAAGGCACCCAAAAGGTGGGCGTCTTCAACAGCTTGATTTCCAGGGGTAAAACCCCTCGCCCCTGGTCTTTTGCCTAGGGGTGCCATACTGTTAAACCTGGTCCTGCCACCAGCAGGCCCAGACAGGATAAGAGCAAGGCACATACACACAGGCAAGAAGAGCCACCAGGATTTCCAAACAGAGAAAGGACATGACAAGGTAGCACAAGGAAGTCGAAAGCAAGGAGCCAAGGCAACTCAATGAAAAGGCCCTGGACTAAGCATTAAGGAGGTTATATAGGGCTGGCCTTGCAGCATCATGCAGCCTTCAAGATAAAGGCTAGAGCAGGATTGAGTATCTCCCCTGTTGACATGGTGGGGGGGAGGGGCATCTAATAGCCAGTATCATAACTGTTATGCCCGTCGGTCGCAGACGACTGCGACCACTCATGCTCACCTTTTTTTTCACTGCACCGTCAATTCTGGGAAGAATTGCAGCCTCTGCTAACCACTGCCGACCTCCTCGGCGTTCCCGGGATGGCGTGAGCGCTGCTGACCGTCATCTTGTATCCAGAATCACTTAGGTGCACGCACGCACAAGGGCCTCCTTTGTACACGTCATGGCGGGAACCTTGGCAGCGTCGCCTCTTGATGACATCAAACCGCTGTTGTACTTAAGCCGACCAGCTCTTGCCTTCGACAAGTTAGCAAGGAGTTCCCTCGTTGCTGAATCCGCTCCATTCTTGGACTTCTGTTCCTGACTCTCATCTTGGCATGTGAATGCTCTGAGTACCCGCTTCTTGGGGGCTCTTCCGCATTTCTGGCTATCCATTCCTTAGAGGGCCTTCCTGCCTTGGACTACTAGTTGTCTCGCTTCTCAGGACATTCTCCTGGAACTGCCTCTTGTGAATACTTCTACAGACTTCCTTGATACCAGCTTCATTGGAGGTTACTGCAGTGTACCCCGTGCTCCAGGCCACTACCGTTTCTCTTCAGCAGAAGTTGTTCAAGCATACCCTGCACTGCAGGGTATTGGCGCACCAGCTACAGGAGCCACTTCTGGGTTCCTGCACCTCAGGCGTTATTCATCACCTACTGTACAGATATCCTCAGGTAACCTCGCTCCATAGCCCACTACCGGATCTCCACTCCTGAGGTACCTTACTCATCTGAAGGGATTCCTGGCATACCCCGCTACACAGGTCACTATCGGATCTTCACGTCTGTGGTATCTCTCTTGGTATACCCCACTGCTCTGAACTGTACTAAATACATTTCCTGCTCCCGGGCTCTGCTTTTCCTTCCTTCATAATAAAGTCTCTACTATACAGCTGTGTCCTACTCCACTGAGAATGCCTGATGATGGTGAAGCTCGCAGGGCTCCTCCCAGTGGGTGGAGACAACTCTCATCTTGGCCCAGGGTTCACTTCCATACAGAAACATAACAATAACAATAATAGACAACTGAGTTTTTGAATATTTACCTCTTCCTGTTTAATGGTTTTACTGTTCCAACAGGAACATGGTTGGAACATAGAGATGATACATACTGTACATTCTAATTCCATGCCAGTGAAAGATATAAAGATTGTCTTCTAGATGGAAATCGTAACTAGGGATGTGCTTTCATTTGAAATTAAACAGGAATTGTCAGTGACATTTAGAGAAGCCTCCTCCCCCCATCCAGGATTCCCTTGGAGCCCTCCAAAACCACCAGACTCCCACCCCGCACCCTCTCATCTTATGCCACCTTTAATTCCAAAAGGGGCAGGAGTGAATCGCAAGGCTGGCCAGTGCTGTTTTGCAATATGGCGCCAGCAAGGAAGGAGTGACTGGGGATTGCCCTACCCCTTTTAGACTTATGGATGGAGGTACGATGGAAGGCAGGGAGGGCTTCTCTAAAAGATTTTGATTTCAGGGCTGATTGCCAACTTTTAGTGCATGCTATTTTCAATAATGCACACTTCTAATAGAAACTAATATGACACGTCAATAAGAATATTTTGTGCATACTTGTTTACCCTAACAACATGCATAGATTTGCAGCCCATATAAAGTTGGTGGACACTTCTCATCTATAGGAATTTTCAATGCAAATTTTGCCCATATTATTGTTTGAAAATCAACCCAGCAAATTATGTGCACACAATTATACCTGTTATTTGGTGTGAATAGCTTTGTTGAAAGAATTTCCGCACATGCTTTTTAAAACCAAAAAATATGGGGTGAATTTTCAAAGAATTATGCATGTAAATAGCCTTTACTCACATGCATGCTATTTTATAAATATCAAATATATGCATGTACTTTCACTTTAACACACATATCCACACATGAAAAAGGGGTGGTCTGGGACATTCTGTGATAGGACCAGGATTTACATACATACGTTGCTATTTTATAAGAGACTGACGCGAGTACATGTAGCAACATTTGCACAATTGTTATCAGACAGGTCTGTTCTCAATTACTGTTTCAGTGGGAGGTCTAGTTGAACTGGGAAAGCTGATGCTGAGAAACCAGGAGGGTCTCGATGACCTGGAGAAGGAATGGCTGAAAAGATGGAGAAATCAGCAAAATGATAATTTCAATAAAGCACACCAGTTTTAAAATATACCAGCCTACACACTTAAATCAGGGTTTTGCACAAGGAAGCCTTATTTTTTTCACGCATTTTTTATATCTACTAGATAAGGGAGCCCTGACCGACGTGCCGCAAATGCGCAGTAGAGAGCAACTCTACCGCGCATGCGCGGGCGAGCACGTCGGTCAGAGTGGAGCGTGCCCGAAAAAAAAAAATGGCGCTGGGTCCAGGAGCAGGAGCAGGAGCGACGGCGGCGACGACGACGAAGACGAGCAAGAGCGGCGGCGGCAACGACAATGATGACGAGCAGGAGCGGCGGCGGCGAGGAGCAGGAGCAGGAGGAGCAGTACCAGCAGCGGCGGTGGCGACACGCGCGAGGGAGGGACACCCTACGTCTGCCAGTTATGGATGAGCTGAAAGGGGAGGGGATTGAGAGAGGGGGAGTGAGTGAGGGGAGGGAGGAGAGAGTGAGCTGAGGGGAGGGAGGAGGGAGTGAGGGGAGGTGGGTGAGAGGGAGGAGAGGGTGAGGGGAGGGGGGAAGAGTGAGGTGAGGGGAGGGGGAGGGAGGAGAGAGTGAGGAGGGGGAGGGGAGGGGGAGGGAGGAGAGAGAGGGGAGGGGAGGAGAGAGTGAGGGGGAGGAGAGGGGGAGCGGAAGAGAGGGGGGAGGGAGGAGAGGGTGAGTGGAGGAGAGGGGAGGGGGAGGAGAGAGTGAGGGGGAGGGAGGAGAGGGTAAACGGAGGAGAGGGGAGGAGGGAGGAAAGGGTAAGTGGAGGAGAGGGGAGGGGGAGGAGAGAGAGTGAGGGGGGAGGGAGGAGAGGGTGAGCGGAGGGGAGGGGAGGGAGGAGGGAGGAGAGAGTGGGGAGGGGGAGGGAGGAGAGGGTGAGCGGAGGGGGGAAGGTGAGAGGGAGGGAGAATAGAGGGAGGAGAGAGTGAGGTGAGGGGAGGGAGGGGAGGGGGGAGGTGAGAGGGAGAGGAGGGGGGAGGTGAGAGGGAGGGGGGAGAATGAGGGGGAGGGAGTGGGAAGGAAATGGACCGAAAAATCTTTTTCAAATGTTGCCCGTTGTTACGGGCTTAACGGCTAGTATATATATATATATATATATATATATATATATATATATATATATATATAAAACAGGTAGGAAAAATATACACATGCAATATATTGAAATATGCTCTTTCAAGGCATTGCAAATATTAGCACATAAGCAAATATTTGTGTGTATATTGGGGAGTGGATATACTTGTATTTTATAAACTGTATGTCCCTGATACACACAGGTTATAAAATACTAGACTAGTTGTTTGGGTAGTCATATACGCATGTATGTTTCACCTGGAGTTATTTGAAAGTTACTATCTCTGGGGGTCAATTTTAAAAGCGTTGCTCATGCAAAAATGCCCATATGTGGGCTGCACATGAACAATGTGGATTTTAAAAGTTGTGATTTATGCGCATATATAAACGAGCAAAAAATAAGGGTGAGGAAAAAGGGAGGGGCCTGGGTGTTCCAAGGCAGGGCCGATAGTTAGGCGCATAACTCCGTATTTTAAAACCAGAGGCTGCAGTGCACGGTGGCTTGTTAGCCGCGTATATTTACTGCCGCTCCTGATGAGGAGCCAGTCTGAAGAAATCATGTTTTAGGGCTTACACGACAGGGTGAGGTGTCTGGCTCAACTGGGGAATGTGCAGGGTAAAGAAGCAGAGGGATCTGGATGACTTTGAGATTGACTGGGCAAACTGGTGGACTAATTGGAAAAACTGGGAATGTCCCTCGTGTGAGCAGGTTTTAAAATTCACTTGTTCTGGACCAGACTATGCTACCCCGTGGGTGGTCTACATCTCTTACTTGCATCCACCACGCTGCAGCTCCGCCCCCTCGGGGCTGGCCTCCCGGAGAAAGCCAGCAAAGTCCTATGGAAGATACATGAGGTAGGTTTGCTTGAGTAACCTCTTAAAATTGGGAGCATACTTATGCATAATAGGCATATTTTAAATCATACATACGCAAGTGCACACATGATTTAAAATTCCAGCATATCACTGCTCACCCATGAATATGTGTGTGTGTATGAGCACTCATTTTAAAATTAGCCTGTATAGAAGTAACTCTCAACCCAGCCCCACATAAGTATGTTTAAAGTTATTCTCATATTTTATTCTAAAAGAATAAGATAATGTTACGGTCCCGGGCCGTGCCCCGGGACCTTCGCTTACCGTGCGGCTGGTCTGGCCACGGGACACCATCGTCAGCCGCCCAGGCCCGAAGATGCGGCCTACCGCGGCACTCTCCCTGAGAGGGAGATGCCGCCGACGGGCCGAGCTGGCCCCGCCCCCTAGGCGCGCATGCGCGCCGGGGCTCAACATTTAAAGGGGCCAGCGTGGGAATCAGAGGGCGGCCCTCCTGATGACGTCAGATGCTGCCGGGTCATTTAAACCCGGCAGCTACAGCTGTACCTTGCCTTGCAACAAGGTTCACTCAGTCCCCTGAGTTGCTAGTTGCTGCATTTGGATCTTGGATCATCTCTTCTGGCTCCTGACCTGGCTTCATCTCCTGACTACGTCTTCAGCTTCTGCCCCTGGTTTTGGTTTGGACTGGCTTCTGACCCGGCTCCATCCCACGACTCTGTTTCCAGCTTCTGCCCCTGGCTCTGGCTTCGGACCTCTGACTTCTGGCTTCTGATCCGGCTTCATTCTTGGTCTCCAACTTCAGCTTCTTCCACCACCTCAGGTATGTATGTATGTATTTATTTATTTATTTATTTATTTATTTATGAACTTTTATATACCGTCATTAAGTTAGGGACCATCATAACGGTTTACAATAAGGCACAAATAATCATATTGGAAACTATAATAAAATCTATCATTAAACAGGTGCCATGATTTTACGGTAAGATAGCTCGTTTATAATTACTCATAATTGGAAGTGTTGTATCATAATATATCATGTCCATTCTTTATTATAACAGATTTTAAAATTCTAAAATCAAGAGCAAACATGTTTAAAATAAAAATAGAATACATATACCCGTGTAGATAGGGGTAGCGTGCTTGAGTGTTCTGCAGATCGCTTTTCTTATTCCCTGTGTTCTACTCTCCTTTCTCTTTGTTGTATGCCTGTTTAAATATCCGGTACTTGCTGGCCCAGAGGATTCTCCTAAGTCCCAGCGGCTCGGGCTCTCACTGGCTCCTCCCGGGGGAGCCGCGGGCTTCCAAGGGTGAAGATTCTTCCAGCCTCCTGGGTCCTGCCATCCTCATCGCCCATCTCTTCGGCCGCTGCCTGGATCTTTGGTCGCATAGGGTCCTGCCTAAATCCAAGAGGTCCGGGTTCCTATGGGCTCCTCCTGGGGGGACCTCGGACTTCCAGTGGTGAAGTCTTCTCCGCTGTGACGCTTCCTGTGGGTTCCCACAGTATAACATCTGCAGTCTCAGCCGGCCCAAGGTCCACGAACATAACAGATAAATCATGCCATACTTCAGAGGAACCAGTAAGCAGGCAAATGGGACTACAAACAGAGATTCTGAGTGTGGACGTAGAAGATTCCCAAAAAGAAGCTAGCTGATTTACTTACAGAACATTAGAGGAAAAGATAGGGACTTTGTTAGATCTTTCTCATTTCTTTCAACAGGTTCCAAAAGTGCCTAACAGCAGAAGGATGGCTGTGAAAAAAAACTATCGCCAAAGCTATCACTGCTGTTACTGTTTCTGCCTCTCTCCAGAGAGAAATCCTGAATTATAGTGAAGAACTGGTTCAATGTGAAAGATGTCTACAGGACAATACTCTCAGAAAAAGCAGGTGGTAAACTTGAGAGAGGAGTTACCAAGACTGACAATCATCTAGGACAAGGAGGACCACATTAATGAAATGTTTATTTAGACATGAAGAGATGAAAAACTCAAGCAGAGGGGAAGATAAACCTGGACCTAGATGGCCACAACCACTAGACACTACACTCCAACTCCAGTGTTCCTCAAGCTAAAGAACCAGTATGCGGTCCTGGAAGAGGAGAAAGCATTCCAGAAAGAGCAATGCCTTAAACTGCAGATCAGCAAGTGCTGCATGTAGGAAGCAAAGTATAGTGGTGGTTTTTGACTCCTGGCATCCATTGACCAGACATTGTCCCAAGAGGTGTGCTGTCTGCTAGGTGACAAGATCCAAGACATTACAGAGAGATTGCTGAGAACCATTAAGCCTACTGAGTATATCAATGCTGCTCATTCACATACGGCACAGCCACGCGCATAAAGCCTGAATTTTGCGTGCACAGGCCTTTTAAAATCTGGCTTTAAGCTTTTATAAAGACATGAAAAAAGGGCAACACGTGGAAAGCTATGTAGAATCATAATGCTCAAAAAATCCCAGATCTAAAAGCAGTCATTGAAGAGGCTGAGCTGGATATAGTGGTGGTCACAGAGACATGCTGCACAGAGAACCATGTTTGGGGTATAATTTTGCCTTCTTCCATAGTGCAATCTGAGCACAGATGCAGGGTGCCATTTTTTTTAAAATATATTTCCTATTACAATTTGGTACTTCCTCTCTTTTACATGGGATATAGTTATACCAGGCTATAATCTATTCAGGAAGGGCAAGATAAGAAGAGAAAGCAATATTAAAGCAACATCCATAAAGACATGAATGTGTAGGTTATAAGATTTTAATAAATAAACTACAGGGTTTATGAGATAAGGAGGAGACACTGTGAGTTAATCTGGAAAGAGGGCATGGAAAATCCATTTATACTGATGTGATGTAGAGGGATGTGAATCGTGTCCTCGATCGTCTTAACGATCGATTTCGGCTGGGAGGGGGAGGGAATCGTATTGTTGCCGTTTGGGGGGGTAAAATATCGTGAAAAATCGTGAAAAATCGTGAAAAATCTAAAAATCGCAAAACCGGCACATTAAAACCCCCTAAAACCCACCCCCGACCCTTTAAATTAAATCCCCCACCCTCCCGAACCCCCCCCAAATGAGTTAAATAACCTGTGGGTCCAGCGGCGGTCCGGAACGGCAGCGGTCCGGAACGGGCTCCTGCTCCTGAATCTTGTTGTCTTCAGCCGGCGCCATTTTCCAAAATGGTGCCGAAAAATGGCGGCGGCCATAGACGAACACGATTGGACGGCAGGAGGTCCTTCCGGACCCCCGCTGGACTTTTGGCAAGTCTCGTGGGGGTCAGGAGGCCCCCCACAAGCTGGCCAAAAGTTCCTGGAGGTCCAGCGGGGGTCAGGGAGCGATTTCCCGCCGCGAATCGTTTTCGTACGGAAATGGCGCCGGCCATAAGCGTATGGCCGGCGCCATTTTCCGTATGGAAAATGGCGCCGGCAGGATATCGACTGCAGGAGGTCGTTCAGCGAGGGTTCCGGCGCCTCGCTGAACGACCTCCTGCAGTCGATCTCCTGCCGGCGCCATTTTCCGTACGAAAACGATTCGCGGCGGGAAATCGCTCCCTGACCCCCGCTGGACCTCCAGGAACTTTTGGCCAGCTTGTGGGGGCCTCCTGACCCCCACGAGACTTGCCAAAAGTCCAGCGGGGGTCCGGAAGGACCTCCTGCCGTCCAATCGTGTTCGTCTATGGCCGCCGCCATTTTTCGGCGCCATTTTGGAAAATGGCGCCGGCTGAAGACAACAAGATTCAGGAGCAGGAGCCCGTTCCGGACCGCTGCCGTTCCGGACCGCCGCTGGACCCGCAGGTTATTTAACTCATTTGGGGGGGGTTCGGGAGGGTGGGGGATTTAATTTAAAGGGTCGGGGGTGGGTTTTAGGGGGTTTTAGTGTGCCGGCTCACGATTCTAACGATTTATAACGATAAATCGTTAGAATCTCTATTGTATTGTGTTCCATAACGGTTTAAGACGATATTAAAATTATCGGACGATAATTTTAATCGTCCTAAAACGATTCACATCCCTAGTGATGTACAGACCATCGCAGGCAGAAGAAATGGATAGAGATTTAATTGAAGCCACTCACAGATTACTGTGAAAGGGGAGGTGCCTTTGCTAGGTGAGTTCAATCTACTGGATGTTAGTTGGAATATCCCAGCTGCACTGCCAGCTAGAAGCACGTGTTGTAGGAAATGTTGTCCAAGCAAAGGTAGCAGAACTGGTGCTGATACTTACAAACCTTGAGGGTGTTTCTAATGTCATAGTGAGGAATCCCCAGATGATGTGGTTCAGTACTGGAGCATAGGCAGTGGTAGTTCATTCAAATGTTAGGGTCCTGGGCTTCAGGAAAACTTTTGTTAAGAAGTGGGGGGAGCACCTCGAGGATTCATGGGATAGGAAAAGTTAGGGGGAAGTAGAAGAGCACTGGAAAAAACTAAAAGGACACAAAGTAAAGGCAACAAACATTTTGCTAGGAAAGTAAATAAAGGTAAGAGGAAAATGAGGCCACTGTGCTTTTCTAAAGAAGTGGCTGAAAAGTTAAGGAAAAATAGGTTGGCATTCATAACGTACAAGAGATCACAGAAAGAGAAACACAGGCAACAATATCTTGAAAAACGAAGAGAAGCTGGCAAAGTAATTAGCAGAGCGAAGGTACATGTGGAAAAAATAGCTAAAACGGTAAAAGAGGGGGACAAGGCTTTGTTAGATATATTAGTGACACAGTTCCATGTTTGCACTTTTTTAAGACTCAAAGGTGAAGGAGTGAAATATGAAGAGGCTGACGAGGAAAAAGAAAAACTGTTTTAACAAATATTTCTATTCAGTGGTCACTGAGGAAAAACTTGAAGTAGGACCACAGAAACCTGCCACAAATATTAATGTAGACCTCAGACTATTTTCAAAAGACTGTGATAGCAAGGAGCTAGCAAAATTAAAAGTAGATACAGCAATGGATACATTCTGGAAGTTCCCCTGTCTGGCCTGGTCAATGCTTCTTTAGTCAGGCGTGGTTCCAGACAGACAGACAGATATAGTTCCTCTTCACGAACGTAAACGTCAGGAGAATGAGAGTTTCATCTTAGTGATGAGCAAATTAATTGCTAAAACAATGTATAGTGCAATGGATTACAGGATCTGAGGCACGCCAGAAGTCAATCTTATCAAATGAGTCTAATAAATGCCTTTGACTAGGTGATCAGAGAATTCGATCGGGGGAGAGTTCTCGAGGTCGCGTACTTGGATTTCAGCAAGGCCTTTGACATGGCTCCACATAGGCAACTTTAACAAACTGAGTACCTTCAATATGGGCCATAAAGTGACTGACCGGGTTAGAAGCTGGCTGATTAGGAGGTGACAAAGGGCAGTGGTAAATGGAGTTTTCTCTGAGGAGGGGTTTGTTACTAGTAAATGACGCCACTAAAAGGAAAGAGAGATTATCAGTGGTGAGTTGAAGGGATTGGTCCTCAGTCTGGTTCTGTTCAACATTTTCATAAGCAATATTGTAAAAGGGCAATCGGGAAAGATTTGCCTTATTGCAAATGATTCCAAAATCTGCAACAGGGGACACCCTGGAAATTGTGGAAAACCTAAGGAGGAATCTAGTGCACCTTGAGGAATGGTTCTGAGACTGGCAGTGTAGATTTAATGCTAAAAAGTGGTCATGCACAATATGTCTAGGGGCTGAAGTTCTTCTGTTCACAAAACAAGAGCAGGATCTAGGGGTGATCAAATCTTACTGTCTTAAGGTCACCAAACAGGTGGATAAGAATATAGCAACAACCAGAAGAATTATTGGGTACATAGAGGAATAGCCAGCAGGGGAAAGGAAGTGATAATGCCACTGTATAAGTCTCTGGTGAGATCACATTTGGAATAAGTGTACCGTTCTGGATCGTGCACCTTCAAAAGGATGGAAGCTGAAGCCACTCCAGAGGCCAGCCACTAAGATGGTTATAGGTCTTAATTAAAATGCATATAATAACAGATATAAAGATCTAAAAATATGTAACCTGGTGGAAAGGAGGCTAGAGAATGAGGGTCATGGGATGAGGATGATGGGCGTGGAGGAATGAGAGTCATGGGTGTAATCATCTATGCATGGAACAGCCTCTCTGTGGAGGTGATGACGAGGACATGGGCTACACCACAGGGATCTCTGAGGGATAGGAAGGGATTATAAAGCTGAACAGGGCAGTGTGAAAGGACATATCACCCTTATCTGCCATCATGTTCTGTGTTTTTGTGAAGAAGAAGGAGTCTGTCTCATCATATGTCCATAGCAGTGTATGCTGTCCTACAGTCAGTTCAAGTCTGAGCCTCCTCCCTCCCCCCAGGCTCCACAGGGCTTGGTCTTGCTGTGGAGGTGATGGACTCAAGCCCAGGGAGAGTGGGGAAACTGCTCCACTACTGTAGTAACTAGAACTAAAGGCGATTCTTGGAGGGGACGTCCCTTTAGCCCTCAAAGCTAGGGAGAACACTATTGTTTGTCCTAAACTTGTCCAGGACTTCTGCCTTTTGGGGCGGGCTGGGGAGGGGCCCCTCTCTTATAAAAGAAGAAACAAGTGGAGGGATTAAGTCAAAGAGGGAAGAGAAACACAAGCTCTCCCCCAAATCTGGAAAACGCAGCGGCATTCTGGTTTCCACAAGAACGCGTGGCCGCACTGCAGGATTTGGCCTTTAGAGACGTCATGAAACCCAAGGCAGCAGTCCTATTTCTCGCTTGCTTGCAATTGTCACCAGGGCCGACTTGCAGGTCTAACGTTTTCACACCGAGCCATTCCCACGTTTGGCAGCCCGCTCACTCAATTCATTTCATTTCAGAGCAATGTTTATTTACGCTGAGACAGAGCTGACAGTCTGATGCCTCATGAATCACCAGTGGTGAAAATATTTATACAGGAGACAGCAACATCAGACTCTTTTGGTTCACGATGTGTGGTGGGTGTCACATTTACAGCATGGTTAAGATTAATAAGGCTACAGCAAATTAAAACAAGCATTCCTCATTTATTTTTGCAGAAAGGTCAAGAATAAATAGTTTACTTCTCTGTATTTTTTCATCAACTGATAACTTGCACTTCTGAGAGTTATTTCTGCTTGTTAGTGAAATATGTACGGGAGAGTATCTATTTGTGACAAAGTTAATTGGAAACCAGTTCGCTTACAATACTACATTTAAAAGGCAGCTTATGAAGGGCTCCAGTTAGCAAAAACATTCATCCAATTTCATGTGAGGGTCAGGGGCTGAAAGCTTCCTAGCTGGTGGCACTGGAGCTGAGGTCTCTTCCTTGTACAGCCCTGTGCTAGAGCCTGGGCAAGAAAAAGTGCATCAACGAGAGAGATTTGTCTCCTCCTCCTCCTGCACCACTCCCGGTTCAGCTCTCTCCTCCTTGGATTCATCTGCTCCATTCAGGTTCTTCTCCTCTCCTTATCTCTCATGTTCATCTCCTCCCTTTTCCTTCCCTCTCCCTTGCTCCGCTCCTGCCCTCTTCCCCAGCAGATTCCTCTCTCCCCCCCCACCCTTCCTCTCACCTTGATAGAGCAGTGGCAGTAGCAGGGACTCAGGTGGCAAACGAATGCAGTTCTTATATTATTGCTGCCTCCTTTTGCACCGGCGAGGAGAAAGGGGTTAAAAGGTATGACACATTCTCATCTCCTGATCCCAAGTTGACAACATAATGGAAACTGTCCATTTGTAATTTTCTAAATCAATGGAACAATTTCTTTCCAAAACAGCCCGCTCAACAGATATTGCCACCATATGTGTAAAAACATTTCCAAAAATTGGACAATTTCATCTAGCTGTACAGGACATTAAAAGCAGCAGTTCTCCATCATACGTTTATTTAAAGACTGAAAACCAAGGTCCCTAAACAAAAAGTTAACATGGAGAGTTTTTTTTTTTATTAGAAGTAATCCTTGTTCAACATGGATCAAGATTAGGAATGTGTAAAACTTCTTTAAAATAGATTCACAAAACAAAAACGAAGATCCTGCACATTGGATCTATACAAAAAAAGCACTTACACTAACAGTTTTTTAATGTGTGAGTTGGTAAAAATTGGACATCTATGGCAATTCTTAATGTGGTCTGCAAAGAATTTGACTGATTGCATATTAAGTTTTTGCTGCACTAGCATGACCATGATATAGTGTGCTAACTACCTGCCAGTTGTCCCATTTTGTGAGAGGCAGGTCAGGGAATTTCCTCACCATCTGAATCTGACAAAAGATGATGCCCCCCCTCCCGAACCCTTTCCCTCACCCCTAGCGTAGCAGGAACCCCCCCACCCTGTGATCCTCCACCTACCCCTCCAAAACCAGATCTTATCACTCTGGAGGGGGCAGGATCCTCAAAGGCCAAGAGGGTTGTCCGATCACTCTGGCTCTCAGCACATTCGGTGAAGCGCCTCCTAGTGGCATCGTTTTGGAAACAACTGGGAGGAAAGTCTCAGGAGCACTGGAGATGTCTATCGGGAGAGAATCCCTGCTGCACCTCAGAAATGCCTGTTTGGGGTAGGGGGGAATGTTTCTCAGAAGGCGTGGAGTGGCAATACCTCCAAAGTGACAGGGATACCATTTTTATTTTGGGGGAGGGGTGGGAAGGAATGGCTTTGGAGGGGCCACTGTCTCTTGCTCGGTTCATACTAACTGTGTCAATTAGCGTTGTGATTTCAGGCCGCATCAAGCACAATTAAAAAAAAAAAATGTAACACCTGGTCTAAGGCATTACATTTTTGCCATTACAGAGTGCACAGTACAGAGAGGAAGCTGCATACCAAGCAATTTCTGAGGGCTCAGCACAGATCAATATGACACTCTCTCATTCATATTAATACAGATGCTGTTTTGCTCTACCGTGTGGGGTCCAGGCAGATTTGTTCTGTATCTCTATGTTAGCAGCAAACTGAAAAGCAACATCCTACTGGACAAATCGTTTTGTACATTACTTTTCTTATCTTCACACTTTGTTCTAACACAGCATACAGCTATGGAAATGTTTAATAAATGAAATGATCACAATTCTAGATTTCTAGAGGCGCGGACCTGGGCATCGCAGCACTGCCTCTAAAGGTTACACAGAATACACGCTGTAAATTTAGAACTGACATTTCTTGTTCTTTTCTTCAGAAACTTATATTGAAAGATCATGGGGTCTTGCTATATTCAGCAATGCCTGCTCGAACCTGTGAAGTGAGTTTTACAACTTTTGCCAGGGTTTTACTTTGATGACAGGATCAGAAAGGGTGTTCCTTGCAAAGTAGTTTAGAAAGAAATGGGATTAGGGTTAAGGAGCAATAACACAGATCTTAGCCACGTTGCAGTGATTTTCCTCCCCCCACACAAGCTGATCAGTCATATATGTAATTGACATTGTTTAAAATTTTGCTAATGTAACCCAAGATGCGCAGTTACTTTTGAATGTAGCCTGTATTTTATATTTGGGGTTGGGGTGGATCGCAGGTTGGCACAGTACCCTAGGAAGGCAGGCAAAACAAAACGGAGAGAGAAACTCCTGTTACTGAAAATACTGCTAAAATGCTTCATGGGAAGCCTCGTTTGTAGGAGTAAGAGGAGAGCTTTCAAACAACTCCAGGCAGTGGCACATTCGCACATATAGGGCCGCACATAGATCTATGATGGCATTTTATCACATACGCCCATATTATAAAATACACGTATCTTTATCCCGCAAGATACGCGTGCATGTATGCTTTATGCACGAATACTTGTAATGTCATCAATGTGCTTACTTTTCCTAACCATTTTTCTGTGTAAAACCCAACCAATTATGCAACCAGTTTGCCCAGTCCTTTTCCAGGTCATCAAAACCCTTCTGGTTCATCAGCCTGAGCATTCCCAATTCAGCCAGACCTCTTACCCTGCCAATAGTACACAATAATACCCCACAATAATACCCCTGATAATTAGCAGGTATGAAATTACACAAGTAAGTTTCCAAATGCACGTGACTGTTAGCCCTGCCCCAGAACAACCCTAAATTGCCCCTTTTTTCCACACATATATGTATGCGTAAAGTACGCCTTTACATTTGACTTTTACAACATAGCGATTATGCAAGTGCAGGCTTCTTATGTGCATATATGCTATTTCTTATGTACATGACTCTTTGAAAATTAACCCCACAACCGCCTGTTGGAGATCTCTCCTTTACAATCTTAAATGTAGTGAAGTTCATTTGTTAAGTCATAATGTATATCAAAGAAGAGACTAATCTAAACTGTACTGCACAAGGCTTCATCCCAGCTCCGTAGATGGGACTGAAAATTTAGGTCTTCAAGTTTAAATGTGTCCAAGGTGTAATCCTATGACTAATGCCAGCATGGAACGGAAGAGCAACTTGATGGTGACAGCTCGAAAACATTAAAGGTGAATTTTCAAAGCCCTATGTGCGCCAAAGCCAGGAGATATGCCCATGTCTTGGGTTGGCGTGCGTCATGCAGATTTAAAGAAGCACGCGAGTATGTGCATATCTCCAGGTATGCACACAAATCAAAAAGTAAAAAAAGAGGGGAGGTAGGCCTTGGGCATAGTGTGCGCGGAATGTGGGTGTGAAACATGGGTATTCCGGGAAGGTCACTTGAAATGTGCGCATAAGTATTTACGTGCACAAGGGTGCGCCGGGGTCCCCTACCACTTAACCTTATTTCTGCTATGGATGGCGTGTAAATTTTAAAATAAAAAAAATCAGGGCTAGTCAGTGGAGTTTGAAGAGTCGGGACTAAGAAGGTAAAAAGGAGGAAGGTTAATTAGGGAGGTTAGGAATTCGGGAGCCTTTACCTGAGTGAACTGGGAAAGGACTGGGGAAACTGGTAATTGCTTTTCTAATAAAATCCCTACACTTATCCAATAGTTCCGGCATCTGCACGTAAAAGCATGCGTCCATACAAAATTGCGCATACAGCCGATTTTATAATTATACGTGCATATGTTATAAAATGGCCACGTCCATTCGTGCAAGCCACCATACACATGTATATGCACGCCTGTGCATACCTAAGGGTACAAGTCATGCTGGATCAGAACAAAAGTCCATTGAGCCTAGAATCCTGCCTCCAACAGTGACCAATCTGAGTCATTAGGAAGTACAGATCTGATTCCATGTTGCTTACTCACAGGAAAAAGAGGCAACTTTTCCCTCTCCCTCTGAGTCAGGTTGGCCAATAATTGTTCATGG
Organism: Rhinatrema bivittatum; assembly: GCF_901001135.1. Lineage (NCBI taxonomy): Eukaryota > Metazoa > Chordata > Amphibia > Gymnophiona > Rhinatrematidae > Rhinatrema > Rhinatrema bivittatum. The sequence goes on along the minus strand of NC_042625.1, from coordinate 12,225,733 downwards.
ACGTTTCTTCCAGGAACTTCTTCAAATCTCTTTTAAACCCAGCTATGTTGACCACACCTTACAAACTAAGCAGCACAGATAGTAAAGCTTGGTTGACAATCTGTTACTGAAAAAGCAATGGAATTTGTGGGGAATAAAGGTCTGAGAGCTCTGAGGAAGCACGGGAAGCTGAAAAATGCTCAATGAGAACTTTTTGCAGCCTATGCCGTTGACATTTCAGTGTAAGTTTTCTCTAATATGTGCTTTTTTCACACTGTATGCTTCAGTTTATGCAGACCGTACATTCCTCGTTTTCTAAATGTTATTCCTTTTCTCCCATACACATCACTAGGGACAATTTGGGTGATGCAGGTCCCCTTATGGGCTGAGTGCTACATGGAAGCCTCCTCTGAGGCTGGACCCTTCCTTGCCACAGGTATACCAGAAGAGATCCCCCCCTATGATAGCAATCATTATTCCTACCCTTACTGCCCAAATTTATCACTTCTGGGATATGGCTGTACCCTTCTTGTCTGAAGGCCTGATTTACTAAGCTTTTTTTTTCCCTAGAGACACAGAAAGGCTTAATAAATCAAGCTCTAAAAGAGCTAGTCACCTGCATCATAACACACAGTGCTCTTCCCAAGGCACAAGTCAGACTTGGTACTAGATGTTTTTTATTCTCTTGCACTTGAGTATTAAGTATGCCTTGGAATGTCTTGTGTTGTGTGTGTGTGCTTTTCTTCAAACTGCTGCGTTTATGATCCATTAAAGCTGCTGAATAAATGCTCCTAGATTGACTTGACAGCTGTCCATTTTGTTTGCAAATGTTTGCTATGAACAGAATTCCAAAGTGTTCTAATTGCATGATTCATCATGGATCTGTCCCATGGGATGGTGACTGCTGGCAGGATTTGTGTTGTGTTGTGGAGATAATGCACTTAGAATCGTATGAGGCTTGTAGGCGTGAGTGTGTTGGGGGGGTGGGGAGGGGCAGAAAACATTAGGGTTATAGCATATAGCCCTGGCACTGAGGGGGTTATCCACTGAGGAGATAGCCTCGTCAGACCTATGGCCAGCAAAGGAACCTGTGCTGCCCAGGCAATTGGCATGGTAGAGCAATGCAAGAAAAGCAAAGTCAGATACCCACCCCTGCCGACACACACACCCCCACCCTAAAAGCAATCCAGAAAAACTGCACATTTAAAAAATGAAGTTTTGTAACAAAAAACACATCTAAAGTTATGATGTGTTCAGGTTTTAAATTTTTTTGGAATGTTTGAAAAAAACAACTGCAATTCTTAACAGAGAGCCTCTCCTGGGATACAATTAAGAGCCAGATAGTTTCCCTATTAGTAAAACTAGTTCTGTTGAAATATCTGTGATTTACTCTGCAGAAAACAACTACATAGAAATTCTTCTTCTTAAAAAATAATCTGCACAATTGTTTATAGTGTTAAGTGCTTCACTGCTTGTTGTAGCAACCTCTGTCCCAAAATACTTGGAAATTCTTGTTAAAATAAACATACGCACAGCAGGCTGTTGAAATATGTATCATATTAAAAACTGGCATAGCAGACTCCTTTTTTTTGCCAAAGATGAAAGTACAGTAACATTTTTGCTATGCTGGAACAATATATTACTCTAGACTTAAGCCCTATTATATCTGTAATTTTTAAAGAGTATGTCTAGCTGAGGGAAGAACCAGGAACATGCCCAGTATAAGGAATCCATGGTCACATAAAATAAATGCAGCCTGCATCTGCTTGAGATGATTATAAACTTCTGCTTTTCTTTTTCTTTATGGAAAAGCAAAGGGGAACCCTTATAAAGGCCATTCTTATCCCATGGTGTCCAATGCAGATTTCCTGCTGCAGAGTAAAACTATGGTTCCTGCTCCTTCTGGCTGAGTGTGATGCTTATCTGGATTTAGCCGAGGCGGTGATCTCTGAGTTGTGCTAAATTAAACCTGGATTCTCTGTGCTGAGTGTCTGGAGGCAGTGATTGCAAATACATCTCTCAAGTATTCAGTGCAGATAGTCTGACGGGCCTGGTGGTCCTCAGGAGCAAGGCCGAGAAACATTGTTGCTGCTTTACATGTAATGACCTCTCATCCATATTCCTATGTATAAGGCAGCCAGTCAGGGTTCTCCCTCCGATGCAGCACCTCCAGCTCTTGGAGTGGCAGATCCTGGGGCTCCCCCGCTACCCTCGCAGGGTCTATGGATGGTGGGGTCTGGGGATCCCCGCCGGTCACATTACTTCCTCTTCTTCTTCAGCGGAGGAGCCTGAGCATCCCCAGCAGTCGTGCCGCTATTCCTCCCCGCTGGTGGCTTCTGCGTTTCTTTCCTTTTTATCCTGCCTGCTTGTGATGTCAGTGATGTGAATGGATAGTTATTTCTTTATTTTGAACTTTTTTATACCGACCTTCATGTTGAAAGGAAACATATCAAATAGTCAAAAACGTGCTAAAAAAAAATGCGCTGGTGCAAGATCCCAGCATGGAACAGCAAAACAAATAAAGCACTGGCTTTATATAATTTTCAGACAAAATAGTTGTTTTTTTTTAAATAAAAATATTTATCTCCATCATAAGGGAGTTTTTTTGTATATAAGCTGCCCTTCAATCTTTTGCTGTCAATATGCAGGTCTGGGTGGATTTATAGAATTGGTTCAACAAACGAGATGAAGTCCAGTTAAGTGGAATTTGTCATTTATTACTTGTTAGGCCATGTATTTCAGCACTCTGTTCCTTGTTTCCTATGCGTTCCATGTAAATGTTATGCATTTTTTAGGCACCTTATTCCTTGTTTCCTGTAAACCAATACGATGGGTAAACGGCAATCGGTATACAAAATCTATTAAATAAAATAAATAAATAAGTGAGGGAATCAAGAGTTTCAGCTAAAGAACAACCTACATGTATCGCAGAAAATAAACTTGAGATGTGGAAATCACGTTTATTCATGAATTTTCAACTTTGACCCTATTGGAAGTTAGCCCACCCTCATCAGATCGAGGCAGTTTGCAATAGGGGCGTCACAACTGATGCTTCCTTCCCAGTGAAATCTGGGGGAAGTGATCTTGACCCAGACAATGAATGGATCGCATCACTGATATAGCAGTGTCAGCCCTGCTTGCTAAAAAGAGACAGAGTATGTTTCTAAAGATGTATAATACAGTGTCTTCAAATACTGCACTATACCAGCAAAGAAGCATTTCAGTGCTTTAAAATAATCTAGCAATATTGTGCAATGTTAGCATTTGCAGATCGTACCTGCATATTACTTACTTTAAATTCTGATTCCTTTTCATGGTGTGAAGTATGCAGGAGAGATTCCCAGAATACCTTAAAGGACTAGCTCCAGTTATCTAGCCGTCCAGGTTAAGGGACTCCTAGGAGGAAAAGCCATGGCAGAGAGTGGTTCCCTAGGAAGAAACACAAACACCCAGGTGCAGGAGCAAGTCAGCAGGCGGAGAGGGAACCTCAGGACTCCCTTTTAAATGTCTGGAAGCCCTAACTTTGTGACAGGGGATAAACTACTAAGGTAAGCATTTGCTATACCTAATAAAAAGCGCATCTGTCTGAGGGAAGGTCTGAGTCTGCCTTCCATCTCACTCCCTAGAGCCAAGGCCGCTCTCGGTATAATGCATAGATTTTCAAATCCTTATTCCAAACCTGTTTCATGCATGAGAGGGCCTCAGTCTTCTTGCTTGACAGTATAGTAAACTATCAAAGTGGCTGCTCCACCCTATATTCAGTATCCAAGCTTCTTATTTTTATTGCATTGCAAACCCTGCATGCAAACTAGGAAGGCTCAAGGTTCATTCTTTGGTACTTTAATTTCTTGCTACTTCAATCAAAGGCTGCTTTGATTCCAGACTCATTCAGAATGAAAATATCATTTATATAAAATTATTCTCTAGTTAGATACAAAAAATAAAATGTTTGTAGGTCCAGCAGTTTCCTCTTGCTTCTTTGGGCTTCCTGCCCAATCGGAGCCAGCCTCTCTTGGCTTGGCACTATCTGACTTCCTTCACAATTACAATTGTTATATGCCCGTCCCAACTCAACCCAGCACCATCACAGTGACACTCCTCGGCCGGGGCCACAAACTACAGTTTCCTCCAGAACTCAGCGAACGTGGATCCTAAGGCTGTGGCCAGTAAGTGCTACCACTAAACCACGGTTGAGACTCTCTCCCCTAAATTGTTTTGAACACCAACTCCACAGCATCCCCAGCCATCCCAGGGAGCAGAACCCTAGCCTGTGCATCAACCTGACGTTTTCCAGCCACCAAGTTGGCCTATAAAATACATTTTAAACGTTTGCAGCTTCAGTTTGGGGCATCTAAGAGGTCCGATGCTGGGTTTTTGTGGTCCTGGTACCAGCTGTGTGGGTACAAAACCCTTTGGGGTTCATTTTAAAAGGAGCGTGCGTTCGTCCATGTGTGCACGGTTACCGGTGCGTGCGCATGGATGCGCCAATTTTAGAACATGTACGCGTGCATGTGCAGGCGGCGCACACAGGGGGTGGCGAATTTTCAGTAAATATGCGCCTCCCCCAGTTTTCTCCCAGTCTGCTCCTCTGCCTAACCTTCCTTTCCCCTCTCCACCCCAACTCCTAACCCCTACCTACCTACCCCAATTGTTTTTATTTCACTACTTACTGCTCCTCCAGTGGCTAATGGCTGCTGTCCCGGCCGGCCTCCATCCTGCCCCGCCCAGACCCCGCCCGTCCCTTTTTCAGGGCCCGGCACTTGTGCATGTACTGAGGTTTACGCGTGTAGCCGGGCCCATTTTAAAATGCATGCGGCACGCGCAAGGCTACGTGTGGGCCTTTGAAAGTCCGGGCTAATGGTTGGATAGATGATGGATTAGACTTAGCTCAGAGACTTAAAGGCAATGGTTTTTAGTGCTTGATAAGGAAAATACCAAAAATCAACCTGTTTCCCTCTGTAACCATCAGCTTGCCCCATGCACAAAAATCTCCTCTTTTTCCATTCAATAGCAGAACTTGACTCCACAATCCTAGGGTGACTTAATCATAATCTCACACAATGACTTCTATTTTTAAATTATCAACAAAAAATTATTATTCTGGGGTACTAGCAGTCAATTGACAATAACAATTACAAAAGAAAGAGTCACAGGATTCCACAACAGTATCAACAGCAGCAGCAAAAACACTCACACACTTTACTCTTCCTCTCCCTTTAGCATGTATTAAGATCCATCTCTTCTACTAACAATCATTGTGCTTTAGTTATTCTTCCAACGTTATACCTGCTCTCCTGCACTACACTGAACCATCTGTATACTTGAGAACCATCTGCTGACTCCAGATTTGTGATCTTTTGTTACAGGCAAGACTCTGAGATGCCTGTCTTACCTGCATTTGTCTGAAGCGTTCCTGCCCTTATGCCAATTGCTCCGTTCTCCCCATTGACATCATCTTGGTGGGCTCTTTAAATTTTTGGAGCCGACGCCGGAGAAGTTCAACAAAGGAGCTATGTCTCCTTATTGGCTCCTGTTTTTTTAAGTTTTTGTTGTCAACACAGATGATGTGGTTGTTTTACTTTTTATACTTTTAGTATGAGTGAGTCAATTACCGTGATCAATGGACATGGCCTATGTGCTAGTATGGCTCTAAAAAGTAGGCCTAGATCCATCCCTAGAACTCTTGCAAAATTAGGGAGGAGTGAATTTTGTGATCATGTTCTTTTGACTCCTCAGATTTTAAATTAATACGCGAGCTATCCAAAAGATAATTTCTGTTTTCATTGATATTTTGATGTATGCTGTACTACTGAAGCTTGGTTGTGTGAGACACTATTTTAATGAATCAGCTGCGTGTCCCTGGATATCAGATTTTTTTAAAACATAGATATAGGGAAGCCTGTGGATTCCTACTAAGAGGAATGGTCAACTTTATAGGGGGAACAGATGTAGTAGGAGTGTGTTTTTCCTCACCCATGTGGGAGTTTGAGATGGTGTGCTCTTAGCCTATTTAAATCCCTTCCACCATCTTGTTGTAGAATGTTTAGTTGACCCTTCTAGGGAAAGAATGTTTTTTTGCTGGTCCCTTTTTGCTTTGTTTTTTCCTAGGGAAGGACTTTCTTGGTCTTTGGGATTCAGACCTGGGTAAAGAAAGGAGACAGTGCCTTCACCTATTTTTGCCAGGGTTGTTGGCAACTTTTCTTTGTTGAGGAGGAAGTTTTCTACCATTTCTGCCTCCTGTTTTCCCTTTTTCTTAGATAATGTTTTTTTGTTTTGTTTTACCTGAGTATCCCTGGGGCCCAGTGACTCACTTTTTTATCCACTGGAGAAAGTGGCATCTCTCACAGAGAGAGAACTTGAGGACCATCTGTGTCCTTGTGGAAGAATGGATCTATATTCAATCCCAGAGAGACGGAGTAAGGGAAGTGAGAAGACGACTAGTGGAACCATTCATGTGTATCAATGACCATCTCAGTGAGGTTATCAAGGGAGGAGTATACAAGGTACCACCCAGGTATGAACCAAAGAAAGGAGGAGAAAGATATGACAAATGAGACAACACTAACTGTTGCGCCAGAAGTGGACCCTTGGGCCGAGGTGGGGTTGACGCAACCCATAAGAAGGGTCCTACGGGTCCCCACCATTGGCAGGTGAAGTGGGCTGATGGACGGAGGCCAGCTGGCGCTTCACCAATATCAGACATCGTTCCCCGTGGGTTGAGCCTTTGGGTACCGGGGCCGGCTGGACTTAGGTGGGCCTCCATATGTTGTCGTCAATGGGAGGATCGAGGTCAGTCAAGAGACAGCAACAGAGGAATGGTACAGTCTGTACTGGATGAGGTAGAGTCCCGGAGACCCAGGCACCAAAGGAACAAAGTCAGACGGGGCGCCCGAGGAAGAGCAGGCCGAAGCCTGAATAGGCCAAGTCCAGGACTTGGACTGAAGAAGCGTTGTGAGGCAAGCTTGAGTCAGGGCTGGCAGCAATCTGGAAGCAGTGGCAAGCAAGGGTGAGGTCTGAGCAAGGATTACTCAAAAGTAATCAGGCGATGCAGAGGTATGGGTCTGGAGAGAGGCAACAGTCAGGTGAAGCAGAGGTCCAGGCTTGGAGGGAGCCAACAGCATGGTCAGGCAAAGCAGAGGTCCAGGCTTGGAGAGAGTTAACGGCGTGGTCAGACAAAGCAGAGGTCCAGGCTTGGAGAGAGTCAACGGCATAGTCAGGCAAAGTAGAAGTCCGGGCTTGGAGACAGTCAACAGCGTGGTCAGGCAAAGCAGAAGTCCGGGCTTGGAGAGAGCCAATGGCATGGTCAGGCAAAGCAGAGGTTCGGGCTTGGAGAGAGTCAACGGCGTGGTCAGGCAAAGCAGAGGTCGAGATCCAAGAAGGCAATCCGAGGGTAGGTTGGAGAGCAGGGTCACAGGAACAAGGAAACCAGGAACAGGAGTCAGCGAGGATCAGGAACACAGGAACGAGGAGAATCCCACAGGAGTCAACGAGTACGCAACCAGCGAGGAGACCTGTTGCAAAGGCAAAGCTAGGAAGCGAAGCCCGGGCTTATATACCGGAGCTCCGCTGACATCATCATCTGGGGCCGCAGCTTGGTTCCCACTGCGGGCCCTACTTAAGTCACAGCGATAGGGGCGCAGCTCTGAGTAGCAGCATCTCTCCTCGGGCCACGTGGAGAGGCCCAACGCGGAGCACCAGGAACTGTAGCTGAGCCGAAGGCACCAGGAGTGGCCCGAGGACAGAGTCGGCTGCCTACCGCTGCCAGAGATGAGGGACCAGGCACTGGATTCACTTGAGAGAGGTGAGGGGGCGGAGCCATGGGTCTGCTGCAGCTGGCACGTGTAACACTAACACAACTAATTTGTGTTTATAGCCTATGGACCATCTATTGGGAGAAAGCTGTAAACTCCCCCAATGTTTGGAAGAGACAAGGAATAAAATTACAAAATTGAAATTGGCTTTGACCACCAGATAAATTGATTAGCAATATAATGCTACAAATTTATTGAAGAACTAAATATGTAGTAAAGACTTTGTAAATATCAAGAATTGTAAAGAACAACTATTATCAATTTCCATTCTTTATCAGCAAAAGTTGAATTGGAAATCAGAACCCAAGACCAGCATGCTTGTTACTGCTGATTACAACATTGAGATCATCAATGCTGTTTACAATTGGCTTTACTTTTGGATAAAAACCTTAAACAATGCACAGGGCCTAGAGAAATCCTTCCCCCATCAGGGAATTTTGGACCCTCAGATCTAATTAACAGCAGGATATGACTGTAATAACTAAAACTGTATTTGATTTGTGTTCCTTGGAGTCCTGTGATGGGACACCAGTCTAGGAGTTATATACAGTAATGAAGAGAGAGGGTGGTCTTTTAATCCTTGCTAAAACTGCTTTGAATATGCCTCTTATAGAGAATAAATCTGTTGCTAATTGAGGTTTTGGGAATCTTCAGTTCTATTTGGGAGATTTGTTTAATATATAGCCCTCCTACTTTTTTGAATTGATATCCATCAGCTCTGACTGAGGGTTTAATGCTGTTTTGAAAACTTTTAAAGTTTTAGGTGATTTTAATTTACATGTTGATGCTTTTCCATTGTCTGCTAGTTGTGAAAGTATATTACCTTCAATGTCTTTCTTAGGCTGGTCGCAAATTTGTTGATACACTACTATACAACTTGGACAGTACGGCCATAGCATTATTTGATATTTATAAGCTTATGCTTGAAACGTCCCTTCTAAGGTTCATGAAGTCGGTAAAAGTGTCTCTTTTCAAACAGGCTTTTTGAATAAGGTGCCCTGTACACCTGATTTGGAATCAGTTTGCACAGTATGTTTTTGTGACAGCCTTATATTCATTAATAGGTTTATTGTTAGTATTGTTGTATTTTATGTTTATTTTTCTTTTGTGTTTCCTTGCAAGTTATATTTTCTGGATTTTGTTTATGTATGTATGTAATATATGTGAACCACTTAGAAATGTGATAATGAAGGTAAATTAAAATAAATAAACAAACAAATATAAGCTCATCAGTACTCACATCTATGAATTCTTCAGAGAAGGACATTTTCAAAGAAGGACAAAGGATCTCCCATGTTGCAATTAGTACCCATGCCTCACACTATAAATGGCATAAATAATTTACATCTTTGAAATAAAATACCACCCTAATTCTGTTCAAAGCACAGGACTTTCAATTAATTTAGTGAAACCAAGTTTTACGTTTCAGTTTAAAAAGTATTCTTACCTTATTTCATAATCTTCTCATTTTCTCCTTGATGCATTTTCACATCAGCCCTGATTAAAGATGGTTTCCTGCTTTTAAAAGGTAACTCCATCAGTGAAATCAAAGCTATCTATTGAGTGCCACACGTATGATTATTGTTAGGTTTGCCGCTAGTAGGATGGCCCACAACAGCTGCTCCAAGGCCAGCAGGACTTACCGTGGTGGGACACCGCCAAGCAACATGACACAGCAGGACACCGTCAGGACCTTCCCCTAGGGGCGCACACATGCCTGAAGTCACTGCCCTTGAATGAAAGGGCCCCTCTCAACGTTCCCTCGTCGCCTCAGGAAAAAGGTCCTTCGCCTTGCAGTTGTCTTTAGTTTGCCTTCTTCAGCCTCAGTCACAGCCTTCAGCCTTGCTTCATCTTTAGCCTAGCCTGCCCTTCCATTTTGTCCATAGTTACAGGCTTCTGGACCTCCTCTTAGTCTGGCCCGTGCACAGACTCATTCAACCACTGTCAGCGCAGACCCTCGAGGTTGCATCAATTGACCCACGTCAAGATTGGCTCACGCTTATGCTGCTCGCAAAAATTAACTTCCTTTTGGGGAGGAATTATATATATGCACCCAGTGCTAAGAGCTCCTAGTACTCAGAGAATTAATACAGTCTCTGATAGCTAGAGTGGCTGATTTGCAAGAGTTGAGACAGGGAAAAGTACGTAGAGGAGACCTTCAGGGACACAGTAGATCAGTTCCACCTCCACATCGGGAGCCCCTGTGCATTATTGGAAAAGTAAAGGCATGAGAAACTAAGGGAGACAGAGAGGTATATGAATTATTCCTTCAGGGATAGTGTGCATCTGTCCCATCTCCATTCTGGCAGTCCTTCTGCTGCTTTGGAGAAGTAAGGAAAGGAGAACAGCACCTTTCCATGGAAGTGTTTCTGTACTTGGGGCATGTCATCCAGAAGTGCTATCCTTTTGCATCAAGGATGCATTTTCACTGCAGTGTTTCCAGGAGGGCAGGGTTAGGACTGTCGTTGTTATTGGCCATTCATCATTAAGAATGTAGATTGCTGGGTGGCTGGCAGCTGGGAGAATTGTTTGGTAATTTGCCTGCCTACTGCAATGGTAGCGGAACTCATGCCTCACCTAGACAGGATTTTAGAGTGTGCTGAGGAGAAGCCCAGGGTTATGGTTGATGTGGGTACCAATGCATAAGCAGATGCAAGAAAGAGTTTCTGGAGGCTTTAATAGAAATTTGTACATTGTGTTTGCTTTTGTCAGATATTTGCCAATTTTCTGACAATTAAACTTTAAAGAGAAATGAAGGAGACAATAGGGAAGCTGTTACTCTTTTTATGAGTCTTAAACTCCTAAAACAGAGGACAGTGTCGGATGAGACATATGTGAATGTTGGTACAGAATGAGGCACACAGTCGACAATAATTGTTTTGTTGAAGTAATTGAGATGGTAAAGGTTTGACATCTTGGAAACAGATGACTGTCCTATAAATAGCTGCTGAGACAGGAATGTGCTTGCAAAACCGAGAAATACTGTGATGCTGCTAGATTCACTACTATGCTGTTGTCAGCAATAGGAATGAATGGGTGTCATATGACATGAAGCAATTCCCCTTTGGCTCTACTGTATCATCAGATGGGGATAGTCTGGCTATCACTTAGGAAGCCCTTTCCACTAAAACTGTGTCACGTTGCAAAGCAAGATCACCCTTGGCATAGGCTCTGAATTAACAGAAAACCCCAGTTATCCCCTGGTAACTTTAGGTAGGTATAATACTAGTATATTGCTGGATCTTTGGTTTGAAAAAAAAACTATGTAATATGAAGTAACATCAGAAGACTACCACTCAATCCTACAGAGTACTCAGTAAAGTTAATTCAAGATGATTTTATTTCTCCTGGTATGATATATATGCTGTTTTGAGGAGTTGATGTAAATTGTCAAATATAATTATGAATATTGGATTACATGCAGTGAGAGGATTTCTCTTGACACATCTTACAGAAGAAATGTTGAATTAACTTCGAAACTTAAGGCTGATAAGTCATTTATCTTCCGAACGACAATATTGGAAAGTGCAGTTGGCTGAAGCTCCTAAGTTAGTAAATCTTTTCCTTGATGACAAATCTCTCTCCTAAAGCAACACATGCTGTGGACCCTTTTAGAAAGGTTAGATTTTATTTTTATTTATATGCTTCTCTTTGTAATATTTCTTTGTTTGCTTGGAATGCCAAGTGTTCTTTATGCATTTACCCACACTCTACTGTCGAGGTATTGCTCATATCAGATGGCTTTTCAACATGATGGATTTATCTTTCAAGACAATGGAAACAATATTTTGCATGTTTCTTGCTAAGATGGTTGACAGTAAATGAGCAATGTCCCTTCCCTGTGTACAGTCTGATATCCTTATTACATTTTTTGAAAAGTTAATTCACTGTTAGGCAATTAATACATACAGAGCATCTCATTCCTTCACCACTGCAAAGCTCCTGAGGCCACTACCTCTGCCATGCGAACGAGGGCATGAGATTACATGACATGCATGCTGGCTGACTGGTTATGGGAGAGCTTCCTAGGATGGGAGACCTTGTCATATGGTTCTGATCAATTTCTTTGATTGGGTGACAAGAGAGTTGGATCATAGAAGGATACTAGATGTAGTGTACTTGGAGGTCCATATTCAGAAAGTCTAGATAGCAAAGTTAACCGATTAAATAGTGCAGTCGGTTATCTTAAAGTTGGTCAACTAACTATAGCTGGCTAATTTTAGGACAGGTCTTTGGCCTGACCAAACTTAGCCAGCTAAGTTTTCTGGCTAATTGAATATCAAAGTTAGCCGGCTAACTCAAATTCTCCTATTACGCCCCAGAATGTGCCTGCAGTAGTGGGACCCCTCCCGCTAAAAAACATTGCGGCTTAGTGACCCTGGGCCTAAGTTAGGGGAGTTCCAGGGGTGTAACTGGGCAGATTTGATTTAGCCATCTAACTCCGATATTCAGTTAGACAGATAACTTAGCTGGCTAAGGGGGTCATTTTCTATAGCTTTCACACGCAAAAAGGGACTTTTCGCACGCAAAAAGTCCCTTTTCGCGTGCAATAGCTAGATCGGGACGGAGTCGGGGCAGAGTTGGCACCAGAAGGGGAGGAGTCGGGGCGGCACCGAGGTGGATGCGGCAAAGTCATCGCTGACAGTGAAAAGGTAAGGCCCCTTATCGCCGCCAGTAATGCGCCCAATAGTGCCACCTTTCATGGTGGCGCTATTGGGTTGCGAAAGCGGCAGCGATCGCACCACGGTGGTGCGATCGCTGCCGGCTTTCGCAGGCCCACCCCCCGCTTCGCCCCCCTGCCCCCCGGTACCGTGTGATTCACTAAGGCCTACGATTTTAGAAAATCCAGGCCTAAGTCTGGTCAGGCCAAAGACCTAAAATTAGCTGGCTATAGTTAGCTGACTAATTTTAAGATAGCTGGCTATATTATATCCAGAAATCATTATTGGCGTGCAGAAATCTCTCGGATAAGAAACTTGGAATCTATCTATCCTTTGGGCTCCTGCCAGGCACTTGGATTGGCCACCGTTGGAAACAATCCAATCCAAAAGGACCTTTTGTCTGACCAGTATGGAAAATCTTATGTTCTTATTTAACAAAGCATGTGAGAAGCACAAGGGGATCTCTGAAGGAATGGAATGGTAGGGACTGCAGAACTGAGTAATTGGAGTGTATAGGTAAAGTAGCTACAAACGTGACAGTAGAAAGAAACATATGGCTTATGTTTCTAAACTACACTACCTAGTTAATGCTAACAGAACAGCGGGTTTTACAGGAGAGTAGGTTTCGGTAATGCAAATTGCCACTGGTTTCCAGTAACAGAAGAATCGTTCCCAGAGTCTGCAACATCCCAATAAATTATAGCGTTTCTAGTGGAAAAGATTTATCTCCCACTTGATTAGAGTACCCAGGATTAATTCATTCTAAGGCATTAATTCCTCCATTATGTAAACAGTTTCCAGAAATAAAGGATTGATCTCTAAGAAAGGTATTCTGCAAAAAAAAAAGAATCACTGGAAAAACAAGAGAAACAGCAGCTATAGCATCAAAATATGTCATCTCTTGTCACCAGGTCAGAAATATGTTTTGACAGAGAATTTGGATTTAAATTTCTTGCCTTTCCAAGTCAGAGCTAAGGTGAATTACAAATTCAGGTACAGTTAGTGGGTTTTGCTGAACATCATCAGAATCCAGGAACCTCTCTCTTTTCTGTATTTTGGAAGTTAAAATAAAAGAAGAAAAAATTATATTATTAAATATAACTTTTATGCATTGCTTTGATAACGTTCAGATTGTCATGCCAATAAAATTATCTGAATGAGCATGATGTGGTAGTAAAGACGTGGATCAATAAAAGAAGAGAGTAATATATGGAATATTTTATGGTTACTACTGTAGTACTGTAAAATATTTGAGCCATTTCAGTTTTTACTGAGTGTGGCAGGCTGCCCAGGGTGCTGTTGGCCAAGAAGACAATATTGTACCAAAATGTTTTCTATACAGTTGCAAGACCTGCAGATTATTATGAACAGAACTTTAAAAACAAAACTGTCTTTCAGAATTCTTGAAGATTCTTGATGGGTTCCTATAACATTGGAATTTCCACAGTTTTGGTAAAATACAAAGTTAACAGGGTTACAACCAAAGATAGCCAGCTTAGAACTTGCCAAGATGGTCCTTAGAGAAAGAAACGATCTAGTATCTTATTTAACTTGCTTTAAGTATCAGTTGAGGGAATAGCATCCCTTCTACCACCCTTCATCCAGGAAGCTCATCTCTGGCTTGGTTGCTCAGTTATTAACAGAAGGCCACGGCTATTCTCCCAGACTAGCAGGCCTGAGAACAGTACTTTGTAGAGGTGCCACATGGTAGTTTGACTTTGTTCCTGTCATGCTATGTATTGGGTTGGGTGGTGGTGACGGGGAGGATGATGTGGTGTCCACTCATCCCATCACAATGATCCTAAGTCATATCTGAATAGCTAAGTAGTATGAACTATTTCTTTTTTGCAGACATCCTCACGTGTTTCAAATTACACAGGCATTATGTAATCTACTGCATAACGGGGTATCTTCCTTAAACTATTCTGTGGTAATGGTAAGAAAAACATGTTATTACTGCAAGTGGGAAAGACCTGGTGAAGAAGTAAAAAAGAAGGTGAAGTCGTCACAGGTGCTTGAAATCTTAAAGCCATAAGTCCTGTAATTTGGTGCTCCGGTACGTAGCCAGCTGAAATGTGCTTAATAGGGATGTGAATTGTTTTTTGACGATTTAAAATATCGTCCGATATATTTTAAATCGTCAAAAATCGTTAGGGCCACGATACAATACCAATTCCCCCGATTTATCGTTAAAAAATCGTAAATCGGGGGAAGGGGGAGGGCAGGAAAACCGGCACACTAAAACCCCCTAAAACCCACCCCGACCCTTTAAATTAAATCCCCCACCCTCCCGAACCCCTCCCCCAAATGCTTTAAATTACCTGGGGATCCAGCGGTGTTCCAGAACGGCGGCGGTCCGGAACGGCCCCCTCAATTGAATCCTGTTGTCTTCAGCCGGCGCCATTTTGCAAAATGGCCGCCGCAAAATGGCGGCGGCCATAGACAAAAACGATTCGACGCAGGAGGTCGTTCCGGACCCCCGCTGGACTTTTGGCAAGTCTTGTGGGGGTCAGGAGGCCCCCCCCAAGCTGGCCAAAAGTTTCTGGGAGTCCAGCGGGGTTCAGGAAGCGATTTCTTGCCGCGAATCGTTTTCCGTACGGAAAATGGCGCCGGCAGGAGATCGACTGCAGGAGGTCGTTCAGCGGCGGTCCGGAACCCCCGCTGAATGACCTCCTGCAGTCGATCTCCTGCCGGCGCCATTTTCCGTACGGAAAACGATTCGCGGCAAGAAATCGCTTCCTGAACCCCGCTGGACTCCCAGAAACTTTTGGCCAGCTTGGGGGGGCCTCCTGACCCCCACAAGACTTGCCAAAAGTCCAGCGGGGGTCCGGAACGACCTCCTGCGTCGAATCATTTTTGTCTATGGCCGCCGCCATTTTGCGGCGGCCATTTTGCAAAATGGCGCCGGCTGAAGACAACAGGATTCAATTGAGGGGGCCGTTCTGGACCACCGCTGGATCCCCAGGTAATTTAAAGCATTTGGGGGGGGTTCGGGAGGGTGGGGGATTTAATTTAAAGGGTCGGGGGTGGGGTTTTAGGGGGTTTTAGTGTGTCGGCTCACGATTTTAACGATTTTCACGATAGTTTACACACCCAAACGGCAACAATACGATTCCCTCCCCCTCCCAGCCGAAATCGATCGTTAAGACGATCGAGGACACGATTCACATCTCTAGTGCTTAAGCTGGGGCATATCTGTTCAAGACCATGCTTCCTAGATGATTCTGTAAATAAGCTGGTTCAGCTGTGACCTAGGGTGGGGAAGAGGTCTAAGCTACAGTACACGTTGGAGAGAGTTGGAAAGTAATGTTTTATTCTAAACCGCTTTGATGCTATGGTGATACAGCAATATATCAAATATTAAATATTAATGGCATATGCTGAAAATTGAATTACACTTTGAAATGAGGTAATTTGCTGTTATTCATATGAATGTTTAAGAATGTATTGCAATTATACAGTTAAGGCATGAAGTAAAAACACCAATTTTTTTTTTTTTACAGCACAGAATTTCTCCAAGAATATTTGGCCTTTGTTATAATGAATTAACAGAAAGAGTTAGAAGAATACATTTTTGTAACTATTTTATAATGGCAACAACAGACTCCACATCTCTGAAATATCTCAAAAGGATAAGTCAAAAAGTCACTATGTGGCTGGCCAGTGCCATTCAAAAGGCAGCAACAGGCCTAGTGCCCCTAGGAGGTGCTCCGGGCCGCATAAGACCTTCAGGTCTATTTATCTAGGTAAGGATAGGGGGGGGGGGGTGGGCCTTGTTCCAGGGACTCTAAAAACATTGGGTAGATTTTAAAAGGAGCGCACGCACATATGTACATCTGATTTTATAACATGCGCGTAGGTGCACGCAATTTATAAAATTGGGGGTTGGCCGATCCCACGCCAAGCCGCGCTGCCTTCCCAGTTCCCTACCCGCTCCACTCCACCCCTTCCTCTCCCGAGCCCACCTTTCCCCCCTACCTTTTTCTTTTTTTTCTTGTTATTCCAAAACCTACTTCAGCCCTGGGGCAGAAGTAAGTTACGTGCGCCAGCCAACTGCCGGCGTGCGATCCCTGGCACAGTGGCAAATGGCCACTGTGCCAGGAGCCTCTGACCCTGTCCCACCCCGACCCCCGGACCACCACGCCCCGTCCACACCCCTCCCCCGGACCGCCCCTTTAGTAAAGCTCCGGGACTTACACGTGTCCCGGGGCTTTAGGCCCGGCGCACGTAACCTTTTGAAAATCCGGCTCTTTATTTTTATTCTTTGGCTGCCTCAAGGGTTGGGTGAGAGAAAAGAGGGTACATTGAGTCCCGTGGGGTTTTTTGGAAGACAGTGAAGGGATTCCTTGGGCACTTTAAGACAGCTCTGGGAACAATGGTCATATGTTAGCATCCCAATGCTCTGGAGAAAAGTTATCTAAACTTCTTGAGGTGTAGCTAATTTTCTCTCAAATAACTCAGCTTGCAAATTTTGAGGCAAGTCCTGTTATATATTTTATTAGTATAGTACAGGATCCATTAAGCAATGAGATGCTTTACATGCAACTGCATGCAAACCAGCTTATTACCATGCCGATGTTGTGCTGTTTTTGTTTTTAGGGAGGTCTTTAACGGGCAACATGAGAAATACCATGCGCTTTCTATGTTAGGTTATTTACTGTATAGTAAACACTGTTTTCCATGCAGTAGAGACCTAATGCAGCTTAAAAAATTATCTAAAGAGGTATTTATTTGATTGTTCAGTTTATTATCTGCCATAACATACAAATTATTTAGGTGAAGGACAGCACATAGCATTAAAAATATACATAATAATGAAATAATCATTTAATTATCAGGACACGTACTACTTGACAATTACATCACAATTCCCCATCAACCAACCTTGGCCACCCAAAAATCTAACCTATTCCATGAAAAACCTCCTGAAAACATAATTGCCTTTACCAACTTCCTACAGGACAAATAACCAGTAGCTCTTCAAGCCTGCAGAGGTAATTTGTTCCACAAATGTGGAATGACACAAATAAAAAGCTCCTTACCTAGTAAAGCTCGCCTTCTACTTTTTTACAGGGGGTTCCTGGCACCCTGTGAAGGTAACAAAGCAATTGATCATCCAGGTATCTTGGTCATTGTGCACTCAATGACTAAAATAACAGGCAAAAGAATCTTAAATGAACCCTGTATTCCACTGGTAAATAATGTTGTTTAGCCAATACTGGTATCGTTTTTTTTGCTGCAAATTGTGCACATAAATCCTCAGAAGGCCTATAAGAAGTTCATTACAATAAATAGGAAACATTTCTTCATGGATGCAAGGAATGCCCTCCCGAAAGAGGTAGTGATAATGAAATTGAAAAGGCGCATGGGACAAATACAAAAAACCCTTACTGGCTAGAGGATGGAAATCAAGAGACATTTTGGAATGGGGGTAACCTCGCGGAGTGGCAGTTACAACCCTAAACAACTTGGTCAGCAAAATGGATGAATCATTTGGGTCATTATCTACTGTCAATTACTATGTTATAACCAGAGCATGGATTAGGATTATCATGATCAAATCAGCATCAACAAAGCTCGTTATAACCACTATGCATTTTGGGGCAGATTTTCAAGGATTTACACGCATAGGGGGGTTACGCGCGCCGGGCCTATTTTCAAAAGGCCTGGTGGCACTCTTAAAGCCCTGGGACGCACGTATGTCCCAGGGCTTTTCTGAATGGGCGAGCAGGGGGGCAGGGAGGGGGCAGGGCAGATGGTCCAGGGGCGGTCTGGGGGGTGTGGCCGAGGACTCCGGCACAGAGGCCATCGCGGGAGGATCGCACGCCGGCAGTCGGCCTGTGCACAAGTTACGCCTGCATCTGGCAGGCATAACTTCCAAAACAAAGGTACGGGGGGGGGGGGGGGCAAGGAGGGGAAGATGGGGGAGGGAATGGGGAAAGCCAGCGGGGCTCCCCGAGGGCTCAGCACACGCAATTTCACTAGAGTGCACCCCCTTGCGCACACCGACCCCTGATTTTATAACATGTGCATGGCTGCACGCGCATGTTATAAAATTGAACGTACATTTGTACACGCTGAGTCGTGTGCACAAATGTACGCCCAAGCATATGTTTTAAAATCTGTCCCTTTGTCTCTGAATTACATATCTAGACCTTGTGCTTTAATTGTAGGACAACAATATACTCTTTTCTTCTTCAGTATTTAAAAGATTACATAAAAACAAGAAATTGTGCCAATTGGAAGGTATAGCGGGTGAATCTCAAAGACCTGAGCTCTCTGAGCACTGTGGAAAGAAGACAAACTGACTGAAGAAACATATTTAATTGATCATCATAAGAACATAAGATCATAAGTTACCATACTGGATCAGACCAAGCGTCCATCAAGCCCAGCATCCTGTTTCTAACAGTGGCCAATCCAGGTTACAAATACCTGGCAAGTACCCAAACATTAAGTAGATCCTTTGCTACTAATGCCAGTAATAGCAGTGGCTATTCCCTATCGAGTGAATTTTCAAAGGGCCATGTGCGTAAAAATCGGGAGTTACACGCATGGCCATGGTCTGCGCGTGCTGCCTGAATTTTCAAAAGGTCCTGGCCATGCACGTAAGTCCCGATACGTGCACAAGTGCTGGGCCCTGAAAAAGGGGCATGCTGTGGGGAAGGGAGGGGTGGGGGAGGATGGAGGCCAGCCGGGACAGTGTTTATTAGCTGCTGTCCTGGGGAAGCGCGTGCCGGCAGCCAGCCAGTGCACGGAAACTACTTCTACTTGGGAGGAGCAGTAAGTAGAAAAATAAAAACATTTTGGGTAGCTAGGGAGAGTTTACGGGTCAGGTGGAGAGGGGAAAGGGAAGGAAGTTTTAACTGTAACAGGCATTACTGGTTAGGATTGGAAATGGCATGCCATAGCTGTAAGTGACAGGCCATAGTGCTCAGGGTGGAGGAAGTCAGACTGATAAAGGATAAGTTATTCTTAAGTTGTGGTGTTTGGAGAAAAGGCAGAGGATCTCAATGGAGTCATGCCCCACTGGTGTTTGGCAAACACCACCACTGAGGCCTGATTTTACTGACTTCCCCTGCCTGCTCTGCCTCAACATCTGTTTAGAGTGAAGTAGGAAGTGGAGTTCAGTGGAGTCAGCTTCAGTGGTAGTGGTTGCCAAACACCAGTGGGGCATAACTCCACTGAGATCCTCTGCCTCTTCTCCAAACACCACCACTTAAGAAATAACTTATCCTTTATCTTCAACAACTCTTTGGGGTGGAAAGGCAGTGGAAGTCAGTGTAGTTATGCCTCAGTGGTGGTATTTGGCAACACTAGTACTAAGGCCTGATTCCACTGACCTACCCTGACTGCTTCACCTCAACAACTGTTTGGAACGAAGCAGGCAGGAGAGATCAGTAGAATCAGGCCTTGGTGGTGGCATTTGGGTCAAAGAAGGCAGAGAAACTCAGCAGACTCATTCCTCAGAGATAGCTTTTGGGGAAAAGTACACAAAGAACAGTGGATTCATGCCTCGGAGGTGGGTTTTGGGGAAAAGGAGGCAGAGGAACTCAGCAAAGTCGTGCCTCAGAGGTTGCATTTGTGGAAATGAGACAGAGGTTCTCAGCAGAGTCATGCCTTGGAAGTGATTTTTGGGGAAAAGGAGGCAGAGGAACTCAGTAGAGTCATGCCTCAGTGGTGGCACAAGCATGCAGAGTAACTCTATGGAGTCATGACCCTGCAGTTATGCTTGGAACAAGGCAGGCAGTCAAAGGATGTATCAAACCCCTAAGGTTGTATGAGGTGTATAGCAGTGTAATGTTGCTGCTGGATATGTTGTCAGACCCCTGTGCTACTGATGTTGGTGTACTTTAGTGTAAGGCTGCTGCAGGATGAGCTGCTATACTCCTTGGTTTTGGGATAATGAAGTAAAAGACTTCTATAGTGTCAAGACTTCTATAGTGTCAAGTCCCAGTGTTGTGGTTGATGGGGGACATGTCAGGAGGAAGAGGGATATTTGAAACCCCAGTGTTGTCAGGAGCAAGCAGGAGGATTGATGCCCCAGTGTTGTTGTTGGGGACATGTCATGAGGAAGCAGGAGGATCGATGGCTCAGAGCTTTTGTTGGGGAGGAGACGTGTCAGAAGGAGGTAAGCTGAGTCATAGGTCATGGGATGGATGGGGGACCCATGTCAGGAGGCAGCATGGAGTGGCAGGCCCCAGATAGGTGGATAGAGACAAGTCTGGAGGAAGTAAGCTGAGTCAGATCCCAATTTGGTGGATTGGGACAAGTCAAGAGGCAGCATGGAGTGATGGGCCCCAATTTGGTGGATCCGGACAGCAGGGGTGTGACAGGCACCAGAGTGGTGGATGCGGGGAGAAGTCAGGAAGCAGGAGGGTGTGACAGGCCCCAGATTGGTGGATGGGGACAAGACTTCAGGCAGGCGAATTGAGTCAGTGCGTATTGGCCCTTGTGGTGCTGGTAAGGGCATGGCAGGCAGATTGTGTCAGTGCATGTTGACCCCTGGGCAGCAGCAGCAGTGCGGTTGTTGAAGTATAGCTCAACTGGCAGTGTTAGGGACACAGCAGGACTCGGCATTGCATGTGTCCCAGCCCTAGATCTGGCATCTCGGGCATGGGAAGCAGCAGCAGTGTGGCTGTTGAAGTGTAGCCCAACTGATGGTATTGGGGGCAGAGTATTGAGTTGCACTCAGTCAGTCACAGTCACTGGATGCTGTTGGATGCTGGATGTAGGTCCCATTGCTGTTATTGAGGCACGGAGGGCAGAAAGGCAGAGCAGCCAGCAGGTACAGGACCTTCAAGTTCCTTTCATTTATCTTGTCACTTGCATGGCAAATCTGGAGAGTCAGGCAAATGCAGATTAATTTTAAGGAACACTAGCTTGTCCATCAAGTGTTGTGACAGCCTGGAGTGATGTGAGCTTATGATGTCTCCTGTCCTGGAAAACACTCTTTCTCTAGGGACACTCATTGGTGGGCAAGAGAGATAGCGATGAGCTGCTCTCACTAGATCTTGTCAGATGCTTGACTTGTGGGACCGATATGTCAACATATCTGTCTCTATGTCCTCAATGGTCTCTACAAAATAGCGTGTCACTTTGCCACATCTTATCTTCACTCAATTTACAATTCAAAATTTATGCAGATGACATTCAATTTCTGGTACCCTATAAAACTTCCTGGTCTGACACCCTTTCATTAGTTTCACTCTACCTATCTACCATTAATTCTTGGCTATCTCATAATCGTTTAAAATTAAATCCATCAAAAACTGAATTGGTTCATTTAACATCCATTACAGATTCCTCTATAGGTCCGCCATCCCATTTCACATTCAATGGTTCAACCATCCCAATTAATTGTCACGCCATAAATCTAGGAGTAACCATAAATACAGATTTATCCATGAAACAACAAATTTCCTCCCTAACAAAGAAATCATTCTATAAATTACAGCTTCTGAAACGTCTTCGTCCTCTTCTTTTCTATCGTGATTTCAGGACTGTCCTTCAATCTCTCATTTTCTCTGGTCTAGACTATTGTAATGCTCTCTATCTAGGTCTATCTGATTCATCAATTCATCCGCTACAACTAGTTCAAAATAGTGCTGCTCGCTTATTATCCGGTACCTCCATTCGCAATCATATTACACCCATCCTACATTCTCTTCATTGGCTACCCATAAAGTACAGGATAAAATATAAAGTAATCTCAATCATTCACAGTCTAATTAATAATTCCTCATCCACCTGGCTTTGCACCTTACTCCGTATTTACAAACCCACCCGACACTTAAGATCACTTACTCAAAATCTCTTAGACATTCCATCACCACGACAGGCCAGATTAGACATCACCAGGAAAAGAGCTTTTTCAGTAGCAGGACCATCACTCTGGAACTCACTACCCAATAGGGATGTGAATCGTTTTAGGACGATTAAAATTATCGTCCGATAATTTTAATATCGTCTTAAACCGTTATGGAACACAATACAATAGAGATTCTAACGATTTATCGTTATAAATCGTTAGAATCGTGAGCCGGCACACTAAAACCCCCTAAAACCCACCCCCGACCCTTTAAATTAAATCCCCCACCCTCCCGAACCCCCCCCCAAATGACTTAAATAACCTGCGGGTCCAGCGGCGGTCCGGAACGGCAGCGGTCCGGAACGGGCTCCTGCTCCTGAATCTTGTTGTCTTCAGCCGGCGCCATTTTCCAAAATGGCGCCGAAAAATGGCGGCGGCCATAGACGAACACGATTGGACGGCAGGAGGTCCTTCCGGACCCCCGCTGGACTTTTGGCAAGTCTCGTGGGGGTCAGGAGGCCCCCCACAAGCTGGCCAAAAGTTCCTGGAGGTCCAGCGGGGGTCAGGGAGCGATTTCCCGCCGCGAATCGTTTTCGTACGGAAAATGGCGCCGGCAGGAGATCGACTGCAGGAGGTTGTTCAGCGAGGCGCCGGAACCCTCGCTGAACGACCTCCTGCAGTCGATCTCCTGCCGGCGCCATTTTCCGTACGAAAACGATTCGCGGCGGGAAATCGCTCCCTGACCCCCGCTGGACCTCCAGGAACTTTTGGCCAGCTTGTGGGGGGCCTCCTGACCCCCACGAGACTTGCCAAAAGTCCAGCGGGGGTCCGGAAGGACCTCCTGCCATCCAATCGTGTTCGTCTGTGGCCGCCGCCATTTTTCGGCGCCATTTTGGAAAATGGCGCCGGCTGAAGACAACAAGATTCAGGAGCAGGAGCCCGTTCCGGACCGCTGCCGTTCCGGACCGCCGCTGGACCCGCAGGTTATTTAAGTCATTTGGGGGGGGTTCGGGAGGGTGGGGGATTTAATTTAAAGGGTCGGGGGTGGGTTTTAGGGGGTTTTAATGTGCCGGTTTTGCGATTTTTCGATTTTTCACGATTTTTCACGATATTTTACCCCCCCAAACGGCAACAATACGATTCCCTCCCCCTCCCAGCCGAAATCGATCGTTAAGACGATCGAGGACAGGATTCACATCCCTACTACCCAACCCTCTTCGCTTAATATCAAATCCTCATCATTTCAAAAAAGCTCTAAAAACATTCCTCTTTCAACAAGCATTTAATACTTCCACTAAGCAACCCCCTGATCATAAATGAAACTTCATCTCCCAAATTTCTCTCATCAGTTACATGTCACTTTAACTTCTCCCTTCCCCTATCTTCCCATCAGTGTTCTTTAAGGATATTACGATTCGTCCCCTCTCGTTCCCCCTTTTTACCCTCCCTGCCCTCCTTGCTCAAGGCACGCTACCTTTATTTTATTTTAATTTAATTAATAATTTGTTTTTAGCTAGTTATCATCTAGCTATTTAGTCAAATTTATGTATTTAAGTTTATTTTAGTTATATTTTATTTGTATTTTTATTTTTAACATGTTGTAAACCGTTTTGATAAAATTTTATTTTAAAAAACGGTATATAAATACCTTTAAATAAATAAATAAATAAATTTGAACTACCATCTTCTTTGCTGGAATCAGATGTGTGTCTTTCTTCCCAGCTGCTTTAATAATTGCCTGGAGACAAAAGTGAGGATTGTTTCCATTTTACTGTGCTGGAGGAAGTGCTAGGTAGTGATGACAGGGTGCTGCTCTGATTTGCACTACTATCTGATGGCGTTTCCTCCTGTGCTGCATCCCTCCTCTGCCTTAACCTCTGGCACTCTAGTTAATGGACCTTCACTGTCAGCATGCTCTTCATATGTGTCAGATTGTTGGCCTCCAGTATGAGTATCCCCTTCACATGTGGATCACATAATGTAGCAAGAATATAAGTGGGATTTGTGGTCAGAGGTCCTAGCCTCTCTGTCACCTGCTTTTTCAAGGACATCAAACAGCACAGCACCACAGTTGTCATTTGCTCTTCCTGTTGAAAGCCTTACAACTTTTCTAACAGGATGTTCACTATAGGGATGATATCTCCCAAGGTGGCACATGTGGCACTCAGCTCCTCTGTGGCATCTTTAAAGGGCTTCAGGACTGACCAATCATGATGCCCTAGGGGAGCCTGCACACGTATCTCCACTTCCTGACAGATCACGCAGAGGTATCTGCTGTACCACTAGCTTCTGCAGCATCGTGTAGGTTGAATTCCAGTGGGTACCCACCTTTTCACAGAGGTCACCCCCTTCACACTTCGGTGGAAGTGTCCAGCTATTTTTCTACACTTCTTTAGTAAAACCTGCAGGTATACATGCTCTGGGTCCCTTTACCCCAGCCCCAGGGCCTCGTTCACTGCTAAGTGCAGAGTGTGAGCAAAGCATCATACACCCTGATATCCCCCATTGGACACTGCCTTTATCATATCAGAGCCATTGTCGGTGATAAAGGAACCTGTCTCTCTGATCCTGCTGCCAGCCCTCCAGCATTTCTCTATTAGCTGCTAAAATATTGGCAGTGGTATGGGAACTGTCCACCAGGTGAGTGTGCAGCAAAGCCCACCTGTGTCCTGTTGTTCTGGCCCTTGTGGAGCTGCTGCCTGCCCCTACCTCAGCCAGGTCCCACCAGTGTGCCATCAGAGTGAAGGAGTGTGAGGTGTTTGAGGATGTCCATATGTCGCTTGTGAAATGCACACTGCTCCCCTGTGCCTTTGCCAACAGCTCCTGCAGACAGCTACAAGAATGCTTGTATAAACTGAGGATGACTTTTCCACTGAAAATGGTCCTGAAAGACACTTTATAGTTTAGCACTAGGAGCTGCAGCAAATGCCTGAAACCAAATGTTCTCAATGACTAAAGCGATCATCTCACCAAT
The DNA here is from genome assembly GCF_901001135.1 of Rhinatrema bivittatum. Taxonomy (NCBI): domain Eukaryota; kingdom Metazoa; phylum Chordata; class Amphibia; order Gymnophiona; family Rhinatrematidae; genus Rhinatrema; species Rhinatrema bivittatum. The sequence continues at coordinate 12,200,497 of NC_042625.1, read as the reverse complement.
AGTCCTTGTCACCACTTTGGATACTGCCTGTTTCTTTTGCTGTGACAGTGCCACCAAACATCACCCCATTTCCTCCATTGTGGGCTTTACTTCTTAGATATGGCTGGTCACTGCTGCTGCTGCTGGCTTGCCACCTGACTGGTAGAAGGAGCAGAAGTCTTGGAAGCAGCTTGAGGAATACTTGTCCACTTTTCAAATATTAGAGTCCTCTGTCTTGTAGAAGAGGCCCCCTGACTCTGATACTACCAGCCCCAGGTGAATATTGAAGGGGATGCTGCTTCTTCAGGTGATGCTCCATCCCAGAATTACTTGTGGCCCAGCTGCTTCCCTCATCTGTTGTCCTTTGCACAATAGTTACAATGCGCAAAGTGTGGGTCCTCCCTGATTTCAGAATGACTCCAGATCACAGATTTTGTTTGTGATCTCTTGCCTCTGCATCCTTGGGGGTGGATGATGCTGCTGGCACTGAAGTGGCAGTGGGAGAAAGATGGAGCTTGAAGAACTGCAGCAGAGGATTCACTCATCCTTTCTTCCTCAATTATCAGCATAGCATGCTCTCCTTCACCAACATCAGCTCCTGCCTCTCTCTCCTCTGTCAGTGAAGTAGAAGCTAGCATGGTGCTGACTAAACCTTCTAATACAGAGTCTTCAGCTAATGCCTCTCCCATCTCTGCTTCAGGAAATCCTTCAAAAGGGAGCTTCTCCAAGCTCTGATTTATGGGAAGAGGATGACAAAATGCTTTTACAGCCTCTACTGAACTAAGAGATTGTGTTGCTGATGTTTTAGGTTTCACTACTTGTACCTCTGTTTCTAAAGGCACTGGTGGTTGTACTCTGTGGCTGCTGCTACTAGTGCCACTGCCTTCCCTTTCCCTCTCCTCTTACACAGCAGGATCTAACTGAGACACTGATGGAATTAGCATATCATCCCCAAATTTCTTGCAACTTACATGCTGATGTTTTTGATTTGAAAAAATCATTCTTTATTTTAGTTGAGGGACTCACTGATGTTATGATGTATGTATGTATGTTATGTATGTATGTTATGTATGTTATGTATGTATGTATGTATGTTATGATGTAGTCTGGACTACCTCTAGTCCGGAATTTGTTTCTCTCCCTTTAACTTAACTTTATATTTCTCTTCTAGCTTCCTAAGCTTCCAAGTTCACAGTCCTCGTTGTAATGTAACTTTGTTTTTTCTTCCTTTATCTAGTTATTTTACCCCTGTTCGATGTAAACCGTCCTGATATGGTATTTTAACCATGAAGGTCGGTATAGAAAAAATGTTAAATAAATAAATAAATGTTTCGCTAGGAAATCTACTACCAACAACTGGAGGCTTCCCACATTCTCTAGTACCTTTGCCGGACATGATGGAATTTTGTCTGCTGCAGTGCTGGACAAAATGGGGCGGATCTTCAAAACTCCACGAATAGCTTACTTTTGTTTGCGCTCCAGGCGCAAACAAAAGTAAGCTGGATTTTAGTAGATACGCGCGGAGCCGCGCGTATCTACTAAAAAACTTGGGTCGCGCGCGCAAGGCTATCAATTTTGTATAGCCGGCGCGCGCCGAGCCGCGCGGCCTACCCCCGTCCCCTCCGAGGCGGCCTCCGAAATCGGAGCGGCCTCGGAGGGAATCCTCTAACACCCTCCCCTAACCTTCCCCTCCCTTCCTCTACCTAACCCACCCGCCCGGCCCTGTCTAACCCCCCCCTTACCTTTGTTGGGGGATTTACGCCTCCCGGAGGGAGGCGTAAATCCCCGCGCGCCAGCGGGCCTCCTCCGCGCCGGGCCGCAACCTGGGGGCGGGTACGGAGGGCACGGCCACGCCCCCGGACCGCCCAGGGCCGTAGCCACGCCCCCGTACCCGCCCCCAAAACGCTGCCGACACGCCCCCAAAACGGCGCCCCAACAGGGACCGCCCCCGACACGCCCCCCTCGGAGAACCCCGGGACTTACGCGAGTCCCGGGGCTCTGCGCGCGCCGGGAGGCCTATGTAAAATAGGCTTCCCGGCGCGCAGGGCCCTGCTCGCGTAAATCCGCCCGGTTTTGGGCGGATTTACGCGAGCAGGGCTCTGAAAATCCGCCCCAATATGTTTTAAATTAATCATTATTTCTGAAAATGAGGTGGATGTATATAGTGCACATTGACAATAGTGTGACTACAGTGATCCTTCTATGTGCAATGTTGAACACACAGAGAGAAAATTTCAGTAGAACAATTTTAATATTTTGCTCTGCTGACTAGCGCAGTGCACATGTATGCACAATACACACTCAGAAAAAAGCAAAGAACGGTATAATGCCTCTAATATATGTGTGAGCACTGATAAAGCAGCAATGCACTAATAAATATAGTAACAAAATAAATTAATCCACAAAGTGGCTGGCTGTACGTATGGTGGTGGTGACTGGCACAGACTGCTCTCTTTATAGAGGCACTGACTTACACACATAGTCCCAGACACAGTTAAAACAGCCTCTCTAGTTTGGATACTGTGGCACAACTATAGTGCTGATACTACACTGGTTAGTTAACACAACCTCAGGTTTAAAATGTAATAAATCACTGCAAACACAGTTACTACCAGGCAGGCAGCAAACTGCCTTGCTTTCTCCCTAGGAGAGTAGAAGGGAATGATGGAAAAGACTACCTTTCCTCTAGATCAGTGGAAGTGGCAGTGAGATTTAATTAAAAAAAAAAAAGTAAAACCCTGTGCAGTGTGACAGCAGCTAATAGGATTAGAAAAGATGGTATGTTTTTAATGTTGAACAAAAGCATTGTTGGTACAGAAGACTGCAGTAAAATACAGAAAGCCCACATAATAGCAGAGAGAGAGATCCAAATGCAAGCTGTGACAGTCTGGGGAATACTATATGGATAGAAAGATCAGTGATTAGCTAATTTAGAAAGATGCTTCCTTCTGATATGTTTCCTTATTTTGTCAGTCTGGTTTTCTTGACAACAGATCCTGGTTCTCCTCTGACCTCACACATGAGTCACAGATATCAGGGTTGGTTGCTACGAAAACTCCCACATGAACAGCCCAGCCTCCAGCTCTGTCTTTTCAATGCAGTCAATGCTTTTCAAAAGGAAAACATAAACGAATGAATTGAAAGACATATGTTTCATTTGTGGGGCTTGCTCATACTTTTTTGGGGACAAATGAATCAGACCAATACAACATATTTGTAGCAGATTGGCCATTCATTTAAACAAATGCATATCCCTATTAAATACCTTAGTGTTATTTATGTATTTATTTATGTCATTCTTTTCTATACCGACGATCATGACAAGTCATGTCACATCGGTTTACATCGAACATGGGTGGGTTACATCGAACAAGGGGCAATAACATGGTCAATAAATAGGTAATAACAAATGGGTAAAAACCAATGGGTAATAACAAAGGTGAGTTACCTCGAACAAAGGAAATAGCAAGGGTGAGTTTCATAGAACAAGGCATAGAAAAATGTAAAACTTGTATCTTGAGCAGGGAAGAGAACTGGGTGAAGGGGAACCAGGGCAAGGGATCCCAGGGATGGGGGTACCAGGGCTGGGAAGAAAGGGAGGAGGGGGGGAGGGAAACACAGCTAAAGGACAAACATATCCTGTTACAGGAATAAAATCTGAATCAAACTGCAATGGGCTTTTTTTCCCTCTTCTATAAAGACTTGACGTCAAATCCAATTTTTTTTAAGAAGCGGGACCTTTTTGCAAGAAGAATTTATATAAAGAGGCATGTAAATTCCATGCATGGATATATGCAAATAATTTGAAGCACTGAAGTAAAGCAAATCTGCTTGTAAAACCTGTGCATCATTTTGAAAATTTGCTTTGGAGCATTTCAGATTTCAGATCTCTTTTAATTTGTTCTGTTTTCTAATTTACATGTCTGGAAAAATAGTCAGGGCTCAGTGTTGCAAAACAATTTTTCCCCATTTGGTTTCACTAACAAAACTCTTTACAAATATGAACATACTCTTCAGGGCTTGATTGACAAAGGCTTTTGCCCTATTGTGCCTCTAGGATTAAAAAAAAAAAAAAAAAAGCTTACGCTAACTTTCAAACTGGTGCGTGGGTGCACTTTGGTGCATGTGCATCCGTGTGTGCTCAGGGAAGCAGCAATTTTTTATAACTTGCGCACATATATGTGTGCAAGTTATAAAATTCACTGGGTGTGCACATAAGCACCTAATTTTAAGTAGGCACGTGCCTAGCCACATAAATCCTGATTCTACTGCGGAAGTTGAGGAATTTTAAAAGGGACAAGCATCCACAACATTGACAATTTCACCAGTTCATCCAAGTTCGCCCAGTTAAGAGCTGGTTCCTCCAAATCCCCCTGGTTTAATAGTCTGCACGCCCCCCAGTTAACCCAGTCCCTTTGAACCCATCAGAAATGGCTTTTTGTTTATGTTGCAGGGAATCTGGGCTTGTGCCTAGGCGTGTAAGTATTTACATGCACATCTCTTGGTCATGACCCACCCAGAACATGCCCACGCTGAGCCCTTTTTAAAAAACTTTTGAGATATGCGCGCATCTGGGCAGCTTATAAAATTCAGTGAGGGCGCAAATCCAACTTGTGCACATATCTACGATTTTGGCACGTACTAACAAATGAACCTGTATGATTTCTAGAGCTGATCTAGGGCAATTTGTTCAGAATCATGTAAATTTAGTTATGATTGTATCATCCACAACTTCTAGGAATAATAATCAAAGTCATAACATGTCTAATGCAATATGAGCTTCGGATTGCATCATTCATTGTGCCCAAGAAGCAAGTACTGTCCAAACCCGGTTATAGATTTATTCATAAATTCAGTCAAAGATGTATATTAGTCATTTCTGGTTTAATTTGAGATCCTTTCCCTTCTAAACTCACTCAGCCTCTGCAATTCCCAAATCCAATGTCATAAATACCAACCCAGTAGCATATCTTGAAATCTAAAGCCAATGAACAATTTTCAGCATTTTTGTTCACAGATTTATAAAATTTGACTATTTTGGCTGTAGGGCATGTTATCAACCTGATTTACTAAGGCCTTATATCTATTCTGAGAATGCTCATTCTCTGTTGCAGGCCCTGAGTTTTGGAACTCCCGCCCCATCAAATTGCGCCAGTCTGACTCTCTAAAAGACTTCAGAACTCTTCTAAAAAACTTTCTATTTAGGTTTGCTTATTTTTAATTTTATTTGTTTGATGTGTATTTTATTATATCTTGTTATGTTTTTATATTTGCTTATTTTCAATTTTATTTTAGTTTGAAGTGTATTTTACCATATTTCATTTTGTTATGTTTTATATTTTTTTCTTGTAATTTTTATGCTTGTTATTGCTGTAAATCACTTAGACCACTTGTACGGTAGGCAATTCATAAATTCAATAAAATGTAAATGTATATTCTGTGTATTTTGGGGTTGAATTTAGTGAATCAGGTCCTACACCAGTCCGAAGTGCCACAAAAAAGTCTGATTTTCAGGATATCCATAATGAATTTTTGCAAATATTTTATGCACATTCATTGCATATAACCTGAAAACCAGACCTATTTGTACCATTCCAAGACCAGTGTTGCCTACCCCTGCCCTAAGTGATTTGCTATTTCCACACACATACACTATTGAAAAGAATGTAGTAGAACTAGGTATTTATTTATTTTATTTTATTTATTTATAGTTTTTAAATACTGACATTTGTTTAATAACATAAAATCGGTTTACAGTCAACAAATTTTGCAGCAGCGCTCAGAAAACATAAAGTTTAGCGGCAGTGCTTTACAAATAATAATCAATTTAGGATCAAAGAAAGAGTAACATAGAGTAAGTGCCAAACATGGTGGGGGTTAACTAAGAGAACTAAACTAGAAACAAGAAGTTGGTTACATTGATTAAATACGGATTGAAAAGTTGTACAAAGGAAGCATTTACAGGGATATTATTGGATGCATTTAAAGGCATGCAGACGTATAATATATACATTAAAAATCTTGATCGAGAGGGAAATATATACGGGGGGCATGAAACTGTATGAAAATAAGAATGGCAGAGGAATAAATTTCTCAGATGGAATAACTTCTCAGAAGGAAAGAAAATTATAGTGGAAGAAAGTGCCGTGGGGGTGAAGAGGAGAAAAAAAAACAATGGGAGCAGGGATTGCAGAAAATGGGTACAGAAGAAAAGTTGCGGTATGGGTTGGAAGGAAACTAAGAAATACGATATAGTATACTTTAAGCAAAGGCTTTTTTGTTTTTTATTGATAAGCGTTATTAAGCCTGATTTCCTTAGTTTTAATGAATACTGATACTCTGCCCTCCATACTGTGGAATTTTATGTGTGGAGAGTAATTCTTTTTTTCTTTTGATGTTGTACATTTTTGTTTTCTTGCTGCAGATCATTCTGCTCAACAAAAATATGTTCATAGAAATTATATGTAAAATTCATAAATGAATGTATTTATTCTAAGCTATAGTCAAAGCTTGACATACAGTATTATCAGCAAAAGCACTGTAATGGTTGGCCAGTCACCAATGGCCTCACGACCGGCCGACTCACTCCAGGACTCCATGAACTTCATCAATGGCAGGGATGCCTCCATGAAGTCACCCATTTGCTTCCTCGCACTGACCTCAGGTTCACGCACACAAACAGCAGCACCCAAGTTATAGGTCCCGAGGTGGGAAGGCAATGACATCGCCGGGTGATGATGTTGGTGCAGCTGGGTACTTAATGCTAGCTGTGCTCCCCTCTCAATGCTTCAGCAACAGGTCCTCCTGCCTTGCAATGTATGTTGCTACTCTTCTCCATGCCTTTGCCTACTTGTTGTTCTGCCTTGCCTCGTTGTTACCTTTTTGTCTTGCCTCGTTGTTTTCTTGCCCTGCCCTGCATCTCTGTTACCTTGCCTTGTCCACTCTGGCCTGTGTCTTGGTCCCCTGTGTCTTGTCTTTCATGTCCATTTCTCTCTGCCTGACTCCTGGTACTGACCTCTGTAATGACACTGAATTCTCCTCTGTACTTCTGCCTTCATTGACCTTAGCCTGGACCCAGATACCGTTGCTTACTGCCAGCCCTGAACTCTGCCCAAGTCTTGTCTTTACCTGACCGCTCCTTATGTGTCTCTTGCCTAAGTCCTGCCAGCCCCTGGAACCCAAGCTCCAGTCCCTGTAAGAGTGAGTCTACCAGCTGTTATATGTGGGCCTAGTAAGTTCGCCTTGCCACAACCCAAGGGCTCACATCCATGACAAACATCAGTAGTCTTTTCAGATCACTGGTGATTTAAATACTTTTGTGCACCGCTGTTCCTGCCTATCTGGATTGGTTAGACAAATAGACATATGCTTAATTTGTTATAAGACAAACTTTGAAGCAATGCCTGTTTTGTTTTGTTTACCACTTTATGTATTGCTCCGAGTATGGTGACAGTAGATATTGCTTAATTAGGCATATTCTGACAGCTTTACTAAAGCAATGCCCCTCACTCTGGAGATGGCCTAATTTTATGTAAGCATTTTTTGTTATGGTACAATATTGTGTGGGCATGTATCTCTCTCTGGAGATTATGTATATATTTGTATAGATATAGAGAAGTTTATGTATTACATTTTTTTTTTTTTACTTACATGCATACACACACATCTACACAGCTAATAAGACATATAGATAAAGGCCGAACAGACAAGGCATACTTAAGCAACATTGCCCCAGGAACAGAAGACCAGCATCTGTAAAAGTTACAGGAGAGAGAAAAAAAAAGAAAAACAGGAAAGAAAGGTATTTCTGGTGTAGGGCTCTGCAAGAAGAGTCAGAGCTTCCAAAGACAGCCATGCCTTCCAAAGGCCAAGCAAAGGAAGGGGCAGACCAGGAGGAAGCGGTCTAAAGAAAGCTGCAGGATAAGAAACATTTCACAGATACAGAGGAAATGTTTATGCCAGAAGGGTCCTGGGGGGAGAAGAGGGCCTGAAGGACATAGCAGAGGCACGGCATAGGCACATGTAGGGATCAGGGCTGTTGTTAGACATACTGGGGCTCTACAGTAGAAACCAAGGTGTGGCCCCATGCGGTGCCAAGCCCCCAAATATTCTGCCACAAAATTAACTCCACTTTGCCATGAGGGTACCTTTTTGCCTTCTTTGCTCACCCTTACAGCCAGACCTAGAGGGCATATCAAGAAGGTAGGTATGAGGACAGTCTCACGATATACGTATATGTGCCAGGCTACTATATTTTCACTATTAATTCGAAATAAGCATGTATTACTACTGCTAATAATTTCTATAGCACTACTAGGTATATGTAGTGCTGTACAGAAACACATGAGAGATTGTAAACTTCCCAGGGCAGGAACTATCTAGTCACACAGACAGGCCAAATGAGAAGTTTCATGAATTTTATTATGGAAAACATGGTTAGGATCAACAAGCCTATGATTAGGAAAGCCAAGTTTAAAGATTTAAAAAGCAGCCTTAAGGCCTATCTCAGTGGCAGTGCTGCACATTGCACTTAGAAAGACCAGAGTTTGACTGCTGGCTCAGGGCCTCCACCTCCAGCTGAGGCTGGGACTGGTGCTCCACAGCCCTGGGGAGTGAGAAGGAGTCAAAGTCACCATGCAATGTTGACACCTAGTTCCTGGGGTGTCTGGGCCCCTGATTGTGGAGTTCCAGAAGGAGTCCTGGTCTACGAGGCCCAATCAAGAACTGTCGCCACAATGACAGTTGGGAGGGGATATAGAAAAGGGGGGGGGGATGTCCCCAAATAGTTGTGAATGAAGGTTTATAGTACCAGATCCCAGCCCTGGCTCTGTTTGAGCTAAAAGTACAAAGATGCAAGAGCACAGGGCCAGGTCAAAGAAAAAAGCCACCTCAACTAGGAGAGTTTTTAGGTGGAACATGAAGATGACCTGTTGTACGCGTTTCAGTAGTCTCTTTCAGAAATGAAGGGATCAACTGTTTTTGTTAGACAGATTCTCGTGGAGCAATGCACAAGTCTGTATGGCGTTACAAAGTTGGCAGAGCACAGCTTACAATAGCTCCGCAATACCTTTTATATGTCCCCTCTTCTCTCCTCCCTGTACAACCCCTACTATATATGCCAATGCAACAACCCCTTCTTATCATTCCTACTACTAACATGTTACCACACTTCTAATATCTTCTCAGAACCTGCTTAAGAGCAAAATTATTCATTCTTGTTCAGCATGTGCCACCAACTGTTCCATCGTCAAAAGCACCCTTACATTTCCCTCCTTCCTCATATTTAGTATGACAAAGTCAGAAGCTCCAAGCAAGGTCCTGGCTCCATGTGTTAGGTAGGTTCAGGCAACAAGAGCAGGAAGAGTCAGTGATGCTCTCATAGGGCTCTCAAAGCCAACTGGTAAAAGTGATATGTAGCTCTACCATATGTCAATTGAGGCCCATCCTTAGTATTATATAAGCGAATGTAGTCATCTCCATTTATAGGGCCTAGCCTAACATCTATGGAGAAGGTCTGCACATTGGCTTGTACTAGCCTTCTGTTGGAAAATCATACTCATTCTGCTCAGTGAGAAGGATTGGTATGAGGAGCAGTGGGAGTATGGGTGGCTTTAGGAGCACAGACAATAGTAGAGACCATGAGGCTGGTGGCAGATTTGTGGCAAATACTGATCACATAGTGGTAGCCAAGACATAAAGGTTTTGTGCAAAATACTAGACAAATTGTAATAATACTCAAAAAGTAAATCAGCTTTCAACTCAAACTAGGAATTAATACCAAAGAAATTCTAGTCTATGTTGCAGGTGGAATATAGACTTGGTGAGAGAGAGAGAGAATGTGGGATTACAATGTGGGGCATATGTAATGTCAGGATTGGTTATAACTTTTTTATTGATTATGCTCAATCTATACTGAAAAAGGTACTTGTTCTTAATGATTTCCTTAGAGATGAAAAACCCAATTGTATTTGCATTGCAGAGATATGGTTTAAAGATTTTGATTCAGTTATTATAAATCAGTTAGATGTGGATGAATATGATTTTTTCTTGGAGAACAGAACTGGTAAAAGGGGAGGAGGGTTAATTATTTTGGGTAGAAAAACATTAAGATTGAAGAGGGAAGAGGCTGATATTATCCCTATGTGTGAAATGCTGTTAGTACGGTTAAAATATTTTATGTTTGTGTTGTTGTCCACCTGGAATGTTAAGATGGGATATATCACCATTGATTGAGGCACTTTCAGATTTAAAGGTTGAGCCTGACAATACAGTTGTGCTTGGGGATTTTAATTTGCAAGCAGATAGGATCCACCGATTCCTATGGTGGAAAATTTTTTAAATTGTATGATGGCATTAGGATGGCAGCAAATTGTTGTAGGTCCAACACATAGGATAGGACACACATCTAGTTTTTATTAATAAATCAAAGATTAGTGAGGTTTTAGGGAAAACGGAAATAAGAAAAATTCCATGGACAGATCATAATCTTTTGAAGTAGAAACTACCGGTGCAGGGTGAGAAAGAATAGGAAATGATTTGAATGGCTTTTCTGCTTAGAGGTATTATGAATGTGGAACAATTAGGTAATCGAACGGTAGCTGAATTGGAGCAGATAGATTACTCATCCACTATTCTTTTGAAAAATGGGATGAAATGGTGATGCAATTAGCGGATGAAATTACTCTAGTACAACAATGCTATATAAAGAAACAATTAGTAAAAAGAAAACCATGGTACACCCAAGATCTTCGAGAGGAGAAAAGACTCCTCTGTCAGTTAGAAAAAATATGAAGGAAGAATAAAAGTAGTGTAAATACCAAGAACTTTAAAAAACGATTATAGAAATATAGAGGTGCATCTGAGATGGCAAAAAAAAAAAAAAGTTTTTTTCAAATAAAATTCATGCAGTGACGTTTGATAGTAAATTCATTTTTTCAACAGTGTAATCTCTTACTACTCTGCCAATGGGGAGGGGATGTAAAAATAATCTGATAGTATCAAAATGGTCAGGTGATATGTTTGCTGATCTTTTTTGCAGAAAATTAAAGATATTTGTTTCAAATTATCAATAGAAGTCGATATTTTACCGGTTACTGAATCAGTAGTTTTCCTCCTTTGGGATAATTTAGAATTTGTTTTGATGTTGGAAGTTCAAAAAATTATTTCAAAGATGAATCCATAATATTGCCAGCTTAATCCAATTTGAGTTACTTGTATTAAGGAAATTCAGATGAAGCTTTCTCCATTTATTGTAAAATTAATTTACTTGTCTCTAAAGGAAGGGATAATACCTGAATAGTTAAAGAAGGCAATGGTGAAACAGTTGTTAAAAAAATGAGAATTTGGACCCTGTAACTATGACAAATTATCGTCCTGTATCTACATTGTCCTTTATGGCCAAAATTTTAGAAAAGTTGTTCATAAACAGCTTGATGAGTTTTTAAAAAATAATCAGTTACTAAATTTGAATCAATATGGATTTAAGAAGAAGATTGGCATGGAGTTACTACTATTGCCTTGACTGATTCAATTCTGAGGGGTTTTGATGTTGGACAATGTTTTGTATTGGTGCTTCTCGATATATCAGTGGATGAGAAGAGATGGCACCCCACAGCAGACAGCCAGCACTTGCAGTGGATGAGAAGAGATTTGTATTGACTATCTGAATTGGGTATAGTTGATGTAGTTTATGAAAAACATAAATGAATTAATAATGTATTTAATTTTTAATTAATAATGTAGTTTCATAAAACAATAACTTTGTAAAAATTATAATTCTATGTTAACAACTAGAGATGTGAATCAGAACCGGGATCTGATCGGTTCCGGTTCCGATCCAAATCTTAAAATTTTTATCGCCCGGCCCGATTGGATTTTTGATTATCGGCTGTGCTCGATCCGATAATCAAAAAACCCTCTCCCACCCTCCCGAACCCCCAAAAAATGTTTTAAAATTACCTGTGATCTCCCACTCTCAGGCCATCGGCTGCGTTAATAAAAATGGTGCCGATGGCCCTTTGCCCTTACCATGTGACAGGGTATCCGTGCCATTGGCCGGCCCCTGTCACATGGTAGGAGCACTGGATGGCTGGCGCCATCTTTAAACATGATATGGGAAGCAAGTGTCAGCTGCTTTCTGTTCAGCCTGCAAACAAATCCAACAATTCATCAGATTAAAAGCCCAAGACTAAGTCAGATTGATGTACAAGTTAGAGGGCAAGGACAGGGCTCTGAGCATGGAACCCAAAATAAGACCTTGAACTTAGACCATGATGAGGCTCTAAACCAACAAAATTGGCATTCAGAGAGGAGGCATTTTATTATGATTGCAACACATTTGGGGGCCATTCTCAAGAGTTACTCCTCTCCGCCAGACTATCATTACTTCCCATCCTGCTCTGAAACCTGGTCCAACATTGTAGGTTTAATGTGGGATGCATGGATCCAAACCTCTTTCCCTTTGACCTTCATGGCACCTTGCGCGCGCCAAGCCCTAGGGGAGCCCCGATGGCTTTCCCTGTTCCCTCCGAGGCCGCTCCAATTTCGGAGCGGCCTTGGAGGGAACCTTCCTTCCTTCCGCCCCCACTTTCCCCTTCCCTCCTCTATCTAACCGGCCCCCCAGCCCTATCTAAATTCCCCCCTACCTTTGTTGTATTATTTACGCCTGCCTCTGGGCAGACATAGTTTGCCGGCACGCGATCCCCAGGTCCAGCAGCAGTGGCGAGGCTTCTGGCCCCGCCCCGCCCATGCCCCGCCCATTTTTCAAGCCCTGGGACATACACGTGTCCCGGGGCTTGCGCGCGTCACCGAGCCTATGCAAAATAGTCTTGGCACTCACAGAAGGCGTTTTAAAGGGTTACGCGCATAACCCTTTTAAAATCCACCCATAGTATCCTAGCTGGATATCATGGCAAACATCTACCCTGGGCCTTGGTAGGACTTTGCTAACCTACTAAGAAGTTCTAGAAATAGCTTCAGTAAAATTTTACAATAAGAAATCACAAAGTTGATTAATTGTAACATGTCACACTCATTAAGGTTCTAACCCAGCAATAGTTTTGGCCATGACGATCTTTTCCTTCACTGCAAAAGCCAATTTGTTTTTCTAACATTTGATTCATCCTTTCAACCTGGCTAGAGGACTGAGAATGATAGGACTGTGAAGTCTATGTTTCATTCCCATAGCAGTGGTAACTTGTTCTATAACTTTATTATGAAACTTAACCATTGTTCAGACCCCATCAAAAGTAATGTGTTTCTTGAGCAATATGTTTTTTTGTCATTATGGCAGCAGTATTAGTTCCTGTAGGATAGGCCTCTACTATTGCCAAATAATACTGGTAATCCCAGGGTTTTGACATATACAGTATATAAAATCCATTTCCAATTGCACAAAGGGGCCACACAGTGATGGGACAGAATGTTGCAAAACTTTGGTACCTGAGGAAATGTGATGTTTACACAAATAATACAGTTCAGTACAAATTTTGCTCTTCCTCAGGGCCATATCACACCTGATGAAAATCAAAAACCATCTCCCCTTTTTCCACATGTATCAAGAAACGATACATGGAAGCAAGAAAAGGCAAAAGAGATTGGGGGGGGGGAGGGGGGCAACAGTCACTCACTACCATTTTTCTTGGTTTGACGCTGCCTCCTACCGGGCAATAACAGCTTGTACAGCAAACGTAACAGCTGCTATAGGTAGTTGGGGACACGACTGAAAAGCAGACTTTTGCGATAGAATCGTCAAAATGTTCAAGCCACCCATGTAGTGAGTCTCTTCAGGTCATGTGTGCTGAATGCTTATTGATATCTACAGTTGCAGACAGTGGCACGGCATGAAATAAACCAGCCTTACAGTAGGCTGCGAGGAAATCAGCATTATCTACGAATATCATTAATAAAAAGGGGGGGGGGGGCGGAATTGGGTTTGGCAGTAGGGATAACACCAAAAAGTATTCTCTTTCATTTTGTTTTATTTCTTTAAAAAGAAAAGAAAAGAAGAGATATAAATCAAAGAAAAGAAAAAACTGGGGATTCAGGTCCAGGACCCAGCCCCCCCCCATCAGAATCTGCCGTACAACATAATGCCAATGGGCTGAGGTCAACTGGTGGCCATTATGGAAACTAGAAGCAGCAGGGCAGGAGCCATCGGGGATGACTCCTGTACATTGAAGATCTGCAGATGGGGTAATTAGTGGCATGGAGAGGTCCAGGGGTTATGATGTATATCACTTAGCTAGGGGGTGGGCTGTATTTGTTTTTCTTACGTAGTGGCTGGCTACATTTTCAATTTTATTACAACACTTAAAAAAAATCCCCACAAATATCTATTTATTTAATTCTTTTTAATATACCGATGCTCAAGACCAGGTCTTATCGTACCGGTTTACACTGAGAGCGAAAAGTTACGTTACAACAGGGAAAGTGGAACAAGGCTGTTAGAAATAAAGGGATAGATTAACAATTTCTAACTGGAAAGCGGTGCATGTGAGCAGAGAACAGTTGCTTACATGGTAAACTTATATACAATTTAAACAGAGGAGTCAATTGGTCACGTTATAAGAGCGTAGTTAGCGGGAAACAGTTCCTTTGTGGGGTGGAAAGAGGACGCGACCTTGGGGTGTTGGTCCGTGTGGGTTACCATAAGGCTTCTTCAAGGATATGCTTGAGCGAACAGCCATGTTTTTAATTTTTTTCTGAATGTGATATGACAATGTTCCTGGCGGAGATCTGGCGGGAGAGAATTCCAGTGATGCGGACCGGCAGTTGATAGCGCTCGTTTTTCAATGGCGTGGTGTATAGCAGGTTTGTTCGGTGGGACCTGGAGTGCGTCTCTGTATTTTTTTCATTTAAATTAAATGGTATACCATAACTAAATGAATGCACACCCCTGTTAGGCAAGAAAGATGAGAAGTTCTGTCTTTGCCACGTTAAAGGTGGTGAGGCTGAAGTATTCTCAGAAGGACACTGTACTAAAAAAATATTTACTTTAAAAGTTATTCTCTCCTCTAAGGAGAATAACATAAATGTTATTTCCTCCAGGATTTGGGGCTTGCCACTGGCCATCAAACATCTTATTGCCTTTGAACCTCCAGCATAGTCTGCCTAGGAGCCACTATGGGAGGGGATATTCCACTATAGGCTGTATAGGGGCATGAAGCAGTACTGAGAAGGGATCTAGGCAAGATCCAATTCTCAAATTTAAATTCCTTTTCTTCCTTTGGCTGACTTATTTTTTGCTGATATGATTGAAGTGCCTCTTAGAGAGCAAAATCATGAGTTTAAAAGTCAATCAGATTTCTGTTATATTCCTTAAGCCTGCTGGTTGAACATTAGGGCAAACTTGAGAGGGCTTAAAGAGTCCTCATTTGCTGCTATTATGTTACTAAGCAAAAATTACTTTAATCCTTTAAACAATACAATACAATAAGACATTTGTGAAGTATATTGCTCTCCTTTTTATTGTTCTCTAATCATGAAGGCATATGAAATGCTATTTAAGTGCATATCCCTAAAAAACAGATACATCAGAGACATTATACTTCATCTTGGAAAGCAATCTAGTTATAGTTTGTAAAGACAGCCCTCGATTCTGCATAGCCCTGACTTCATGTTAATGTTCACATATTATGAGATAACCCTAATAGCAGGCTATGCACATAGGGGTAGATTTCCAAGGGGTTGCGCGCATAAGATACGCGCGCAACCCCCGAAAACCTACCCCTGCCTTCCCCTGCGCGCGCCGAGCAAGCCCCGGGACGCGCGTAAGTCCCGGGGCTTCGAATAAGGGACTGGCCGGGGGCATGACGGCAGTCCAGGGGCGGTCCGTGGGTGGGGCCGGAGGCGTGGTGGCGGTCCGGGGGCGGGGCTGAGTGCTCCGGCACAACGGCCTGTGCCGGGGCAGGGAGCCAGCAGTTCCCTCCAAGGCCGCTCCAATTTCGGAGCGACCTTGGAGGGAACGGGAATGGAGGCAGGCTGCTCGGCTCGGCGCGCGCAGGTTGCACAATTGTGCACTCCCCTGCGTGCGCCGACCCTGGATTTTATAACATGCGCGCGGCAGCGCGCACATGTTATAAAATCGGGCGTAGATTTGATCACGCCGGGTTGCGCGAACAAATCTGTGCCCTCGCATAAGTTTAAAGATTTGCCCCATACTCTTTTTTTCATTTTGTTTTGGTTTTACATGTGTTTCATTTTTTAAAAAATAAAAAAAAACCCCCAAAATAAATAAAAGTTGATCCACAGCAAAAACCACCCTCCTGACCCATCCCCAATCCTCCTCCCCAGCCCCCACTCCTTTCTTCGCAGTCAGGAGCGATCCCTGGTTGTCCTACCCATCAATTCTGCTCTTCTAAATGGCACCAGCAGACCAAGGCTTCTGGTGCCATTTGTGAACTTTTGCCATTCATAATAGAGCCAGCAATGGGATCACTACTAATCCATGAAGCATCGATGGGGATTGCTCTGGCCTAGGAAGAAACTTTGGGGAAGGGGGGAAGAGTTGGCTGGAGAGTAAGATCAGGAAAGGGCCAGAAGGTTTCTTCTTTTTTTGCAATGCTGGAGAGGCTTGGATTAATTTTTTTTAAATGAAACGAAGGAAAAAATGAATACAATTTTGTTTTGTTTTTCTTCATTTCAAAAATGAAATGAAAAGAAAACCAGGAAACTGTAAAAACATGTCTTCTTTGGTTTCATAATGAGTGCACATCGCTACCTAATATAGTTTTGTTTTTTTTCATGCAAAATGTAGGTTGACAGGTTTGAGATATTTGACGGTGTCTTGCAGAGATTTACACCTGTCCATAATTCTTTTCGCACACCCTGATTTTTGCAGACCAGATACCTTTGTGAGTGCATTTGTCCAGAGGTTAAATAGAAAGGTATCTCACATACTACATTTCTAACTTGTTCAGCTCTGCTAACTTAAGGATGATATACATATTTTATTAGTCACATATCTGGAAATTTCAAAAGACCAGGCCTTTAAAACCTGCAGCTCCTGCCAATATTCAGCAAGCCATGTTTTGAAACCTATAAAAATGACCCTAAATGTTTTTATGTAAAAGAGTCTGTCAATTTTTTCAAATCAAAACCTTTTAAGTACTAGGACTAATTGTAACATATGTAGAGTTTTACCATTTTGACTTTTTTTATTTATAGGTTGTAGTTCAGAAAATTAAAAAAAAGTTGCATGTTTTAGGGTTTGATTAACTCAGTGCTTTATTGCTTTCTTGGCTGTACACTTTCATCTGTTTATAAAACTGTTGTCCTCTGTTTCCAGGGGAACTAACTTTCTTCTCTAGCCTCTAATGCCAGCCCACATACTTTTGGTTTGGAAGGCTCTCAGAAAGACAACTCTTGATCTCTTGCCGAGTCTTCATGCTCCACAGAAAAATACCGCAGAGTTTAAGAACGCTAGACTTTTCCTTCTTCATATTAACTTAATTCAACCTAGGTAGAGCAGCCCTTAGCAGAATATATGCCAGCAATGAAGTAAACTTTTATAGCAAGTCAGATATAAATTGATGTACAAACTCAGCTAACACTGTACTATCTATAGTCACCAATTACTGTTTAACTGCCATAACTTTGTATCCTGGTTAACATGCAAAATAAATTATGGCTGCTAGATAGTGGTTGTATCTGTGGACCCTTGGGCTGGGGTGAGATTGACTCTACCTGCAGGGAGGAGCTCTGCAGGTTCTCTCCACCAGCAGGCAGACCCAGGTACAACAGAGACCAGTCTGGAGCTTCATCTTTATTAGCTCATGTTCCCCTCGGGTTGAGCCTTTGGATACTGGGGCCAGCAGGACTTAGGTGAGGGTCTCTTCTAATGACTAGGGATGTAGTCCAAGACCAGGCTAGGGTTATAGGCGGGTGGCGGTCAGGCATATCAAGAGTCTAGGCAAGGGTTAAAAATCGTCTGAGGGAGAGAAAGAGGGACAGATAAGGCTGGGCAGACGAAGGCAGAAAGAAACATACACTACAATCGTAGCTAGCCCTATGAGGCAAGGTTAATTGGGGACGCTACCATTATATAGAGCAATGCTGGTGATGTCATCAGTAGGAGCCATGGAGACTTTCCCACCGCGATCCCTTCAAATGGCCCAAGGTCAGGAGGCTCGGGTAGCTGGAATTGGCTGTGTCCTGCTGCATGGCACCCAGCGGCCTCCCACCGGGGGAAGAGTCGATGGTGTCCTGCCACACCAGGAAGAAGAGCGGCCAACCCAGGCACAGAGATGAGCACAGGAGCAGCCCGCAATCTGCCGAATGATGATGAGTGTAGAATTGGAAATGCCATAAGCATGGAGGATGGAAATGCCATAAGCATGGAGGATGGGCATGGCAGGCAGCAGCAAATGAAAGGAACCAAGCCCGGTATAGGAGAGGATCAAAACAGACCAAAACAGGGCAGCAACGAGCAGAAAATAAGAAGAAAATGACAGATGCTATCCAAAAGTACAGAAAATATGCTGCCCCACCTCAGCATTTTGGTAGTGGTATGCTGGGAGAAGCTTCCAGAAGATCCTTGTTAAATAACTGTATGACAGAGTCTCTCTGGATAGGAAGCTGGCAGCACATTATTGCATTTGGGGTGAGAGACCTTGGTTACTGCTTTATATACTTGAGCACCCCAACATAAAATGCTTTCTGCCTTTTTATCAGAACCTTCAGGAGTATAACAAATTGAAGAATCCAATTTACTAAATTATGGAGGGGCCAGAGGTGTTTCTTGGACCATACTATAGTGTTTACTGAAGGCCTCTTTTCAGAAATAAAGTTAGCTTGTTCTGTACAGAGGAATAAAGCATTGTTACAATTGCAACATGTGAGATAACAGTGACTAACGCACAAAAGAATCACATACTAAAAATATCAGAGTATGCAATGTGGCGCTTCTGCTTATGGGCCTAGCCTTGAGCAGGTGCTTATCTTCGCGGCTCGGAGCCCCCGATGTTCCTCCTTCGTTCTGAAGGCCGCGACACCACTCCCACCTGCACGGCAGGGGACGCTGATGTCATCCTCGCGGCCCAGAGGCCACAGTCCTCGGTCACCCTTACGACTGGCAGCCACTCCCTACTCCCTGCTCCCTCCTCTGTGGCAGGACACCGCCATCAACATTGGGGCCTGCCCTGAGGCCTAGCTCCTGTTCCTGCACATTGTGGCAGGGACACACTGCTGTCCAGGGTCCTGCCCACTTGCCCTAAGGGGTGAGGCCGTGTCTCTCAGTGGGATTTAAAGGGCCAGAGCAGGTGTGGCCCTCTTCGGACTCCTCCCTGGGCATTTCCTGCAGAGCCCTACAAAAGGGCTCAGACTTCTTTCACTCCTCGCCTTGGCAAGGAGCTAGTCCTGGGAGCCTCTCCTCCTTGGACTTCTCTGCATCCTGCTTCTGCCCGGCATCTTCGTTCTGATCTCCTGATGTCCGAGTCCTGAGCTCCGAGTCTTGAGGTCCAAGTCTTGATGTTCCAGGTCCTGAGAAACCCGTGCCTCTGGAGATTCCTTGATTTTAATGCCCGAGTTCCGGATTCCAAGTTTCATGTTTTAATTCAGAGACTGTTCCTGTTCCGACTCCGGAGGATCAAAGGAGTACACCTCGTTCCTGGCCTGGAGTCCAGAGCTTGCCCGCTCCTCTCGTGGTCTGCGATCAGCCGTCCGGCTGTGTAGGACACGTGGAGGACAGTGTGGTCCGCGACCAGCCTATGGGCTGTGTAGGGCGCCTGAGGGACCTTACTCGCCACGTCTTGTCTTCTTGTCTTCAGTTACAGTCTCTCCCAGATGAGATTCCGTCTCACCACAAGGGCACACCCCACTTGTTTTGCAATGGGGAGTGCCCCCTAGTGCTCCCTCCTTCAGATCCAGAACAGTTTGCCAAGGCCATGTGCCCGGTGGGACTGTCCTTGTCCCGGGTCTTATCCCGGGCTTTGTGTTGACCCAAGAATGTTTTGGGGGGAATTTTTTGTTTTTCTTTCTACGACCCGCTGGAGGTGCCAGCATTCCTGAAGAATCTTCTTGACCAGCTGCCTGGAGTCCTCGATCCGCAGGAGGCACCTGCATCCAGACTTTCTCCTCCTCAGCATTGCCAGGTTGAGTTCCACGACTTGCAGGAGGCGCCTGCACCTAATCCTGGCTTTACCAAGATCTACCTTTGCCGATGCAAGCTGATCCCGACCCAGATTCCCTTCCGGGTCTCTGGATGTTCTAGTGCTTTCTGGATGTTCTAGCGCTCTCTGGATTTTCTTGCACTCTTTGGATGTTCCAGCGCTCTCTGAATGTTCTAGTGCTCTCTTGATGCTCCAGCACTCCTTATTTGTTCCTTTGTTTGTTCTGTTGTTGTTTATTCCCTTGTTTGTTCCCTTGTTCTTCGTTTGTTCCCTTGTTCACATCTTGTCTTCTCTTCTTCAGTTCCAGTCTCTCCCAAATGAGGTTCCATCTCACTGCAAGGGCACACCCCACTCGTTCCACAATGGGGAGCACCTCCTAGCACTCCCTACTTCGGATCCAGAACAAGCAAGGCATTTAAAACAAGAAGGTGTGCCTACAAAAAGATATTGAAAAGGTCTTCCTTTGTCAGGCCACATAGAACATTTAGTGCAGATGAAAATGTGTACAGCTGAGTTACAAGTTTAACTACTGAGTTTGGGAATCTATTAAAAAGTTCTGAGTGCTAGAGGAAGGGAGTTATCAAAGGCTATACCCTAGGTTTTTAAAATGGTTGATTTTGAGAACATATACTGTTGCCACTCCCCTTAGATTCATCAGCATGATTCTTGCTTCTGCAGTAAACCCTGTTCATTTTAATAATCAGTTTTAGAAAAGTGATTAGTCCATCTCCATCTCCATTTACTGTCTCTGCAGCCTAATCAAGTTCATAAGAACATAATATTTGCCATATTGGGTCAGACCAAGGGTCCATCAAGCCCAGTATCCTGTTTCCAACAGTGATCAATCCAGGTCATAAATACCTGGCAGGATCCCAAAGAATAGCTAGATTCTACACTGCTTATCTTGGAGATAAAGTGGATTTTGTTGTGCTCAGTGGCCATGGCGCCCCACGACCGCGGCCCCCTACCTGTTTTTGCGGTGCCACGGGAGCCCCAGGGATGGGCTCCAACTCGGGCCATCGCACCCACGCGGCCTCCGGCGCTGCCCGTTGCAGGGGAAGCCGTCCTGCTTCCCCCCAGCGGCGTCTCCCCTCCGCGGTAGAAATCCAAAATGGCCACCGCCATGCTTCAGCTCAAGGCCACGCCCCCTCCACAGAATTAAAGGGACCCATCCCTCTAAGTGGTCTCACTTGTTCTCTATCAGCCAGGGCAGAGGAAGTATAAAAGGCAACTTCCTCTGCTCATCCAGTGACTTGGCAATGTCCTTCCTCGCTGTCTAGTCTGCTTGCTTCGGTGAGTTCCCTGCGCTTGGACTCCGGTTCCTGTTCCGTCTTGCTGTTCCTGGTTCCTGACTTCGGCTTGGCTTCGGTGATTCTCTGGTTCCTGACTTCGGATTGGCTTACGGTGATTCTCTGGTTCCTGACCTTGGATTGGCAAGCGGTGATTCTCTGGTGCACGACTTCGGACTGGTGAGCGACGACCCTCTGGCATTCGACCTAGGACTCCTCCAAGACTCCGTCTCCAAGGGCCCACCTAAGTCCCAGCGGCCCGGGTCCCTACGGGCTCCTCCTGGGGGGACCGCGGGCTTCCAGGGCGAAGCTCCAGTTGGCCTTTGCACCGTTGCTCTGACCTCCCTAGGTCCACCTAAGTCCCAGCGGTCGGGTCCCTATGGGCTCCTCCCGGGGGGGACCGCAGACCACCAGTGGTGAAGACACAGCACCTCATCTTGTCTCTTCATCGCCTCCGTGTTTGCCTCAGTCTCCAGAGCCAAGAGTCAGCTGGCCCTGCCTCCTGTTCTGCCTCGCCACCCGACGAGAGAACCTACGGACCCCCCGAAAGGTATACCATCCTCTCGTTGGCCAAGGGTCCACAAGCCTGAACATAACAGATTTCACCCGTCCACCTGTTAGGATTTCACCTGTTACACAGCCTTATCCTATCTTCATGATGCCTCCCCACAAGCAGAGGCCTCAGTATGCCTCATCACTAGTCTTGCTGCGCTCTTCCTCACTGCCTTTGCCATGCCCAAATCCCAGCCCTATGTAAACCCATCTTGCCATAGTAGCCCTTTCTTCTCATGGTGTCAATTCTAGCTCCAAGACCTGACCCTAGTTCTTGCCTTGTGGCCTCCGGGCTTTCTGCCTTTGCCTTGTTCCCTACGGGCCTTCTGATTTGTCTTGCCTTAAGACCTTCGGGCCTATTCTCTCTTGTATCTTTCTTTGAGGCCTTCGGGTCTATTCTGTCCGTTCCAAGCTTTCCTGCCTTCTGGCTTCTGTGTTCTTTGTTCCCTTGTTTGCCTTGTCTAACTCCTGCCCTAGTCTGCCTTGTGGCTCTGGTCCTGTTTGTTCCAGTCTGCCTTGTTGGTCTTGGCCTGTCTTTCCCAGTCTCCATTCCTGCTTCTATCAGAGTCCTCTCCTTGCCTTGTATCACCCTTGTTTTGTCTAGTTCCAGGTCCTATTTAGCCTGCCAAGTCTTCCCCACCTAATCTGCCTTGTCCAAGACTCACTTATGTGGTCTCACCATTATAATGTATTGCCACCACAGAGAGCCAAGGACTCAACCCGCGGGGGAGGCAGCTGGCTATGTGGAAGACCAGCTCTTGTTTTCCTCCAAGTCCTGCCTTACAGTCCTGTGCCACTCCCCAGTTGGGTTTCTCAGACTCTGGGGCCCATAACGCTACCTTAATAATGGTTTATGGAGGTTTCTTCCAGGAACTTATATAAATCTTTCCTAAACCTAGCTACACTAACAGTTTTCTCCACATCTTCTGGCAATAAATTCCAGAGTTTAATTATACATTGAGTAAAGAAATATTTTCTCCTATTTGTCTTAAATGTTCCATCTAGTAACTTCATTGCATGTCCACTGGTACTTTTAGAAAGAGTAAATAACTGATTTGCATTTACCCATTCCACTTCATTCATTATTTTATACACCTCTATCATATCCCCCCTCAGCCGTCTCTTCTCCAAGCTGAACAGCCCTAACCTCTTCAGCCTTTCCTCATAGGGGAGCTGTTCCATCCCCTTTATCATTTTGGTTGCCCTTCTTTGTACCTTCTCCATCGCAACTATATCTTTTTTGAGATGCGGCAACCAGAAGTGTACACAGTATTCCAGGATATCCATAATGAAAATGCACCAGAGAGATTTACATATATTGCAGACACGGGGTGTGCAAATCTATCTCTTGCATATTCATTGTAGCAATCCTGAAAACCTGACTGGTTAGGTGTGCCTCCAGGACATGGTTGGGAAACACTGGTCTAGAGAAAGGCTACCAATATGATGCAGATTCTGCACCAAATGTCATATGAGAAAAGAAGAGATATTCATATACCTCAAAAGGCATGAAGTGGAGAATTAGCAAATCTTTTTTCATAGCAAAGAGTATTCTAAAATAAGAGATCACAGTATGAAGTTCTAAGTGGGCAGAATCAGGAGCAATATCAGAAAAGATTTCACATAAAGTGTGGTAGAGACAAAGACAGCAGAATATTATAAAACACGGGAGAGATACAGAGGATCCCTAATTGTGAAGAACATAAAAACATAAGAAATTGCCATACTGGGTCAGAGTAAGGGTCCATCAAGCCCAGCATCATATCTGTAACAGTGGCCAATCCAGGCTATAAGTACCTGGCAAAAACCCAAACAGTAAATAAAACCCATGCTACTAATGCCAGTAATAAGTAGTGACTATTCCCTAACTGTTGATTTTAAAACCCTACGTGTGCCAAAGCCTGGAAATATGCACGTGACTCGGCCTGGCATGCGCCATGCGGATTTTAAAACCTGTGCGGGTACGCAAATAAAAATGTTTCTCCACAAAAGTGGCAGGGAACGGGCGTGGTGTGGGTGGAGCATGGTCGGGACTTGGGTGGGCTGGGACTGCAGCATGAAGTCAGCGCGTAAGTAGTTGATCTATCAAAACCGTGAGGTACTCAAAAAACAGCCCCTGAAGCAGCCTTTTGGGTGAAACTCGGCCTGAGTTGGGCTTTGGTTGTTAGATTCGTATGCATGTTAATAAAGATTGATTGAGGGACTTCAGATCTATCTCCTTTTTCTTTTGGTTACCTTACAGCGCGTAAGTAGTTACATGCACAAGCGCTTGCCAGGATCCCCTACTGTGCAACTTTGCTTCTGCTATGGACGGCGTATAAATTGTGTAACAAAAAAACAAGGCTAGTCAGCGGGGTTTTATGGCTCAGAGCTAATAGGGTAAAAGGGAGGCGTTAGCTAGGGGGTTTAGGAAGTCCTTTCCTTTAATGGGGTGAACTGGGAGCGAAATGGGAAAAAGGCCTATTGTGTCAGTGCATAGACCTACTAAAATTCTCCCCACTTACTTGCTCAAGGTGGCATTTGCGTGCACATGCACGTCAATATAAAATCATGCATATACACACATATACAATCGCATGTTATAAAATTGGCACAGCCATGTGCGTGCGCCGGCAAATGCATGCACATGTATGCACGGGTCTTAAATTTTACTTTCATGTCAACTGATTAATAATAGTTTATGGATTTCTCCTCCAGGCACTTGTCCAAACCTTTTTTAAACCTAGCTACACTAACTTCCTTCAACTACATCTTCTGGTAATAAATTCAAGAAATTGTGCGCTAAATGAAAAATAATTTTCTCAGATTTGTTGTAAATGTGCTACTTGCAATTCTTATATTATTTAAAAGCGTAAATAACCAATTCACATTTATCTGTTCTAGCCTTCTCATGATTTTATAGACCTCTATTATATCCTCCTCAGCCGTCTCTTCTCCAAGCTGAACAGCCCTAACCTCTTCAGCCTTTCCTCATAGGGCAGGTGTTCTATCCTCTTTATCACTTTGGTTGCTTTTCTCTGTATCTTATCTTTTCTAGTGCCATTATATTTTTTTTTAGATGTGGTGATCAGAATTGCACATGGTATTCAAGGTGTAGTCTCACAATGGAGTGAAACAGAGGTATATGACATTCTCCGTTTTATTCACTATTCCTTTCCTAATAACTCCTAACATTCTGTTTGCTTTTTTGACCACTGCAGCACACTGAACCGACGATTTCAAATCCACTATGATGCCCAAATCTTTTTCCTGGGTGGTAACTCCTAATATGGAACCTAAAATTGTGTAATTACAACATGGATTACTTTTCCCTAAGTGCATCACTTTGCACTTGTCCACATTAAATTTCATCTGCCATTTGGATGTCAAAGATGAACTGGCACTGTACCAAGAATAAAATTGGACAAAATCCATAGGGCTTATAATTTGTTTGTATTGAGCTTCCTACTTTGAAAATATTGTAAATGCAAGAAATAGAATTACGTTTATAAATACTTTAGTAAGTGCAGTTCCTCAGTGTATTTTCATTAAGTATGTGCAGCATTCCATGGCACTATCAAGAACTGTAAATTATGCCCTGTCTTTTTCCTACTCTGCATACTCTATATGGATCTTCAGATCCGTTCTTCATACTTTAGATCATTATTGCTCAGCTCAGTAAGAATTGTTTTTTTAATTTCATCTCCGAAGTAAGAAGCTTTGGGAAAGTCTGCAAGAGAGATTGATAGAGAGCATGAATGATTTATGAAGCCTCTCATTCCAATCAATAGCACTTCTCATTACGGTGTGGTTTCTTTTTTCAAATCATTTCTTGCTCTTCATTTCTCCCGCCTCTACTAATTTGACCCAGAATTAATTGATAAAGCACAAGGGATAGGTGAAGGCATGGCACCTTTTTTTTTTTAAGGGCTTTAGCTCTTAATATTCATTAATATAACAGGTAAGTAAAATATTAATTTTAGATGGGATTATTATACCCCCTTAAATGTGATGTTGCTTCAATATATGTCGCCATTGATTTCATGTTCCATTAATGCTGAAAACTTTAAAAAGGAAAACTTTTATATTATTCCTTCTGCATATATCCATGACTGATTACTACATAGGATTTAAGGTCATATTTCAAGTCTGGAACGATTACAACTAGATCAGCAAATCCAAGGCCTCCAAAGAAGAACAAACTATTACATAGCTGCTTCAATAAAGGAAACCTAATGAAGGAAATATTTATTTTAAATGTATTTTAAGTTTATTAACATCAATTTAAAAAAAATGTATTTGCTAATGTACTTCCTGTCACACCTGCTTGAGTTCTCCTTGAAACTTGCCATCACATCTGAAGACACCAAACCCAAGATCCCCTATTGCAGGTAATAATCACCGTTATGAAATTCAAAACCCCACATCCACTCATTAATTTTTTCTTTTTTTTTCTTATTATCTTATTTCTACATTATATATCTCTAAACCAGAGTAAAAATTCACAAATATTATATATAGACAAAAATCCTTATAAAAAATTAAAAAAAAAATGTTTTTTGATGGAAAGTGGTTGTTTCATAAACATCAAGGAGTACCATCCAGTTTACCCTCGCTATTGCTTTTAATCACAAACATACCACCATCCACCTTATATTTATTTGTTCATTATTTTCTCAAAACATTTCTGGAATTCATTGTGAATTTTTGTCTAAAACATGGGAACAGTTCACCACTTGAATGTTTTGGAAGGCAATGTTTTCATTATTTGTTGGTGGGCTAAAGCGCTACCATGGACTGTATTCTCAGCAGCTCATTTAACATCGTGGATTATGCTAAGGAGTCTTTGATTGTGTCGAGAACAACAAATAATGAAAACATTGCTTCTATAACATTCAAGGGGTGAACTGTTCCCATGTTTTAGACAAAAATTCAGAATTAATTAAAAAGTTATTTGGAGAAAATAATGAGCAAATAAATATAAGGTGATGGTGGTTTGCTCATGATTAAAAGCAATAGCGAGGGTAATCTGGATGGTACTCCTTGATGTTTAGGAAACAACCACTTTCCATCAAAAAACTTTTTTTTAAAAATTTTTTATAAGGATTTTTGTCTTTATAGAATATTTGTGAATTTTTACTCTGGTTTAGAGATATATCATGTAGAACAAAGATAATAAGAAAAAAAAGAAAAAATTAATGAGTGGATGTGAGTTTTTGAATTTCATCACATCTGAAGAAGCAATTGACATTCTCTTATTAGTAACAGAGTAACACAGTAGATGATGTTAGTAAAAATAAAAGACCAATTCACCCATTAAGACTAACAGGTTCTTCCTAGAAACATAGAAACACAATGGCAGAAAAAGACCGTTATGGCCCATCCAGTCTGCCAAATAATTTAGCATTATAATATTCTCATCACTTCCTTAGAGATCCTCTGTATTTATCCCATATTTTCTTGAATTCAGATACTATTTTTCTCCCCATGACTTCCACTAGGAGGCTGTTCCACATAAGAACATAAGAAATTGTCATGCTGGGTCAGACCAAGGGTCCATCAAGCCCAGCATCCTGTTTCCAACAGAGGCCAAACCAGGCCACAAGAACCTGGCAATTACCCAAACACTAAGAAGATCCCATGCTACTGATGCAATTAATAGCAGTGGCTATTCCCTAACGGGTAGATTTTAAAAAATTGCTCGTTCACGTACTTTTGTTTGCGCACCAGGCGCAAACAAAAGTACGCTGGATTTTATAAGATACGCGCGTAGCCGCACGTTTCTTATAAAATCCAGGATCGGCGCGCGCAAGGCTGCTGATTTTGGGCAGCCTGCGCGCGCTGAGCCGCGCAGCCTGCCTCCGTTCCCTCCGAGGCCGCTCCGAAATTGGAGCGGCCTCGGAGGGAACTTACTTTCGCCCTCCCCTCCCTTCCCCTCCCTTCCCCTCCCTTCCCCTACCTAACTCTCCCCCCCCCCCGGTCCTATCTAAACCCCCCCCCACCTTTATCCATGGATTTACGCCTGCCGGAGGCAGACGTAAATCCGCGCACGCCAGCGGGCTGCTGGCGCGCCGAGATCCGACCCAGGGGCTGTTCCGGAGGGCGCGGCCATGCCCCCGGAACGCCCCCAGGCTGGTGCCATGCCCTGGGCCCGCCCCCAAACACCGTGCCACGCCCCCCAAACGCGGCATCACTCGGCGACGCCCCCGGCACGCCCCTTTTCAGAAACCCCGGGACTTACGCGAGTCCCGGGGCTCTGCGCGCGCCGGCGGCCTATACAAAATAGGCGCGCCGGTGCGGGAGGGCCCTGCTCGCGTAAATCCGGCCGGATTTACGCGAGCAGGGGGTTTAAAATCCGCCCCTGTCAACTTGATTAATAGCAGTTAATGGACTTATTAGGATATCTTTTACTTGTAAAATTTTATCTCTTATTACTGTTGTTTGTAATTTTCTTTTATTATATTTTTTGCTACGTTAACTGCTGTGAAGGCCATGCCGAGACAACGGTATATAAGTACAAATAAACTTTAAACCTTAAACCTTCTCCAATAACTTATCCAAACCTTTTTTGAACACAGCTACACTAACTGCACTAACCACATATCCACCATCCTCTCTGTAAAGAAATATTTCGTAAGATTACTCCTGTCTACCCCCTTTCAACCTCATCTCTTGACACCTCATTCTAGGGCCTCATTTTCATTAAAAAAGGCTCACCTCCTGTGCATGGAAACCTATGAGATATTTGAATATCTGTCATATCTCCCCTATCTCATATTTCCTCTAGGGTATACATGCTTTAAGTTTATCCCCATATGTTTTAGAATGAAGACCACTGATTATTTTAGTAGCCACTCTCTGGATTGACGCCATCCTGTTTATATCCATTTGAAGGTGGATAGAAACAGAATTATACACAGTATTCCAAGTGAGGTCTCACCAGGGACCTATACAGGGGCAATACCACTTCCCTTTTTCAGCTGACCATTCCTCTCTCTATGCAGCCAAGCATATTTCTGGCTGGCTTTTACTATTGCTTTGGCCACCTTAAGATCATCAGATCCCGCTCTTCCTTTGAGCTTAGAAGTATTTCAGCTCCAATACTGTACTTTTCCCTTGGGTTTTTGCATCCTAAATGCATTACTCTGCATTTTTACCATTAAATCTTAGCCGCCAGTCATTAGACCCTTCTTCGAACTTCGCTAGATCCCTCCTCATGTTTTCTAATGCTTCCTGGCTGTCTAACCTGTTACAGATTTTGGCATCATCGGCAAAATGATGTCACTCACAAAAATGTTGAATAGAACCAATCCAAGAACTGATCATTGAGGCACACCGCTAGTAACACTCCCATCCTCAGAGAAAACTTTGTCGCTCCTACTCAGCCAGTTTCTCACCCAGCCAGTCACTCTAGAATTCATCCCAAGGGTGCATAATTTATTTATAAGTCTTCTGTGTGGATCTGTGTCAAAGACCTTCCTGAAATCCATGTAACTCTCTCATCGCCCAATCAAAGAAATTGATCCGATTCATCTGACAAGATTTACCTCTGGTAAAACCATGCTGCCTCAGATCTTGCAATCCATTGGATTCCAAAAATTGCACTATCCTCTATTTTAGCAGCAATTCCATTAGTTTGCTCACCATAGAAGTCAGACTAACTGGCCTGTAATTCCCGGCCTCCTCCTTACTTCCACTATTATGAATAGGAACCACATCTACCCTTGTGCAGTCCTTCAGAACTAATCCAAACTAAAAAAGCATTGAAAGGGTCAGCCAGTGGAGCTGTCAGGGAGATGCCATCTCCCTGGCAGCTTCTTGTCTGCACTACAAGGATATGTCCTAGCTGCCAGCCATAGAAACTTGACCATCTGTAGGATATCACTTCTTATACAACCAGTAAAATAAAAACTATTATCTTAGAGTAGATGTTAAGTTATTGGGGCCACCTACAGGAAAGCTACTCCAACTTGCCCCAACTGAGTTTTATTTTAGTATACACTATAAGAGAAATTCAGTACTTCCTGGCTTACATATCAGAATACAGGTGTCTTCTATTCAGGGCTAGTAGAGGGATTCAGCTTCAATGTTAACAGGCAGAATCAGAAAGCAACTCACAGTTCAGTCCAATCGAGATCAGGTTACACAATTAACACATGGATTCATTATTTCACCTTACAGGCACTACAGATACAAGGCAAGCAAGGGTTTCTAGGTTTGAGGCAAGGCATACCTTGAATACTGTGTGCAATTCTGGTCACCGCATCTCAAAAAGGATATAGCTGCACTGGAGAAAGTGCAGAGAAGGGCAAACAAAATGATATGGGGCATGGAACAGCTGCCCTGTGAGGAAAGGCTAAAGAAGTTAGGGCTGTTTAGCTTGGAGAAGAGACGACTGAGGGGGGATATGATAGAGGTCTACAAAATCATGAAAGGACTTGAACAAGTTAATGTAAATCGGTTATTTACTCTCAGATAATAGAAGGATCAGGGGGCACTCCATGAAAATTATTTTTCACTCAGCATAGTTAAGCTCTGGAATTCATTCCCAGAGGATGTGGTTACAGCAGATTGTTTTACAAAAGGTTTGGATAAGTTCTTAGAGGAAAAATCCATAAACTGCTATTACAGTAATTAGTAAACAATAGTATCCTGTGATCTATCTAATGTTTGGGTACTTGTCAAGTACTTGTGACTTGGATTGGCTACTATTGGAGACAGGATACTGCACTTGTTGGACCCTTGGTCTGACCCAGTATGGCATGTTCTTATGTTCTTATGTTATGTTTTATGTAAATTGCTAAGAATATGGTTGTGTTCCCAGCATTCCCTTAAAGATCCCCAAGGACCAATCCAGCTCCTCAGGGGCATAGCTGCAGGGCTAGGCTTGGGAGAGCAGCAAGCTTTTTAATATAGTCCCCTGGTGGCTCAGAAGCAACAACAACAGAAATTCTGCCTCTCACCCCATCAGGCCAATATTTCTAGTCTAGATCAGTGGTTCTCAACCTTTTTTCTTTTAGGACACTCCTGATAGATAGTTCTCACATGCGTGACACACTGAACACATAGCAGTCACAAGCTAAATGCAAATGTTCACTCTGCTTTCACAGGAACACCGCCCTCCCCCTCCAGCCCCAGCCCTGATCCTCAGCAATGGGTATAAAGCAGAGCTAGAACATTCCCTGTACAACATACAAAAAAGATATTCTGGTGTTATCTCAATAACAGCAACACAAACTCCTTCTACTACCAGGCGCAGTTCACTACAATGCATGTCCTATTGAGAAAACACAACAAATAAGGTGAGGTATTTAACTAGCATGGCTAGTTAAATACCTCACCTCAGTCATATACATAAAATCAACCTTGACCAAGTACAGAAAGAGCACAAATTACAAATAGAGAGACAGAAACTGGAAAGAAAACCCAAACAAGCCACTCTGCATACAGTACAAAACAGGAGAAATGGAACGAGAAATATAGCACCTAACATAGTTCCAAGATCTGCAATAATGCATACAAACTATAACTAATCCACACAAAGTTACACCTATATTATGGCATGAACTCAAATAGATCAACCCTACCTATAAAAAGGCAACATTACAAATGTTAAACCAGGCCCTAAACACCAATACAGCTCCAATTAGGAAAACAGAAAAAGCCAAGCTGCTGTAGATCACCACACAGAAATAATTGTAAAACTATATGAATAAATGTTTCAAAACAGCTTATGAACAGAATAACATCTAACAATTAAAAACTCTTAAAAATTATTAAAAATTCTTCAAATACCAATAACATGTTTCAAAACAGCAGACACATCAAATAATATCCAAAAATTAAAATGGCAGTCGATCAAGAAATATGAACTTAAAAAGCCACCTTTACTTACCCTCTCTAGCAGTTCTCCTACTCTTTCCCTTGCAAGCCATACCAGAAGCAGCAGTAGCTGCTGAAGCTGTCCTCACGGTCCTCTTCCTTAGAGACCACAACCAGTCTCTGTCTCTCTCACACACATACTAGTCACATCCTTAGGACCAGTTTCTGTCTCTCACACACCAGTCACCTCCCTGATCGGTCTTTCTCACATACACATCACTTCTCTGACCAGTCTCTCTCAATCACACAATGCTCTCTCTCGCTTTCTTACTTACACATAGGCTTTCAATCACACACACATCACATACCCCCCCCCCCCCCTCTATCACAGCCACAGCCAGCCAGAAACATGCTTCATCTCTCTCTCTCACATACACAGACAGAAGCATCCTCCCTCTCTCACATACATACCACACACGCACACAGAAGCACCATCCCTCACTCACATACACACATAGAAGCACCATGCCCCTCTCACATGCACACCACACACACACACACAAGCACCGTCCCCCTCTCACATACATACCACACACACACACCATACAAACAAGCACCCTCCCTGTCTCACTTAAACACCACACACACATACAAGCACCCTCCCTGTCTCACATACATAACACACACACACACACACACACAGAAGCACCCTCCCAACTTCAAATACATATACACACACACACACTGGCCCCTAGCTAATCAGCTCCAATATTCAGCTTGCACACACCAATCATCTCTCCAACCAGCCTCTCTGTCTCACACATACAACACGCACACACACACACCAGTCACCTCCCTGATCAGTCTTTCTCACATACACATGTCACCTCTCTGACCAGTCTCTCTCAATCACACAATGCTCTCTATCTCTCTTACTTACACACAGGCTTTCAATTACACACATGCTCTCTCTATCTCACTTACACACAGGCTCTCAATCACACATGTCCCCTCTCTCTCTCTCTCACAGCCACAGCCAGCCAGAAACATGCTTCATCTCTCTCACACACACACACAGAAGCACCCTCCCTCACTCACATACACACACACAGAAGCACCCTTCCCCTTTCACATGCACATGACACACACACAGAAGCACCTTCCCCCTCTCACATACACACCACACACACACACACACACACACACACACACAGAAGCATCCTCCTGACCTCAAATACATTCACACACACATACACACACACCAGCCCCCAGCTGATCAGCTCTGATCTTTGGCCCCGCTGGCCTGGTCTCCGGCAGCAGCCAGCGGCTTCCATCTTTCCTCCCCCCCCCTCCTCCCCTGGCCTGGTCTCTGGCAGCATCCAGTGTCTTCGATCTTCACCCCCCCCCCCAGCCTGGACTTCGTTAGTGGCCAGTGGTTTCAGTCTTCAGCTCCGCTGGCTGCGTGTAGCATGCAACACATCTGCCAGTGCTTGGCAACACACTGGTGTGTCACAACACACTGGTTGAGAATCACTGGTCTAGTGCAAGGTGGTTCCGGTGTCATATTGCTGCCGCTCATTTGCAACAAGAGTAGAGGGGGTCCTGAATAAATACACATATTTTGTTATTCTGAAATCTCTTCATATCAGTACTAAAAGATACTCAGCCATAGGCATAAATATAAAAACCTGTATTACAGAATTTGCTATATCATGCAAACATGATATAGTAGCAAGAACCAGAAAGATTATAAAAAGGCAACAAGTACAATGGCAAAGATAACTCAAGACACATTGACAGAAATCGAGTAGTACCTTATAGACTAACCAATTTATTAAATCATGATTTTTCGAAGACAGTCCACTTCATCGGATGCATGAGCGATGTACAAGAGATGGGTAAAATACATCGCTTCATGCATCTAACAAAGTGGATTTTATCCTTAAAAACCCATGATTTAATACATTGGTTGGTCTATAAGGTGCCACTCAATTGCTGTCATTTTTGCTACACCAGATTAATATGGCTGTCCCTCTGAAGATTTTTCACCTCAAAGGACATTGAGAGAGACAAACCAGCTAGATTATGAGAAAGTAGAATCAAGAGACATTTCCAACCTTAATGTACAATATTAGGAAAGAATAATCTCACCTTGTCAGTATCACAAAACAGTGTTCAAGCAGTATCCCCATCATCATTACGCTGCCTGCCAAGCTTCTGCAGAGTTCATTTTAAGAGCTAATGAGTACAAGGATGGGCAAATGAAAAAACATTTCTTTTCAGCTTTTAACTACTCATTGGTCCGCATTTGTTTCGTACTATCATGCTCCATCGGTAAGAAGATATGAGGAAACATACCTGTGTACCTCCTGATCATTATTCCAAATTAAGAGCTGAAAACCATACACAGAGTGATATCATGGGCTACCACCACCCACACAGAATAACTAGATGACAGACATTGCACACGAAAGATGATGATGTCGGTTAACAGCATTGGCAGGCTGGACACAATGGAGCATTGGCATGAGGTAGACAGACCACATAAAATATGGTGACAGGCCAGTTCTGCCTAACCCTGACCTCATATCTCAAAACTAGAGTCACTGTTAGTAGAATCATGATTGGATTTAGCACAAAGTAAAGTTCAACATATAGTTAAAATCCAACATGGTAGACATAAAGTCTGGATCAGGAACTGGAGCAAAATCTGTCATGGAGTCTGAATCAAAATCCAACTTGCTTCCTTTAAGCACATATTAAATCATACCCCTCATATCGGCAGCGCTGCTGTTAATATCTTCTCTAGAGACAAGTGTAGATGCTAGCAGGCATCCACTAGGTCCTCAGGAGGATCTACATCTTCCCTTGTGGCATGAAGCTGTAAGGCTGGGTCAGACACAGAGTCAGGAACTGAATCAGAAGCAAGATATGGAATGGCAGTATAGTTCAGCTACTCTTCATTCAGAGCATCAGGAATAGACTGGCCTTTCTTCAGGCACAGCATCAGGGTGCAGGAGGCTGCCTGTTAGGAATGAGGATTTAGCATTGCCAAACTCTTCAGCCCAAACAACTAAGGCAGCTTCATTTGAAGAAATTGCTTTCTGGCTTCCATATCCAGATAGTAGTCTCTCCTGAAAATCAGAAGGCTACTTGTATTATCTTTAATGAAGCCATTAAGGAAATCAACCCAACAGGAACATTTAACAAAGAATCATGAGAAATCCTCTGGATCACCACAGAACTTTCCTGGTGAAGCCACCAACTCACACAATAGGATCATCAAGCTCTCTTCACTGCAATCACTGGGTCTGGATGTCGGGCAAAAATATTATGGCAAACTGAACTTTGGCAAGAACTGGAAATCAAAGCTTGGTAGACTGAACAAGGCAAGGACTGGAACAATGATAAAACAGACTTGATTCACACAATTCAAAACTATAGTGCAGAAGCACACAGATCAGGGTCATAGGGCATGGCACACTACTTAGGCAACGAGTTACAGATGCAAACTCTGGGCTGCAGCCTCAAGGCTGGGATAGCTTTCACACCTGTGGAGGGTTTTCAGAAAACAAATCTGTAGCTGTAACAGAGCACTAGCTATACTTGATTTAATTCCCTTGCTATACATCAGACAAGGGCTAGACCTCTACACAAGGAGTGCAGTATATAGTGGCAAAAAACCGTTCAGGACTTTTCTTTTCTTGCAGTTTTTCCCCTCTGGCTGCTTCACACAGCTTACTCTGGCCAGCTGGCTATGAAGGCTGGAGGCAAAGTATCAGGTTATTGGGGCCACCTGTAAGCAAGTCGCTCCAAGCTTCCATAACCTGGCTTTATTTCAGTACATGCTTTAACAGAAATCCAGTACTACCAGGCTTATCTTTGCAGGGCTAGGGATCAGATTACAGGTCCCTTCTCTTCAAAGTTAACAAGGGGATTCAGGTTCAGTGTTAACAGGCAGATTCAGAAAGCAACTCATAGCTCAGTTCAGTCAAATTCAGATCAGTTTACACAATTAACACAATGATTCATTACCTAAGCAAATATCTCATACAAAGTATGAGACTCATGCACATAACATATAAATCTCAAAAATATTTATTCAACTATTTATAAAATAACAATGACAACATTATTAGTGTAAGATTTTAATCACATTTGCACTCATGCAATATTACTTAGAGGAAGTATACAGTATGCTGTATAAATACAACACAGCGTATTAAAACCACTCATCCATCATACTCTCATACATCTAATCCTAATATTGATCACACAACAGCACTACGAGTGACTCCCACCCAAGGCAAATCGCAGGTAATCAACCTTATTTTTTTCAAACCCAACAAGGAACCCTTGTTTCGCCGATATAAGGCTTCATCAAGGGATATCTTCAACGTCATGCAGGGGCAACCCAGGACTTAACATTCAAATGGAAAATCGCAGTCCTTGATTCATAAAAAACTCTATCCAAGACAGAGTGCAATGTGAAGTCACTTCTACATACAGCCAAATTATGCAGCTATACTATAACTCAATCAGTTTTAGATCACTTTTCATATTACACAAACTCAGGCAGTGTCAGAACAGTAAAACATTGAGTGTGTCTAAAATACATGCTAGAAATGAATCCAGTGAATGCAATGATTGGAAAGAGGAATGGGCTAAGGGTTTAAATCTAGCTCCTCCCACTGACCTTTCTTGTGATCTTAGGAAATTTACTTTTATCCCATTGCCTCAGATATGCACGAAGAGCATAACTTTAAAACATGAGCGAGCTCACCCATATATACAGATATATGGATGCGCGTGTGCATGCACACGTATTTAATAATGTTTGCACAAATGTACACATTCACTATATAAAATAAGCATAAATCTACCCAAAACATGTTCGTGTATCAAAAAATACACAGCATGAATTTTAAACATGATAAGTGGTGGCTAAGTGGCGACATATATCCAGCTAGGTAATATTGTGGTGACTTATCCGGCAAAGTAGAGCTGTTTAACCCGCTATGTAAGAATAGGATAAGTAAAAGAAAACGCCTCATAGGCCGATGTTACACTTAGGACGTGGTCCCGGCTGACCCTCTGGCGTGCCGACTCTCTCCCTGAGCTGGCCGCGCCTCCCGTGCTCCACCGACGCAGTCGTCGGGCCCTGCACACCGCCGGGGCTGCCTCAGAGGCCTCCCTGCCGTGGGA
Source organism: Rhinatrema bivittatum (assembly GCF_901001135.1). Taxonomy (NCBI): domain Eukaryota; kingdom Metazoa; phylum Chordata; class Amphibia; order Gymnophiona; family Rhinatrematidae; genus Rhinatrema; species Rhinatrema bivittatum. The sequence goes on along the minus strand of NC_042625.1, from coordinate 12,163,563 downwards.
TGCCAACGGCTCCGCCCCTTCCTGGCTTCCTCCTAGCGCGTGCATGTGCCACCTAGGGGATCTTGAAGGGCCTGTGGCAGAAAACCCTTAGCAGCTCCTCCCTCTGATGTCAGGGCCTGCTGGTTTATAAACCAGCTCCTAACCTGCAGCAGGCTACAGGTCTTCTCCTTGCAGCGTCCCTGCTTCGGTCTTCACTCCAGTGTGCTACGTTCCTGTTTCCGGTTCCTGTGCTTTGTTCCTGCTCCTGCCTTCCTGCTCCGGACCCTCCTCGCCTGTTCCTCCTTCTGGTCTTCTCCCTTCAGATGGATCTTCTGGCTTCCTGCCCTCGGACCGGAGATTGCTGTCTTCTTCTGGCTTCCAGACTTTGGAGCCGCTATCATCATCTTCGTGCCTTCCATCATCCCAGGGGCCCACCTAAGTCCAGCCGGTCCCAGCACCCAAAGGCTCAACCCGCAGGGAACGGGATTGGTATTAGTGAAGCTCCAGCTGGCCCCTGTCTTCTGCCTTCCTTGCCTTCCTTGCCTCCTGTCATTGGGAACCTGTGGCAGATCTTCCTCCCAGGTAGTGCAAATCTCAACACAGGCCAAGGGTCCACATTTCCATCGAGGTCATAACAGCCGATAAATAAGATGGACAAATAACTAGCATTTGAAGATTTATCCGGCTATGAAGCATTTTAAGACTAATCTGGATAAATGGCAGACATCTGCTATGCGCGCATATTTGTGCTACTAATTTTAATCATTTACATGAGGAAATGTAACACATATATTTTCCTTAGCGCTTGGCTTTTACGCATATAAATTATCAAATGTTATTACATATGGATGAAGGAAATTACCAGGTAAATCAGTCCATCTGTTTGACCAGTCTATCTCTAGGTCATCAAGATCCCCCTGGTTCATCAGCCTGCACGTCCCCAGTTTACCCGGATCGCTCACCCAGTCAGTATTTGCCTATAAAGAATTATATTCTGACTTCACCTGATAATGAGCAGGTGAAAATATGTGTAAATGCTGGCCCTGTCTGGAATGCTCTGGCCTGCCCTTTTTTTTGTACGAGCAAATTTATTCATGCACCATTACTTGCATGGGTATGTTTGAGATTTATAAATATGCACTAATAGTCTGCGCATGTGCTCGCTTTTATGCACACAACTCTTTTAAAATGTGCCTTTTAGATTGTAAGTTCTTTGTGAGCAGGGAGCATACAGTGCCCTAGTTTGGAGTGCTTAGTGCAATGTAATTGTCAACATTAATAAGAAAATGATTTAAAAGGATAATTATGGACCATTTTAGTTTTTATGGAGTTTCTGTTTCAGTGTTTCACGAAGTCTGGTTCATACTCGGTGTATCCGTCCCTGATTCCATATGTAGAAAGAAATCTTATTTGCAAGGCTCTTTAATAAATTACCCCGGCGGCCATAGCCAACCGAAGTGCTTGTGCATCTTTTGAGCCGCTGTTTATTCTCTAACTTGGCTTTCATTTAAAAAAATAAAATAAAATTCAATATGTATCAGCATGGTTTACAGCTTTTTAGGTGCTTACATGTGAAGAGACAATTTTTAAGCAGAAAAAGAGTGATTGCTTTTCCAATGAAATTAGGATAATTTCCCAAACTTCTCAATTGCTTTCAATATTTTCTTATTGATAGTTCAGGCTTTTTCAGAAATAATCTAGTCCAGAGCATTTTCTAGGATCTTTTTGGATGGATGTTAATTTTCATAAGCTACTCAGGTATTTGTCAGATTCCTTAGTTCCTTCAGGAGTTGTATTTTCAAGAGTTAGCTTGGCTAAATTTAGATGCCAAGTTTCACTAAACTCTTTTCACTATGCACTAAAAATAGCCTTAGATGGTAACTTTGATACCAGCGCACAGGCGCTCATACATGCGCATATGCTGGCTCATGGCAAAGGACTTGGACATTTTATAACATACCCGCAAATATGCATGAATATGTGTAAAATAGGCTGTACGCACAAACTTGTGTGCACGATTTTATATGAACCCACGTAAACTGGGAGGATTTTAGTGGGCACGCGCACCAATGCAATTATCAGTTTCCCCAGTTTGTTCCCCAATTCACTCAGGTAAAGGATTGGATTTCCTCCCCCACCCCCCAATTAATTAGCCTCCGTTTTACCCTGTTAGCCCCTACCCTTAAAACCCTCTGACTAGCCTAGTTTTTTTTTTTGTTTGAGGACTTACACGCCATCCATAGCAGAAGTAAAGTTACATGGTAAGTGTCCCCGGCGCACACTTGTACGTGTAAGTATTTACGAGCTGGTTTCTTTTATAAATCCCAGACCATGTCCACACCCCACCACTTTTTCAGGCACCTTTTCAAATCCGCACGGTGCATGCTGGCCCATCGTTTGCATGTATCTCCCGACTTTAGCACGCGCCGGGTTTTTAAAATCCACCCCTTAATGTGCACTTAAAGACAATTTCACAACATGTTAACATATAGTCACTAAAATTAGCACCTGCATGAATGTAAATGAGGGAGCATCATAAGCAAAAGAGGCTTTGCCAGTCTCATGATAAATAGCTTATTTCCTGTGAGTCTGATAAAGGCCAAACATGTAACACCTGCCCCAGAGCAGGTAGTGTTTGCATTTATTAATTGTGTATGCATCTCACCCCTTTTCATTGGTAGCTCAAGGCAAGTTATATTCAGGTACAAACAGTCTGTTTGTACCTGAAGCATTGGAGGGTAAAGTGGCTTGCCCAAGGTCACAAGGGGCAGCAGTGGGATTTGAGCCTTGGTGTCCCTTGTTTTCAGTCCACTGCTGTAACCACTAGGCTACTCTCCAACTCCATTAATTTTTCAAGGTGATGGAAAATCTTGAAACCCCTCACTCTACCAGTCCTGAGGTTAATGGGCCAGTTAGAGGGATAAATTCAGCACCCCTACCACCTTATCTCTCCTGAAACAAAGAAGTAAGCACACCATGAGGCCCACCCTCCTCTTCTTCACTTGCAATGATGGGGCTTGACAGCTCTACTACCTGACTATTCCTCCCCCCCTTAAAAAAAAAAACCGAGAAGGAAGCTTGGCAGCCCCAACTTCTCCTCTCCTCCTTCAACAAGTATGAAGGGGGTTTGGCAACTGAAACATCAGCCCACCCCACCCCTTCCCCAACGAACAGAATATGGCAAGTGGGATCTCGGTGAAGTAAAAAAGGCTTCCCTCCTCGCCACCTCCTGGATCAAGGAGAACGATTCTATTCCCTGACAGAGTCCCCATCCTCCCCCAAGCAGATCCCTCTCTCCCACCCTTTCAGAGTGTGACAAGGGCAATGGGCTCTCTGCCACTCAAATCCTGCTAACTTCTAAAAGGAGTCCCTTGAGTTCTGCTCCGGGTGAGGGAAGAGGCAGCTAAGTCCCTTGCTTGCTTTATTTTGTATGTTTGCCATTGGGGGGGGGGAGGGGATATAATGGGGCTATTGAGCCCGTCATTGAGAGTGTTATGAGGATGGGAGGGAAACTTTTCATCTTTTGTCTTTGGGGTACACAAACTTCTTCCCTCCAACCAAATCCCGTTGAGAATTTTAGGGAAAAAAGGTACGAAATCTAAGTAAATAATAAATAAAACAAATAATACAATAATTTCTGAAGCCACTCATGCCTTCATTTCCTCATCTCAGCCACTTCATACATCTCCTCCTTTCTCCCTCTCGGCACTCCTCTTCCTCCCTCGTGCCTTTGACTTCCCCACACCTTTCCAGCAGCCATCTTTTACTTTTCCACCTTCCACCTTCTACCTCCAACATCTCTCTTTATTTCTCCTGCACCCTTCCATCTTACCCAGTCTTTCACCTGCTATTCCCCTCCATCCACCAGTCCTTCTTCTCCCCTTCTAGCATTAGCACGACTCCCTTTTTCATTCACGCATTCATTTTGACAACATTTTCTTCTATTCTTCCCTCTTTGTTAAGGCCAACAGGACTCATTCCGCTCACCCTCAGTATCACTTCCTCTTACAGATGGGCTCTAGGGATGTGCATTCATGTGAAAAAAAGTGTAAAACATGATTAATGAGCCTGTTTTTGTTGAACTCCAAATAAAAAAAAATTGTATATTTTTTGCTTTTGGGCAATACGCAATAGTGCATCTTATTAGTTAGCAAACGTTTAAAAACAACAAAAAATGAAGAAAAGACTACCAAAAACAAACGGCCAAATTTTAAATCCCCTGCATGCGTTAAAAACGGGGGTTACACACGTAGCCGGGCTTTGCACACACCGCCTGCATTTTCAAAGGGGACCAGCCGTGCGCGTTACCCTCGTTAGGTGAAGAACTGCTGGGCCTCTTTGAAGGGGCGGGCCTGGGAGCGGGGAGGGGGCGGCAGGGACAGTGCCATGTATCGCTGTCCGGTTGTCGGTGCATGCAACTTACTTCAGGTTGGGCCCTAAAGTAAGTTAGAAGACAAAAAAGCAAAAAAGGGAAAATGTAGGAATTAGGGGGTTGGGGAGGAGGGGAAGGGGAAGGGAAGTTAGGGAAAGGGGTAGGCTGGGATGCGTTACTGTGTGAAATTTACTGAACCGTACTTCCCCCTTGGCACAAATTACAAAATCCAACGTGCATGTGCACACGGCCCAACAATTGTATAATATGCGTGCGCCGGCGCGCACATTATAAAATTGGCACGTCCATTTGTGCATGCCGGGAAACATGTGCACATGGACACTTGTGTGCATCTTTCAAAATCTACCCTAAAATGAACATATTAGGGTCATTCACCAAAATGCGTTAGGGCTTATCTCAGGCATTAGGGCCCATAACGCCTGTGCTAATTTTCCCCATCATGCATATGCAAATTCTGAAAATTTAGTCAAACGGGAGGAGTTTGGGCAGGGATTTTGAAAATGAGGGATGTTTAATGTTGTGTGCAATAGCATAACGCATGTTATTGCACATTTTAACTACCTCTCTCTCTCTCTTTCTTTCTACCCAGGAGCATCCTAAAACAAGGAAATGCCTGTCTGGGCATTTCACAAGCTGTGAAGTGAAAATATCATGGGTGCAATAAACAACACGTCTTATGGTAAAATACCTATGCAAAGCGCTAAAATAGCACACATTGTGGTAACTCTAAAATTACCCTAACCACATCCATTTTTTATTACGGGTGCTAGTATTCATGCGAAATTTATAGCAAAAGGATGAATCTAGGGATGTTAGCTAGGTACAGCTAACTTAACGAGGATATTCAGCCTGAATATACTTGGCTATCTTAAAAGCTGGATAGGTATATCCGGCTAACTTTAGACCTGCGTACCACGCAGCCAGAATTAGCTAGTTAACTTCACTCTTTCCCGGAATGCCAACTGCCCACCCCAGGAATGCCCCCAAGGTATCCAACTAAATTCTCACTGGATAAAGTTATCCAGCCAAAATTTAGCCGGATAGGTTACTGAATATTGTGGCTAAGCCATAATTTTTCAGTTATCCATCTAAATATCTTTTGAATATCTACCCCAAAAAGGAGAGTGCACAACATACTTAATGGTCTCTTCCAGTCCTACTTTTAGGAATGGCATCCCGGCAGTGTCACACTTCCCTTGTCTAGCCCTACTCCTTACAGTGTGAGAGCCCTGTCATAGGATTTAACAGTATGTTGACGCTTTGTTTACCAGGAAATGTACAATGGTAATGACTGTACTTGGCACAGTCCCTTAGCACAGTCCCTGACGCCCTTAAGCATGCTGTCGTCAAACCCCTTATCAAAAACCCACACTGGACCCGAAAGACCCCGCAAAACTACCGCCCTATCTCCAACCTCCATTCATCGCAAAACTTCTGGAAAAAGTGGTCAACTCCCAACTCATGGACTACCTCGACGACAACAACATTCTACACCCTGCGCAATCTGGTTTTCGTAAACATCTAAATACAGAAACCCTCTTGCTCACCCTCTCTGATGCCCTTCACATAGGCATAGGTCAAGGTCACAGCTACATCCTCGCCTTCCTCGACATCTCTGCAGCATTCGATACCATAAGTCATAACCTCCTCCTAGCCCGCCTTGCAGATATAGGCATCTCTGGCACTGCCCTCCTCTGGTTTACATCATATCTAGCTAACAGAAAATTCTCTGTTAAAATTGGCAACTCAGAATCTTCCCATTACTCCCTTACCCAAGGAGTTCCCCAAGGCTCCTCCCTCTCCTCCACCCTATTTAACATATACCTCCTGCCACTTTGTCACTTCCTCACCGGCCTGGGACTCAAATTTTACATATACGCAGATGAAGTACAAATCATCATCCCGATACAAGACTCAATATCAGATACTCTAAAATTCTGGGAGAAATGCCTAAACTCCATAAATAACCTACTCACAACCCTCCACCTAGCTCTGAACTCATCTAAGACTGAGTTACTCCTCATTTCCAACCACCAAAATCTGACACCATCACACCTTAGTGACCCAACCCTCAACTCCATTGTTTCTCAACCCTGTGTACGAAACCTTGGAGTCCTAATGGACCAATCACTAAACATGAAAAAAGCATATCAACATAGTCCTGCAGGAAGGTTTCTACAAGCTTAGCATCATGAAAAAGATCAAACCGCTCCTCCACACCCACGACCTCCATACTGTAATTCAAGCAACTCTTTCAGCCAAACTTGATTACTGCAACTCCCTCCTCCTTGGCCTCCCTTACTCTACTAAAAAACCACTCCAAATGCTACAGAACGCTGTAGCTAGAACCATCACACATGCACGCAAATCCGACCATATCACTCCTATCCTAAAAGACCTTCATTGGCTTCCCATCCCATCCCGCATTCTATTCAAAACCTTAACCATCATTCACAAATCTATCTACATACTAGGGGTGTGCATTCGTTTTGAACGCATATGTAAAACGCAACTTATTATTTTTTTTAACTTAAAAAAAGTGATGATGCGCAACGCATCACATTTTCAACTTATTCAACATAGCTACGTTGAATACGTTGAACCTAAATAAAATTTAAACCCCTCACCCTCCTTAATCTCCCCCCAAGACTTACCAAAACTCCCTGGTGGTCCAGCGGGGAGTCAGGAAGCCATCGCTGTTTTCCTTTGCGAGGAGCACGTGACGTCGGCGTCACGTCGGAGTGACGCGGATGTCTCGTGTTTTTCCGCGCCTCCGCTCCGGGACCCCCGTTGGACCCAACCGGAACTTTTGGCCAGCTTGAGGGGGTCAGGAGGCCCCCCAAGCTGGCCAAAAGTTCCGGTTGGGTCCAACGGGGGTCCCGGAGCGGAGGCGCGGAAAACACGAGACGTCCGCGTCACTCCGACGTGACGCTGACGTCACATGCTCCTCGCAAAGGAAAACAGCGATGGCTTCCTGACTCCCCGCTGGACCACCAGGGAGTTTTGGTAAGTCTTGGGGGGGTCAGGAGGGTGGGGGTTTAAGTGTTTATTTAGGGAACCGGTGAACGTATGGACAGACCCTCAACTTATGGGATTCTCTCTTATAAATGGCCTGTGACCGACGGCCCGCAAATGCGCAGTAGAGACCAGCTCTACCGCGCATGTGCGGGCGAGCACGTCGCTCTGAGGCAGCTTCAGAAAGAAAAAAAAATGGCGGCGTCCAGTGGCAGCAGCGGGCGGCGGCGGCGGTACCGGCAGCGGGCGGCGACGGCGGTAGCGGCGGCGACGGCGGTAGCGGGCGGTAGCGAGGGAGGGAGAAGAGAGAGAGAGGGAGGGACGGACTGAGTGGGAGGGAGGGACGGAGAGAGAGTGGGAGGGCGTGACTGAGTGAGAGGGAGGGATTGAGTGAGGGGGAGGGACTGAGTGAGAGGGAGGGAGTGGGACTGAGTGAGCGGGAGAGGGGGGACTGAGGGAGGGAGTGGGACTGGGAGAGAGAGGGAGGGAGTGGGACTGAGTGAGTGAGAGGGAGGGGGGAGGGAGTGACTGAGTGGGAGGGAGGGATGAGTGAGGGGGGGGGGACTGAGGGAGGGAGTGGGACTGAGGGAGAGGGAGGGAGAGAGAGGGAGGGAGGGAGTGGGACTGAGGGAGAGGACGGAGGGAGTGGGGACTGAGTGAGAGTGAGTGGGACTGAGTGAGTGAGAGGGAGGGAGAGAGGGGGGAGGGAGTGAGTGAGACTGAGTGGGAGGGAGGGACTGAGTGATAGGAGAGGGAGGGTGGGGAGGAGTGGGTGAGGGAGGGGGTGGTGAAGAGTGAGGGGAGAGAGAAAGAGGGGGAGGTGAGAGACAGAGGGATGTAGCCCGTTTTAACGGGCTTAACGGCTTGTATGTCCATATTGAACGAAATCGACCCTCACCTTCAACTTATCAACTTATGAACGCAAACTTTTTGTCTGCACATCCCTACTACATACATAACTCGAACTGGCTTGACGAGCCATTTCAATTCATACAATCCACTCATCCCATTAGAACTAACAGCAACAGCATGCTCCATACCCCCTCCCTCAAAAAGTCACACCTATTGTCTACAAGAGACCGAGCCCTGTCCATTGCAGGCCCTTCCCATTGGAACAAACTACCTGTGAATCTCCGCCTAGAGCCCTGTAACAACAAATTCAGAAAAAAATTAAAGACCTAGCTCTTTAAACTGGCATACCCTGAATAGGACCACCCCCCATTTCTCCCCCCCCCCCCCTTCTACCATCTCATGATATTTACCTTCCTTGCTATTTTCTAAGCCTTCCCCCATGCTACTCCCACACCTTTACCTCCCATAAAGTAGTCCTTCCTCCCAGTCCCTTTACCCGTAACCTTCACCTCTTTAACCTACTACCCCTGCCCTAATTTTTACCTAATTTCAGTTCCATGCAACAATATAACCATGTCTTTTATTATTATTGTTATTGTTATTAGTATTCTTCATGTATGTTTTTGTTCCATTTTTTCTCTCTGCCTTTCCTATAACCAATTACTCTGACATCGTTTAGTCCCTGTTCTCCCCCACCCTGTTCCATGTAATTTCAATCTGTAGTTATGATATAAACTTATATGATGTTTTACACTAATACCAGTATATAAAAAACTTCAAATAAATAAATAAATAAATACTTAATTAAACAAGAATAGTTCAGAAGACACAAAACATTTATAAGCAATGATGTGCTACAAATTCATTATCAAAGGGGTCCTTACTCCTTACTTCTACCAGATTCTCATCAAGGGTTTCTTGTCACTATCAATTTCTTAAAAAGGGGCTCTTGCCAGTTCTGCTCTACTCAATCAGTCACACATTGTTCCATAAATAATTTAACAATAAATTGTATAAGCCCCCTCCAGCTTATAAATCAAAGAGATTACAACAAATGAGTGAGATAAGGTTTGGGATTAAATTGCTTTTGGGTGTAACCATGTATACAATAAAAAAATTAATTGCATCTTTATTTTTTAATTATTGACTTAGTTTTATGATGTGTGATGTGCTGGTATTGTTTCTTTAAAATAATTGTGCAGTGCAATCCATTAAGCAATTATAATACCCATGTAATAACTGAAAGGTCTGAACAATTTTTAAATTTCCAGAGTCTTTTTATTTTACTTTTCATGATCTGGGTAATTCAGTATTAGTAACGCTCATATGGATAATTAAATAAGCTGTGGAACACTTCTTGTGTTGAATTATTTTAAATAATACTCATTACTGGATGACAGGGATGTGCACACTAAAAAAATTTAGTTTGCTTCTTTCGTTTCACATTTTTGGCACTTTTATTTGGTTAATTTCTTTCATTTTAGTAGTTTATGCACAAATGTTATTTTGCATGCACAAACTGAATTTTATCTATGTAAGCTGTACTTTCATGCATAAAGTCTTATGCATGTAAAACATGTAGGCCCAAAAACTTCTGAAAAAATGAAAACACAAGAACATTCCTAATGTACACACCAAACATTTTGGTGTGGTTTGTTCATTCATTTTGCCTATTTTTCAGTGCATTTTATTTATTTCATTCATTTTGACAGGTTTTGTGCATAAATGCCATTTTGTGCACATAAAATTTAAGTGTAGAGGTGTTTGCTATACGTAGGCTCAATAAATCTATAATAGTTTTTGCTATACATAGGCACATAAACTACCAAAATGAATGAAAGAGAATGCACATCCCTGGTGGATAACATTGTGATGTTCTGCACATTGGTTCATATTATATACATTTCTTTTTCACCTGTACATAAGCAAAAACGATGGAGAGATCCAGACTAGGGATGTGCATTCATTTTCAATGAATGTGCAATCTGCAATGCATAAGGCCCTGTTCATTTGATTCGTGGGTTCGCGATACGCATGGCAATCCCCCACGAATAAAACATATATTAGTTTCATTCTTTTGGCTCGCAGTGATTTCTTAGCGGCCGTTTGAAATAGGAGAAGGCCATGTGGGAGTACCCATAAGAAAAATCAGCCCTTTCCTGTGAGTCATAAGTGACCTCACAGCCCTGTCATAGAGTGGGTCAGACAGGTTGGCAAAGAGACAAATGCAACCTATCCGAGTTAAGATTTATTCTAATGCAGCCAATCACTGCTCTCACTCAGTGCTCTGTGACACTGTTCCTGATAACGCTGTAATATTTATACCTTAAGCACGTGGAGTGCCACGCTTTTTCTTTGTTGGGGTGGTCCGGGGAGGTGGCTTTATTCAGAGCTAGTCTGAGTGTCTCAAATCTGTATTCAATTGCTAGCTACTTTGATAGAATTTTCCATTGAAAAAGATATTTGTTAGTTTTTGCTGCAGTGCCACTGAGACAAGCTGCTAGCAGTGGCATTTTCTGCTTATCTTACCCCCCTGGGGTAGGTAGTTGCAGGCACAGGCAGGGTGTGGGTGGGAGATAGTGTGAGTTGGTATTTTCAAACAAGAAGCAGCATCACTAGGAATTGTGCTGGCTCAGGCTTCCAGTCAAGTTTTTTCTCTGCTGTTTCATTTTTTTGTGCACACAGATCAGTCTCAGCTGTAGTGTACATCAAGGCACTGTACTGTGTCTGTGGGCAGTTTTGCACACTCACATATATATTGGGACCGCAGGGCTCTTTAAAGCCAAATCCCCAGTAGGCCTCTTTTGTAGTTACAAGTTTGGTGTGTGAACATACAGCGGTCCCAGTTGTAGTGTACATCAAGGCACTGGGCAGTTTTCCAGAATCATGTATATTGGGACAGAGGTATTCATTCACCAATAAAGAAATAATTCTTTTAATTGAAATCCCTAGTAGGCACTAGGCAGTGACATTAAATCCATGATGTCAGGGAAAGGTAGACGTAGTCGAGTGATTGGGACTGGCAGAGGAGGCACTTCAAAAGGCAGGGCCAGTCCCCATTAAAGTAAAAAAGGGAGCTATTCCAATCTAAAATCTCTGGAGGGGCAGGCAGTTCCATCCAGAAAAAACTGAAATTTAAAGATGATGCACCGCTACCACCTGTTTCTGACCCTGTAGTTTGAGAGGTGAGGGAAGGGGAAGCTGAGTCATGCAAGACAAAAGGGCGAGACCCAAAAGCAGCAGTGCAACAGCAGTCTCAACTTAGTGTTGAAAATGTAGTGCAGGCACTGTTTGCTTCTGATTCCGATGAAGAATCATCTTGTGTGGGATTCTCATCAACAGAAATGGAAGAAGTAATAGCTGAAGAAGGTTTAGGAGGATTAGTTCTGTCTTAGCCTCCACTTCAGTGCTGCAGGGGAGAGATGAAACTGATGATGATGAGGAGGAAGAGGAGGAAGAGCAGTCAGCGCAGGCACAGAGTGTGACTGATGCCCCTGGCATTGCTTCTCAGGGTGCACCCACTACTTCAACTCCAGTGCCAGCAGCCACCCCAAAGGCTATAGAGAAGGGATCACAAAAGAAATCTGCGATCTGGAGCCATTTTAAAGTGACGGAAGACCCGTGTTTTGCTCAGTGTAATTACTGTGCCAGGGCTATTAGCAGAGGCAAGCAAATGGGACATCTAACTAATTTTGGCATGATGCATCATATGCAGAAGAAACACCCAACAGTACTGCCATCTGGGGATGGTGGCAGTACCAGTCAGGGGACACCTTTTTCCGGTCAGCGTAAAGTGGTTGAAAAGGAGCAGAGTCACTCCATGCCCTCAGCCCCTTCTAGCAGTCAGGTGGCAGGCCAGCAGCCCTCTGCCATGTGTTAGAAGTGACAATCTACCATGGAGGAAATGGTTGGTGTTTGGTAACACTATCCCGGGGAAGGAGGCAGGCAGCCTCAAAAGTTGTAACCAGGAGCACCGGGGAGAAAAATTGCCCTTGATGACCAGCCCTTGCAGGTAGTGGAGAATGTAGGTTTCAAGCATTTGCTGAAGGTCTTAGTTCCAAATTACAAAGTCCCCTCCAGAACCACATTTAGCAGAAAGGTCATCCCTAGCCTGTACAACCAGTGTCGCAGTCGCATCCAAGCGCTGCTAACTAAGGCACAGGGATGTGTGCATTTTACCTGCAATATCTGGACCGCCATGAATGCTGCACACTCTTACCTCTCCCTGACAGCACACTGGTGGAACATGGCTGAGGCAGGGGTAGGCAGCAGCTCTATTAGTGAACAGTATAAGGGTTGGAGGTGGCTTTACTGCACACCCACCTGATGGACCAGGCCCATACCTCAGCCAATATTCTAGCATGCCATCAGACAGATGCTGGTGGGCTGGCAGCATACCAGCGAGACAGGAATCTTCAGGCTGGGTTCTTTGTCACAGACAATGGTACAAACATGGTAAAGGAAATATGCGACAGGCGCTTTCAGAACATCCGATGTTTTGCACACACTCTGCACCTGGTAGTGAAGTCAGCTCTGGGGTTGAAGTCCAATCACCAAGAGAATGAATACCTGCATACGTTAATACACAAGTGCAGGAACATAGCAGCACACTTCCACAGAAGTGTGAAGGCGGGGCAGGTTCTCCGACAAAAGCAGACTGATTTGAAGATGCCTCACAAGCAATGTCTCATTCAAGACATTGGTACCTGGTGGAATTCCACCTATATGATGCTGCAGAGGTTAGTGGAGCAGCAGACACCCCTTCATGACCTTTCTCTGGAAATGGAGATAGGTGTGCATAGTCCCCTAGGGCATCATGTTTGGTTAGTCATGAGTCTGCTGGGTAAAATTCTGCATCCCTTCAAGAATGCCACGGAGGAGCTGAGTCCAGAAGTGCCACCTTGGCTGAGATCATCCCTATAGTTAATTTTCTGGAGGAAAATTTGGAGGGATGTAAACAGGAAGAGAGAATGACTGCAGAGGGGCTGCATTGTCTGGACTTTTGCAGAAGCAGGTGCAAGAGAGATTAAGACCTTTAACAAAAGATCACACATACATGCTCACCACAGTCTGTGATCCCTGTGTGAAAGGGAAACTCACCCTACAGTCTGATTGTCTCACAATTGTGAAGGACCTGCTGTTAGTAAATGTCCGTGAACAGGGGTGCCATAGGCAGAGACAGATTAGGCATGAAGCAGAGGAGGAAACAGTGGGCACTTCAGAGAGTAGTGCTAGCCCAATCAGGAGCAGCACTCTGTCAGCGACAGCTAGTACTGCCTGCTCCACTTCAGTACGCCAAAGTCATGTTGCCCATAAACAAGCTTCTGTTCTGGAATGGCTTAGAGTGAAAGCAGCTGACAAAAAGGCCTCTCAGCCCACCCAAGCAAAGGAGACACCAGCACAAATGTCAGTGACACGGTATCTCACAGAGCCCATAGAGGACATGCAGACAGATCCACTGGCATATAGGGCACACAAGTCCACTGTCTGGCAATACCTAGCCAAAGTGGCTCAGTGATATCTGTCATGTCCACCAACCATTGTGCCCAGTGAACGTGTATTTTCAATGACAGGGGATATCATGAGTCCTCACCGCTCAAGGCTGGCACCAGAATTGATGGAAATGCTAGTGTTTTTGAAACTAAACATGCTTTTGCTTGGGTTTCCAAATTTTCCCTGTGAATGGCAAGATGAATAAAGCAATTTTAAAGCCTTACAGCAGCTCCAACTGCCTCATATGCTCCAGATAATATCAACACATGTCCCTGACCTCAACCGCTGTGCCTGTCCATCCAGCCCTTACGTCACAACAGGGGTCTGACCTCAAACGCTGTGCCTGTCTGTCCAGCCCTTACGTCACTACAAGGGCCTGACCTCAAATCCTGTGCCTGTCCGTCCAGCCCTTACGTCACTATAAGGGCCTGACCCTCAAACGCTGTGCCTGACTGTCCAGCCCTTATGTCACTCCAAGGGCCTGACCTCAAACGCTGTGCCTGCCCATCCAGCGCTAATGTCACTAAAGGGCCTGACCTCAAACTGTGCAACCGTTGCAGCCCGAGGGCTTCACTCCGCCTACCTTCCTTATTCTGAGACTCCGCCTGCTTCCTGTGGACGTCTGGCTGCCGCTTCATCTGTCCGCTGTCCTCTCTGGCATCCCCAGACCAGCTTAGGCGCTGCCTCCCGCCATGCTCCTCAGGTACCTTAGGGCATGCGCGCCGCATGGCCCTCATTCTTATTTCCTCTATGGCACAAACCTCAGGGGCGTTCCCCTGTGATGTCACGCTGCCCGGATATTTAAGCCTGTTGTTTATTGCTAGCCTATGAGTTAGCAAGGGATTTCCTATGGATGGGATTCGCTCTCCCTACCCAGCTACTCTGCCTTCAACTTCTATTTGGACTCTTGCTGTTATCAAGGTACCCGCTCCTCTGGGGCCTCTCTGCTTCTTTCAGGTCGCTATGAGGAACTGGTACTCACTCCTCGAGGGCCCATGTTCCCTGACTCGATGCCTGTGTCCATCTCCTCTTCTACTTTGAAGAATTCACTACAGACACCATCTGAGAGTACTACTACCAACTACTCCTCAGAACTGTTTCCCTGGAACCAGGTACTCGCTCCTTGAGGGCCAGCTCTCCATCTCGGGGCTTCTCCATACTGGGGACTCTGTGAATATCTCAGTGTAGTCATTTTCTCAGCCGGGCTCCATCTTCTACTCACTACCACCACCTCTGGTGGCTTCATAAACTGTCTAATAAAAGATATAATCTGTGTTTGTGTGTCCAGAGCTGATCCTGACCTGTGGCCCCTCACGGGACTTCCCCCTGTGGGCGTGGTCAGCTGCCACAGTGTCCAAGGGTCCACCCAAACCTTACAAAACATAACACAAACGCTGTGCCTGTTTGTCCACTGTCCAGCCCTTACGTCACTACAAGGGCCTGGCCTCAAATGCTGTGCCTGTCTGCAGTGTCCACTGTCCAGCCCTTATGATACTACAAGGGCCTGACGTCAAACGCTGTGCCTGTCTGAGTTTAGTTCTAGTATTTCTAATTTCAGTTTCATGTATTTGTGCATCACTTCTTTACAGAATATTCTTTATCTGTTTTGCAACATTTGGAATGTAAGAACATAAAAAGCTGACCTAAGATGTTTGGAGCTTGCATATTTCATATGCTCAATAGTTTTCATGACCTTCATAATATGGGCCATGTTCCCTAAATCTTTCTTAGGTGCCAACATTAATGTTTCTAGTACTATAGAAAACTGGTGGTATTTGCACTCTAGTTCATTCACTACTAAAGTTCCTTGTAAAAAGTTGTACACACACATTCTATTCCAAAACACTAATAATGTTAATCTCCATTTGCTAAATGTTATTTTTACCCTCAATGTTCCTTGTAATAATGTTTAATGGCTGATTGTTATTGTTCAATGTTTAATGTTCTATGTACAAAACCCCGGTCTAACCTCCCAGACCAGGGCAACCTTTTCGTTACTTGTAAACCGGAATGATTTGTATTGCATACAGGAATTCCGGTATATAAAAATTAAAAATAAATAAAATAAATAAATAAATCTTCTGTGTTCCCATAGTTTACAGAGGCACTGTAGGGTACAAAGTCAACATAGGTTGATATTGTAGATTTGGGCATGAGTACCAGTTTTCTTATTTGTAAGAGCTCTTCAAGTTCCTTTCTCATCAGCTGAAGTGCATTAGTACAGTTAATAGCTTCTGGGTATTCACTAGACGCCAACAAAACCACCACACTTTCGGGGCCAACCCATTCCAGGGAGCCCTTTCCTGCGCAAAGGAAAGGGAACTCTCTCCGGGTGTAGCCAGCCTATCTCTTAACGCCTGCCAACCCATGTAGAACCGCATGTTCACCTAAAACCTCCTCCAATGTCGACTTGCCATGCTTTGAAGGCTCGTGCTCCACTCTAGGGCCCAACAAGCCCATTCTAGGGAGCCCTTTCCTGTGCAAAGGAAACGGAACTCTCCCCCGGGAGTAGCCCAACCTATTCCTTGACCCATGTTGAACCAGAACCGCTGTTCACATGGAAACCTCCTCCACGTCGATTCGCCACGCTTTGAAGGCTCGTGCTCCACTCTAGGGGCCAACAACCCATTCTAGGGAGCCCTTTCCTGTGCAAAGGAAGGGAACTCTCCCGGGTGTAGCCAGCCTATCTCTTAACACCCGCTGACCCATGTTGAATGTTAGCAATCTGCTAAGGAATTAGCAATCTGTTACCAATCTGCTAGGGAGTAGCAAACTGTTACCAATCTCTCCTCAAGATGGGAGGAGTTAGTAATCTGTTATGGAAACTGCTAAGGGTTTAGCAAACTGTTATTGATCTCCCCGCCCGAAGGGCAGAGATAGTAATCTGATGTTACTCACCCCGTCAGGAGGAGGAGGAGATAGCGAGCAGTTATGGATCTACTCCCCAAAGGAGAGGAGTGAACAATCTTGTATCGATCTGGCTGCTGAATACTCTTGTAGAGAGAAGAGCTATCATCTGTTATAGATAACCCTGCCAGGAGGAATAGTAATGTATTGTAAACTCACTCCTTGAGAATAGAAGGATAACAATCTGTTAGTGATGTGACCACCAGGGAGGCGGAGTTAGTCTTCTGTAAGGGTTTTAGGAACATGGGCCCCTCGTGGAGTGAGTACCGGTTCCTATCTGCAATCTGCAACAATAACTCATGATCTCCATACCTGCGATAACGTCTTAGACAGAAGGGAGTCTTCAGAGATTGGGAAAATAGGCCCTCGTGGAGTGAGTACCGATTCCTATCTGCAATAGAACTCAGTGTTCACATCTGCGATCGCTTCCAGGCAGTGAAGAGTCTTCTGAGTATTCAGGGATGTAGGCCCTCGAGGAGCGAGTGCCAGATCCCGTCTTAGCAATCTGAAATCAAGAAGAGAGAGAGCGGGGCCCCCGAGGAGTGGTTACCCCTAGGTAAGTTTTAGAGGCCAAGCAGTGGAGAAAGGTTTCCCCTTGCTCACTTGTTGCAAGTAGCATGGACTGCTGAAGCAAGTCCCATTGGAGTTCCTTGCTAACTCAGTTTGTAGTAGCAAACAAAGACCCTTTTAAATTGGAAACGGATGACATCACTACGGGGGGGACGCCCCCGAGGTTCGCGCCCTTGCTGGTTCAAAGTCTGGAGCGCGCGGACACGCGCGCCCTTACATCATGAGGAACATGGTGGATCCGTAGCATCAAGCCAGCCCGGGGATTCTGGGGCAAAGAGGCAGGGAGAAGCTGTGGCAGCATCTGTCCATCAGAGCCGAAGGGAGTCGCCACAAAGAAGGGGGGGTGGAGCAAGGGCGAGAATAGGCACGAACGCAACCGCTGTTCACATGGAAACCTCTTCTGCCTCAGCCTTCAAAATTCTCATTTGTATATCTGCTACATCCACCAGATTTTTAAAGTCCAGCGAGAGCTCACTAGACACCAACAGAAATACCCCACTCTAGGGGCGAACACATTCTAGGGAGCCCTTTCCTGCACAAAGGAAAGGGAACGTTCCCCGGGGCCAGCCTGTCTTGCCCCTATCAAAAACACAGGGACTAGACTACCTCAGCTCTGCCAGCCTGTCTTGCACCTATCAAAACCACAGGGACTAGACTACCTCTGCTCTGCCAACCTGTCTTGCCCCTATCAACTTTTTGCCACTCTACCTTGCTGCCATACACCAGACGACTCACTCTACTCCTTGTGGTGTTCTTGCCACTATCATGGTTCCTCAGTGTGTTGATGCTAGTTTTTCTGCTGCTTTGTCTCTTTATCGGCACCTTGCGGTTTTTTCTGACACCCTTTCTGCTTGCTGTGTTCCCCCTTCATTGTGCTGTAGGATTTTGATGCCACTTATCTTGCCACTTTGCCTGTCGTGCTGCCTTCAAGGGTTCATGCAACTGTTATCGGTGCTCTCTTTTGAAGTTGTGGTGTGTTTTTGACACTCTCGCTGCTGCTTTGCTCCTCTGTTAAAGCACTCTTGCCATCCTGGTATGCCTTTGCCCCTTTACAGTGCCTTAGGCTATTCATGCCACTTTGGTGCAACTTTGCCACAGTCTAAGTACCTTGGAGCTCTTTTCTCATTCTGATGATTGTTCCCCAGAAGTTTAATCAGAATTGATAAGAAAACCCCAATTCTGCAGCCAAAAATAGGCTGCAAATACTTCCCCCATTGACTTTAATGGGAAAACGGAAAACGAATAAAACTAATCAACAAATTGGTTTTCCTCCCTATGAAACTAATGAACGAATTTGGGTCCTGGCGAAATGAAAAATGAATCAAAACTAATTTTTTTCTTCTGCACAACCCTAATCCAAACTGTTACGAACAGTACACTTTCAATGGCATTGGATGGTGCCAAAATCCTAGGATTTCTAAGGCTGAAGGAATTCTGTGGTTCTTCACATTATTATTGATTTTACTATTATGGATATTGCTAAGACAATCTTGAGATGGATATGCTGCTATTATTAGCACATCTATTTTATATTCTCTCTGGTTCTCACTTTCTGCATTTTGCTTAACCCAAAAGTCCCTAGATGATCAAGGGTCCAGCTGAAAAGTCAAGGAAAGGTTAGATTTTTATCCTTAAACTGATGAGTGAATACCTAAAGTACTGAATATAGCAGCTGAATGGAGATATTATCCTACAATGTATATGATACCAAGCATATTTTTAGTAAAAGGTTTTAAAAGTTAGATCAAGATAATTGAAGAGGCAGTGTTATCAGAAAGGTGTAGACAAGACAATGGCAGTACAATTTTTGGATGTAGATGCATATTTAAAAAGAACTATAGTCGTTTTTACTCAACTATTAATAAATTGCTAGAATATTATGAGTGTCATTTGTTGGGCTTGAAGGTTTTAGGTGGTGCTTTTTTTTTGCTATATCCAGTACTAGCTCTGCCTGATCGTCCAAGCTGTTCAGATAAGGTTATCTCAGTAGCTGAGGCAGATGTACCAGCTTCCAGGCTCAGAAGTAATCTGTTCATTTGCTTATCTATATACATCAGTTTCAGTCACACAGTAGGTCAGTGACAAGGACACACCTTTTAAATCAGATACTGTCACCAATTAGACATACAATTGTGGAAGAAATATGAACACTCTGGCCTGAAAATGAAGTAAATGCAACCTCAGTAACATTGAGAGAAGGTGGTTCTCAGCCCTATGCTAAAATGAAGAATTAAATTGGTGCAGAGGGATGTGAGGGCCACTGCTGCAGTCCTGGAAGCCAGCAAAACATCTACCAGGGATTGCCAACTGGGCAGCAGATTGGGAGGCCCAAGGGAAGACTTACCATGCAAGAAAGTCCCAGGTCCATACCTGATGTTAGTTCCAAATTAGAAGTTTACTGTAAACCCAAAACAAACAGACAGTCCCAAAAATCTTCAAATAGATTAGACAACGTGATAACGTCCACAAATAAATTCACTCAGAATTCTTCACTTTCAAATCAGCTTCTCTGAAGATAATAAATCCAATATTCAACATTCATCCCCAAGGCCTTCAGGGCAGCAAATCTTTCCTGGAGCTTCCCCAGCAGAGATTTACACCCTTTGATCTCAGGGTTTCCTCCCTCTGGTTGGCTAGTAGGAATCTTTTTCCAATCCTTTGACATGAGCAACTTCTTATGCCTCAGGAGTCCTCTCTCTCTTACTCAGACTCCCAAAACTCTCTCCTAACAGATGCCAGGGAGCATCTTATATAACCATTCCCCTTGTCAGGAAATTACTTCCTCTACTTCCTTCCTTGCACCCCGTCATGTTTAAGAGGAGGCCTGCAGTAGCAGAACTCTCAGACCTTTATATGACCTCTTTGAGAGCAGGAACCCTCTGAGCACCCTCCTTAATTGACCTGGAGAGCTGGAACCCCCCAAAAACATCTTCCCTAGTCAGAGTTACAATGGTGACTAAACCAGGGGATGGCATTGATGTTTTTTTGACTTCCTTGTGCTACAATAATTTCTGGAAATATTCTCATGAAATTAAGATCATGGTAATTATCTACCAGGTTTTAATGTCACAAGAAAGGCCTTTGCCATCTATAAGGCCAAGAAAGTATCTGTATAATCAATATTGAAGAAAGCAGGAACAAGTCTAGATGGGCTATTATAAGAATGGTAATTTTCCATCAAATTGCTTAAAGAGTCAACATATCCATTGTTTGATTCAGCTCTAGATGTGGACAGGTTTAATTATGTAGATGAACTGATTATAGAAATGTATAGACTGAAAGAGTTCTTGTACAGTGTTGATAGACTTAAACATTCAGAGTATTATAAAGTAATGGCAGTAGAGGAGGACTGGAAGGCTCATCTGCATACTGCTCCCAGCATCCCCCGAGAGAGGAGTCCAGAGGTCACCGAAAGCGATCCAGGGATTGACTTCCACAGCCCCAGCTTCCAGAGGCCCCGCACCCTTTGCAGTAGAGGAGGACCGGAAGACTCATCTGCATACTGCTCCCAGCATCCCCCGGGAGAGGAGTCCAGAGGTCACTGCAAGCGATCCAGGGATTGATTTCTACAGACCCAGCTTCCAAGGGCCCCTCACCCTTTGCAGTAGAGGAGGACCGGAAGCGCGCTCCTAACAGTGCCCGAATCTCAAACCCTTCCATTAACTGAGTGAAGATTAATTTAACAGTGGTTAAAGAGGATTGGTAAGTATAGCTTTCAGAAACTTTTGGGCTTATAAATGTTTGGTGAAAGGTGAAATTAAGGGATATATTCTTAAGAGTTTGTGTGTGTCTGAGGTAATAAGCAAGCCAGAGATAGTTAATTCTGGTGTTTGTCTTTCTCACACACTCAACCCTTGATTTTTAGGCACGAGACACTTTCTCATTAAAAATCAATCAGGGTCTTATCTAAATCATACTATTGTACAAGCCCTTATTGAAAGTTTAATCATCCCCTTGTAGGACACTAGCAGATTAATTAGTAAATTCACCTGTAAATTTAAAGTGCTTTCATTCCAACTCCCTTAATATCCTAAACTTAACTAGGAACTCAATAAAACTAAGATGAAGGCAGCAGTCCAGCAGCAAGAGGGGGGCTTTCCAGTCTTTTGCATTGAGTGTCACATGTATGATTTTTTACCCACCGGTAAGAGATTGTATGTGTGCACTTGGTGCAAAGAGTTCCTGGCTCTCAGGGAACAAGTCCGATCTCTGGATGCTAGAGTAGCAGACTTGGAGGAGCTGAGGCAGACAGGTACATTGATGAGACCTTCAGGGACATAGTAGCCAAGTCCCAAATCCAGTCTGGCAGCCCCAGTGCTGCCTTGGATCAGAAAGGTCTCCCAGTAGGAGAACATCACCCTGGTGTAGCAGGAAGTGATCCTGTAGCAAGGACCTGCTCTCCAGGTGATGTATTGTCCTCTCGCACTGAGGACAAGTCTCCCAGGGCTACTGCCCAGGAGGGAAGGGTTAGGACGGCCATCATAGTTGGTGATTCGATTATTAGAAATGTAGATAGCAGGGTGGCTGGTGGACGTGAGGACCTCCTGGTAACTTGCCTGCCTGGTGCGAATGTGGCAGACCTCACGCATCACCTAGATAGGATTATAGACAGTGCTGGGGAGGAGCCGGCTGTCGTGGAACATGTGGGCACCAACGACATAGGAAAATGTGGGAGAGAGGTTCTTGAAGCCAAATTTAAGATTTTAGATAGGAAGCTGAAATCCAGAACTTCCAGGGTGGCATTCTCTGAAATGCTACCTGTTCCACGTGCAGGTCCCCAGAAGCAGGCAGAGCTCCAGAGTTTCAATGTGTGGGTGAGACTATGGTGCAGGGAAGAGGGATTCAGCTTTGTAAGGAACTTGGGAAACTTTTGGGGAAAGAGGAGACTTTTCCAAAAGGATGGGCTCCACCTTAACCAGAGTGGAACCAAGCTGCTGGCACTAACTTTGAAAAAGGAGATAGAGCAGCTTTTAGAACAAGGGGGAAAGTCGACAGTCACTCAACAGTGCATGGTTCGGAGAAATGTATCCTTGAAGGATACTAATGAAACAGGAGAGTTAGGGCATCCCAACAGCGAGGTTCCATTAAAAGCAAACATAGTCCATGTGCCTATATGTAAAAAATCACCAAAACTAATGATTTCCGAATTATCCCTAACAACTGAAAAGCAAGTTGTTAATACAAAAAAAAACATACTTTGAAATGTCTGTATGCCAATGCCAGAAGTCTAAGACGTAAGATGGGATAGTGTATAGCAGCAAATGATGAGATTGACATAATTGGCATCACAGAGACTTGGTGGAAGGAGGATAACCAATAGGACAGTGCTATATCAGGGTACAAATTATATCGCAATGATAGGGAGGATCAACTTGGTGGGGGTTGGCACTTTATGTCCGGGAGGGTATAGAGTCCAACAGGATAAAGATCATACAAGAGACTAAATGCTCAGTAGAATCTATATGGGTAGAAATCTCATGTGTGTTGGGTAAGAGTATAGTGATAGGAGTATACTACCATCCACCTGGACAAAATGGTCAGACGATGAAATGCTAAGAGAAATCAGGGGAGCAAACCAATTTGGCAGTGCAATAATAATGGGAGATTTCAATTGCTCCAATATTGACTGGGTAAATGTAACATCAGGACTTGCTAGAGACATAAAGTTCCTGGATGTAATAAATGACTGCTACATGGCGCAATGGGTTCAGGAACCAACAAAAGAAGGAGCTATTTTAGATTTTATTCTTAGTGGAATGCAGGATTTGGTAAGAGAGGTAACGGTGGTGGGGGCCACTTGGCAACAGTGATCATAACATGATCAAATTTAAACTAATAACTGGAAGGGGACAATAAGTAAATCTGCAGCTCTAACACTAAAATTTCAAAAGGGAAACTTTGATAAAATGAGGAAATAGAAAAAACTGAAAGGTGCAGCTGCAAAGGTTAAAAGTGTTCAACAGGCATGGACATTGTTTAAAAATACAATCCTAGAGATACATTCCATATGTATTCCACACATTTTGAAAGGTGGAAGGAAGGCAAAACAATTACCGTCATGGTTAAAAGGTGAAGTGAAAGAGGCTATTTTAGTCAAAAAGACATCCTTCAAAAATTGGAAGAAGGATCCATCTGAAGAAAATAGGATAAAACATAAGCATTGTCAAGTTAAGTGTAAAACATTGATAAGACAGGCGAAGAGAAAATTTGAAATGAAGTTGGCCATAGAGGCAAAAACTCATAATAAAAACTTTTTTAAATATATCCGAAGCAAGAAACCTGTGAAGGAGTCGGTTGGACCATTAGATGACTGAGGGGTTAAAGGGGCTCTTAGGGAAGATAAGGCCATTGCAGAAACACTAAAGGAATTCTTTGCTTCTGTGTTTACTAATGAGGATGTTGGGGAGATACCAGTTCCGGAGATGGTTTTCAGGGGTGATGAGTCAGACGAATTGAACGAAATCATTGAGAACCTGGAAGATGTAGTAGGCCAGATTGACAAGAGTAGCAATCACCTGGACCTTATGTTATGCATCCTAGGGTACTGAAGGAACTAAAAAATGAAATTTCTGATCTATTAGTTAAATTTGTAACCTATCATTAAAATCATCCATTGTACCTGAAGATTGGAGGGTGGCCAATGTAACCCCAATATTTAAAAAAGGCTCCAGGAGCAATCGGGTTAACTATAGACCAGTGAGCCTGACTTCAGTGCCGGGAAAAATAGTGGCAACTATTCTCAAGATCAAAATCGTAGAGCATATACAAACACATGGTTTAATGGAACACAGTCAACATGGATTTACCCAAGGGAAGTCTTGCCAACAAATCTGCTTCATTTTTTTGAAGAGGTTAATAAACATGTGGATAAAGGTGAACCGGTAGATGTAGTGTATTTGGATTTTCAGAAGGCGTTTGACAAAGTCCCTCATGAGAGGCTTATATGAAAACTAAAAAGTCATGGGATAGGAAGCGATGTCGGGGACAGCTCTCCAGTGGTTTATCTCATTCTTATCAAACCGTCAACAAAAAATCACACTAAATAATTGTCAATCAGATTGGTACTCTACTTCAACTGGAGTACCTCAAGGCTCTGCTCTCTCTGCTCTTCTTTTCAATCTATACTTAGTTCCACTATGCCGACTCTTAGCCGGTTTAGATCTAAACTTTAAAGTCTATGCTGATGACATTCAGTTCACTGTGCCTTTTACTGATACGTGGTCTAAAACTTTCTCTCTTCCACAGCTATATCTCTCTACTATTAAAACATGGCTTTCTCATAACAGACTGAAATTAAACACAAGCAAAACAGAGTTAATTTATCTCTCTACTATACCAGATTCACCCTTGCAGCCACCTCCAACCTTCATCTTCGATAATCAAATCATAAACATAAAAGCACATGCAAGAAATCTAGGAACACACATTGACTCTAGACTCGATATGACTCATAACATATCGGAAATTGTAAAAAAATCCTTTAATAAAATTTATATGTTAAAAAAGCTTAAACCCTTACTTCTTCCAAAAGATTTTCGGTTAATTACTCAAGCATTAATCCTAACTTCCCTAGATTATTGCAATTCACTATACCTTGGTCTTCCTCTAACTACCATACATCCGTTGCAACTAGTTCAAAATGCGACAGCCCGTATACTATTCAATGTTTCCCGCAGAGAACATATTACTCCAGTGCTACAACATTTACACTGGCTTCCAATTCCACAACGTATAACATATAAGATTCTGTCTATTATTCATAATTTACTGTACAGTACTGACTCTGTTTGGCTATGCACCTTGTTAAGAATTTAAAAACCGTCTAGACAACTACGCTCCTATGATAAATGTCTACTGGAAATTCCTTCTGTAAGATCTGCTGCTTTATGTCTAACCCGAAAGCGTGCTTTCTCTATAGCTGGTCCACTACTGTGGAATTCTCTCCCAGAATATATCCGCCTAACTTCAAACCGCAAAGAATTTAAGAAACATTTAAAAACTTATCTCTTCTCTCAAGCCTTCAATCTTCAATAACACTTTATCATTTGCTGTAATTTACCATTTATTATAGTACCAAGTTTAATTTTTGTAAATTGTAATGTCTTAACTTATTGTAATGTTTTTAACTTATTGTGAATGTAAGTAATCATGTTCACCGCCTAGACGGATAGTCTCCTACCCATTGTGCGGTATATAAAAACTTTTAAATAAATAAATAAATAAATAAATAAATAAATAAATAACATAAGAAAATGCCATACTGGGTCAGACCAAGGGTCCATCAAGCCCAGCATCCTGTTTCCAACAGTGGCCAATCCAGGCCACAAGAACCTGGCAAGTACCCAAAAACTAAGTCTATTCCATGTTACCATTGCTAATGGCAGTGGCTATTCTCTAAGTGAACTTAATAGCAGGTAATGGACTTCTCCTCCAAGAACTTATCCAATCCTTTTTTAAACCCAGCTATACTAACTGCATTAACCACATCCTCTGGCAACAAATTCCAGAGTTTAATTGTGCGTTGAGTAAAAAAGAACTTTCTCCGATTAGTTTTAAATGTGCCCCATGCTAACTTCATGGAGTGCCCCCTAGTCCTTCTACTATCCGAAAGAGTAAATAACTGATTCACATCTACCCGTTCTAGACCTCTCATGATTTTAAACACCTCTATCATATCCCCCCTCAGCCGTCTCTTCTCCAAGCTGAAAAGTCCTAACCTCTTTAGTCTTTCTTCTTAGGGGAGTTGTTCCATTCCCCTTATCATTTTGATAGCCATTCTCTGTACCTTCTCCATCGCAATTATATCTTTTTTGAGATGCGGTGACCAGAATTGTACGCAGTATTCAAGGTGTCCTTTCGTGGATTACAAACTGGTTAAAAGACAGGAAACAGAGAGTGGAATTAAATGGTCAATATTCTCAGTGGAAAAGGGTTAACAGTGGAGTGCCTCAGGGATCTGTACTTGGTCTGGTGCTTTTCAATATATATATATATAAATGATCTGGAAAGGAATACAATGAGTGAGATTATCAAATTTGCGGATGATACAAAATTATTCAAAGTAGTTAAATCACAAGCGGATTGTGATTTATTACAGGAGGACCTTGCAAGACTGGAAGATTGGGCATCCAAATGGCAGATGAAATTTAATGTAGACAAGTGCAAGGTGATGCATATAGGGAAAAATAACCCTTGCTGTAGTTACACGATGTTAGGTTCCATATTAGAAGCTACCACCCAGAAAAAAGATCTAGTCATCATAGTGGATAATACTTTAAAATCGTCAGCTCAATGTGTTGCAGCAGTCTAAAAAGGAAACAGAATGTTAGGAATTATTAGGAAGGGAATGGTCAATAAAACGTAAAATGTCATAATGCCTCTATATCGCTTCATGGTGAATCCGCACCTTGAATACTGTGTATAATTCTGATCACCGCATCTCAGAAAAGATATAGTTGCGATGGAGATGGTATAGAGAAGGGCAACCAAAATGATAAAGGGGATGGAACAGCTTGAGGAAAGGCTGAAGATGTTAGGACTGTTCAGCTTGGAGAAGAGACGGCTGAGAGGGGATATGATAGAGGTCTTTCAGATCATGAGAGGTTTTGAACGAGTAGTTATGAATCGATTATTTACACTTTTGAATAATAGAAGGACTAGGGGGCATTCCATGAAGTTAGCAAGTAGCACATTTAAGACTAATCGGAGAAAATTATTTTTCAATGCACAATAAAGCTCTGGAATTTGTTGTCAGAGGATGTGGTTAGTGCAGTTAGTGTAGCTGGTTTCAAAAAAGGTTTGGATAAGTTCTTGGAGGAGAAGTCCATTAACTGCTATTAATCAAGTTGACTTAGGGGCGGATTTTAAGAGCCCTGCTCGCTTAAATCCGCCCGGATTTACGCGAGCAGGGCCTTGCGCGCCGGTGCTCCTATTTTACATAAGCCTGCCGGCGCGCGCAGAGCCCCGGGACTCGCGCAAGTCCCGGGGTTTGTTGAGGGGGGCGTGTCGGGGCGGTGCCGATCGACACGGCGTTTTCAGGGCGTGTCGGCGTCATTTCGGGGGCGGGCCCGGGGCGTGGTTTCGGCCCGGGGCGGTCCGGGGCATGGCCACGCCCTCCGGAACCACCCCCGGGTTGCGTCTAGGCGCGCCAGCGGCCCGCTGGCGCGCGGGGATTTACTTCTCCCTCTGGGAGGCGTAAATCCCCCAACAAAGGTAGGGGAGGGTTTAGACAGGGCCGGGGGGGGGGGGGGTGGGTTAGGTAGAGGAAGGGAGGGGAAGGTGAGGGGAGGGCGATAGCGAATTCCCTCCGAGGCCGCTCCAATTTCAGAGCGGCCTCGGAGGGAATGGAGGTAGGCTGCGCGGCTCGGCGCGCGCCGGCTACACGAAATTGGTAGCCTAGCCGCGCGTATCTGCTAAAATCCTGGATCAGCGCGCGAAACGCGCGTATCTATTAAAATCCAGCGTACTTTTGTTTGCGCCTACAAAAGTACGCGAGGGCGCCCTGTTTGAAAATCTACCCCTTAGGGAATAGCCACTGCTATTAATTGTATCAGTAGCATGAGATTTTCTTAGTGTTTGGATAATTGCCAGGTTCTTGTGGCCTGGTTTTGGCCTCTGTTGGAAACAAGATGCTGGGCTTGATGGACCCTTGGTCTGACCCAGCATGGCAATTTGTTATGTTCTTATGTTCAAATTTAAATGTTTTTAACCTTAAGATTGAAATTGTTAATATATATGTCATGATTCCCTCACAAATGATATAAGGGTTAGGGATGTGGAGACCAAAAGTTTATGTTCATAAGTCCATAAGTCGAAAGAGGGGGTCATTTGCGGTCAATATGGACATATGGAGAATTCCATAAGTTGAGTCTATGTCCATATGTGCAAATAAAAATTAAACCCCTCACCCTCCTTAATCCCCCCCCCCCAAGACTTACCAAAACTCCCTGGTGGTCCAGCGGGGTCAGGACACCATTTCTGAACTCCTTTGCAAGAAGCACGTGACGTCGGCGCCACGTCGGAGTGATGCGGCGTCACGTGATTCCCCGCGGGTTTGCTCCGGGACCCTCGTTCGACCCAAAAGGAACTTTTGGCCAGCTTGGGGGGCCTCCTGACACCCCCAAGCTGGCCAAAAGTTCCTTTTGGGTCGAACGAGGGTCCCGGAGCGAACCCGCGGGGAATCACGTGACGTCGGCGCCACGTCGGAGTGACGCGGCGTCACGTGATTCCCCGTGGGTTCGCTCCGGGACCCTCATTCGACCCAAAAGGAACTTTTGGCCAGCTTGGGGGGGCCTCCTGACACCCCCAAGCTGGCCAAAAGTTCCTTTTGGGTCGAATGAGGGTCCCGGAGCGAACCCGCGGGGAATCACGTGACGCCGCGTCACTGCGACGTGGCGCCGACGTCACGTGCTCCTCGCAAAGGAGTTCAGAAATGGCATCCTGACTCCTCGCTGGACCACCAGGGAGTTGTGGTAAGTCTTTGGGGGGGGATTAAGGAAGGTGAGGGGTTTAAATTTTTATTTTGGATCAACAATCGCGATTTCCAACATATTCAACATAGCTATGTTGAATAAGTTGGAAATCCGATCATTTTCGCCTCATCACTTTTTTAAGTTAAAAAAAAAAATAAGTAGCTTTTACATTTAAGTTCAAAACGAATGCACACCCCTAATAAGGGTAGATTTTAAAAAGAGCGCATACGTGTCCATATGCACGTGTTTCCCAGCGCACACACATGGATGTGGTTAGTGCAGTTAGTGTAGCTGGATAATAACTTGTATAACATGTGCATGCCGGGGGGGGGGGGGGGGGGGGGTATTTTAAAAAGCAACGTGCAGCGACGTGAGTAAGGCTTCCCCACTTCCCTCCGACCGCTGCAATTAAGGAGCAGACTGGGAGGGAACTTCCCTATGCCCCTATCTAACCATCCTACTTTTCTCCTCTCCTCTGCTCCCTGATCCCTAACCCCTTCCCAGCTATAAGATTTTTTTTGTTATTTACCTCGCACCTCCTTTGGAGCAGCAGTAGACTCCGTGTGCTGGCCAGTTGCAACTAATTTTCAGAAAAATAATATGGCTTGAGATTTTTCAGACAAGCTGCCTTATTTTATTTCCATAGAGATAGATATTGAAAGAGAAATGTTTAGGTAAGTTAGCCAGATAGGACTTATCCGGCTAACTGCAAGGGATATTCAGCATCACAACTATGCTGCTGAATATCCCCTAAAAGATTGCTAGTTAGCAAGATATCTTATCCAGCTAACCTTAGACCTGCTATGGAGCAGGTCTAACTTATCCAATTGACTTAAGTGGATAATTCCTAATGTCGGCACTTATCAGGCTAAGTTAACTGGATAATAAATTCCTCCCTGACATGCCCATTTCCTGCCAACCACTTAGCCGGATAATTAGCAGCCGCTAAACATGGCCAGATATTCAGCCACCACTACTTAGCCAGATAAATCCTTACTTATCCAGCTAAGTGGCACTGAATTTCAGCCTCATAAAATGTGATTCTGCATTTGAATGCAAAACAGCTTATTAACATGTTTGTGATGTTAGGGGTAAAATAATGCATGGTGTTGCTGCATTAAGGTGATTGCCAGATGGTAAATATCGAACACAGCTTAATAAATATACTCCTAAATTTGTACCTGAAGCAATGGAGGGTGAAGTGATGGGCCCAAGTTCCAACATTACATTTCTACTTTCTGCAGGCATGCTAGAAGCATTAAGCAATACTCCAGTGTCTACTTGGAAAAGGCAATGCCAAACTTTAGGGCAATTTGATTTTCTATACTAACCGACTTGCATGAACTGTGTATTTATTCTGAACAAACAACAGATATGATCGATGGCACTTAATGTTTACGGACAGTAGAAAAATGAGGAATATCACTCTGTTATTACTATTTGTGGAAGTTCAAGTAATGTTTTCCTTTGCATGAACTCTTCCATAAGGTGACTTTTCCCTCACTGAGAACAGATGTTCAAATTCCACTGTGGACTCTCATTGGTCTTTTGTTATTTAATCACCTTACATGTGTATTACAGAAGTACAAAAAGACAGGTGATGATTTCAAAGAGTTCTTTAAGCAGGAAGGTCTGCTTACCATTTAGTGTTTACAATTGATTTCCAAGTGCACATAAAGGAGAAAACAGATGTTGCGTGGGGATTTTTCTCTTCCTATACAGCATGTCTAGTGAATAGCAAGAAGAGATTTGAAGACTTTATCAAGTGAATTTAATAAATGTTTGGTATTTTAAATTAAGGATAACATCTTGTACTGAATATTCTCCAGTATTATGTGGCACTCATCAAAAGGAACTTAAATATGGTTAATATATTTTTATAGAGATTCAATAAGGAGGGAACAGTACTTTTTATAGCATCATTATATATATTTTAGTCTTGACATCACAAATAAATTGGCAGAAGCTATAATGGCCAGTCATGCAACAGCTATTAATTCATGACTCTAGTGTACTGACAATACAATTCTTGTAATCAGATTTGATCACTATATTCATATTAAAACAAGCAAAATTAAAACTTGTATAGAAGCAAAAGGCCCAAAGTGCATAGAAAACAGCCTTTATATGGCAGCATACTCTTCCCCTCCAAGCATTTATTGCCATCTGAGGGAGAGAGAGAGAGAGAGAGAGAGACCTACAAGGCCTGTGTAGTAGTTAGCTATTTATATCTCTATAGGAGGCCCACCTAGTTACTCAAGGTGAGGTTTAGGTAGTAGTGTAGGGGTTAGGGGCCACTTTTACATGCAGAGTGAGACATACGAACAGAACAGTGCTCTCTTGTGAAGATTTGATGACCCTTGGAGTGAGGAAACTCACACAATGATGAGATTTGTACAATGTTCTCTCAACCTAGCTTGATGGACTCTCTACCTGTTGTGGGGGAAGAGTTTTGTCCTTCTGGGCTGTTGGATTAGAAGATCTACTCTAATTTCACTTTAGCTGAATGGTGACCTCTGATGGTTTTTCCCCCTCTAACTCCTAGGTGCCCAGCTTCTGGCTCTTGTAGAGGCTTTGATTTGTGGGGTTATAAATTATGGTGTCATTTTTCACTATATGCTGTGTCATTCAGCATTTTGTATGGAGCTGTCATTGTTCAGCCAGTTGTGGACATTAACATTTGTTTTTTTGACAACTTCTGTTCAAGGATCTGACATCATTGGGCTCACCATTTTGTGATGTATATATGTTAGCGTCTTATCAGACTACTCTTAGAAGACTTTCCATTAAACACAATTGAAATTCCATTGAGCAATCTGTCCTGATAAGTGCTTGTGTCTGAAGTTTTCCCCCTGAAGCAGGACTTGTCTGCTTCAGGCTGGTTTTACTGTATATTGTTGGCCCCTGTACATTGTTGGCCCAATTTTAAAAGGGCCATGCGCGTAAATTACAGGGGTTATGTGCATAGCCGGGCCTTGCGTTCGCTGTACACATTTTACAATGGGCCCATTACAAACAGAAGTGCCGGGCCCTGCAAAAGGGGTGGACCGGGGACATTGGCTGGGCGGGCCGGTATAGCACCATTAACTGCTGTCCCAGGGAAGCGCACACTGGCAGCCGGCTGGGGTGTGGAATCTACTGCTGCTCCAAAGGAGCAGTAAGGTAAAAAATAAAAAAAAAACCTAAGAGTTAGGTAGGGGCCAGGGAGCAGAGGGCAAAAGGTAGGAAGGTTAGATAGGGGTATAGGGAAGTTCCCTCCCATTCCGCTCCTTAATTGAAGCGGGCTGGGAGGGAACTGGGGAAGGCCTGATTGCTTTGCCGTGCGTATTTTGCGAAAATTCTCCCCCCCCCCCCGTGCAGGCCGCCCGCACATACGCGTGTGGGCATCAGATTTTATAACGTGTGCTGGCGTGCGCATGTTATAAAATCAGAACATCCATGTGCGCACATGCGGGTCTTAAAATCAACCCCTGTATTATCTGTGACTGTGGAATTAAGCTGCATTATATTCTTCGAGTTTGCTTTTGAATGACTCATATTGACTTTTACCTGCAATTTTTAAAGTTTTTACAAAAATAGGTTATGAGGAAAATTGAACCTTTAAGAATGGATGACAGAGAGGACTAAATTGCCCATTGTTGACCTGAATGGATTTTGTTCAGATGTAATATTGTTCCCCTGCTTTCACACTTATATTAGTATATCAGTGGAAATGGTGCCTGTTTGTTGAATTCATGATAGCTATCTCTTTTTGTGAGTATTATTCCTGTAGAGGCTTGACATAGCCCCCTTGCCACATGGCAAGTTTCTTCTTGGGGCTTATTTTAGATTTGCACTTGGTG
Source organism: Rhinatrema bivittatum (assembly GCF_901001135.1). Classification (NCBI taxonomy): domain Eukaryota; kingdom Metazoa; phylum Chordata; class Amphibia; order Gymnophiona; family Rhinatrematidae; genus Rhinatrema; species Rhinatrema bivittatum. The sequence continues at coordinate 12,131,041 of NC_042625.1, read as the reverse complement.
AAGCTTACCCAGCCACAGCTTTTTCCCTGCTTTCTATGTGTTCCTGAAAATTCTTGGCCAGGTGACTATCTGAGGCTCAAACAGATGTTATATCCACATCACCCTACTGGTAAAATAAAGACAGAATACCTGGAGGGCAAAATTCAGCACCACTTAGCCATATGTTAGGACTTTTCCAGCTAAGAAGTGGCAGCTGAATATCCATAAGAACATAAGAACATGCCATACTGGGTCAGACCAAGGGTCCATCAAGCCCAGCATCCTGTCTCCAACAGTGGCCAATCCAGGCCATAAGAACCTGGAAAGTACCCCAAAACTAAGTCTATCCCATATTACCATTGCTAGTAATAGCGGTGGTTATTATCTAAGTCAACTTAATTAATAGCAGGTAATGGACTTCTCCTCCAAGAACTTATCCAATGCTGTTTTAAACACAACTATACTAACTGCACTAACCACATCCTCTGGCAACAAATTCCAGAGTTTAATTGTGCGTTGAGTAAAAAGGAACTTTCTCCGATTAGTTTTAAATGTGCCACATGCTAACTTCATGGAGTGCCCCCTAGTCTTTCTATTATCTGAAAGAGTAAAAAACCCATTCACATCTACCTGTTCTTGACCTCTCATGATTTTAAACACCTCTCTATCATATCCCCCCTCAGCCATCTCTTCTCCAAGCTGAAAAGTCCCAACCTCTTTAGTCTTTCCTCATAGGGAAGCTGTTCCATTCCCTTTATCATTTTGGTCGCCCTTCTCTGTACCTTCTCCATCACAATTATATCTTTTTTGAGATGTGGCGACCAGAATTGTACGCAGTATTCAAAGTGCGGTCTCACCATAGAGCGATACAGAGATATTATGACATTCTCTGTTTTATTCACAATTCTAATAATTCCCAACATTTTGTCTGCTTTTTTGACTGCCGCAGCACACTGAACTGACAATTTCAATGTGTTATCCACTATGATGCATAGATCTCTTTCTTGGGTAGTAGAAACATTAGGTAGTAGTGGAACCTAACATTGTTTAGGTATAGCATGGATTATTTTTCCCTATATGCACCACTTTGCACTTGTCCACATTAAATTTCATCTGCCATTTTGATGCCCAATTTTCCAACCTCACAAGGTCTTCCTGCAATTTATCACAATCTGCTTGTGATTTTAACTACTCTGAACAATTTTGTATCTACAAATTTGATTACCTCACTTGTCATATTTCTTTCCAGATCATTTAAAATTTATTGAAAAGTAAGGGTCCCAATATAGATCCCTGAGGCACTCCAATGCCCACTCCCTTCCACTGAGAAAATTGTCCCACTCTCTGGCTGTCCCACTCTCTGGCTGTCACTTATCCAGATAACTAGTTATCTGACTAAAAGGTTGGCAAAGTGGTAGGCGGGGTGAGGGCAATCTGGGAAAGAACCAGCTTAGCTGGATAAATTATATTCCTATTTAGTTAGCTGGATAACTTATCCAGGTAAGGCTGTTTGGGCCATAATGTAGGGGTCCTTTGAAAAGGTTTTCTTATGAACTATATACCACAACAAGAAGACTGCCCTAAAGATATCGGGATAAACTTATCCTGCTAACTAGAATAGCCGGGTATATTAAACAGCGCGGTTGTGCCAGACTAAGGGGAGTCATTGATCAGATCACATTAGGGCCCTAATGCCCACGATAACGCCATAACACATGCGACAAATGACACATCAAGAGATGCATATGCAAATTTAAAAAATGTAGTCAAATAGGAGGAGTTTGGGCAGAGTTTATGAAAATGAGGGATGCTTCACATCGCGTGCGATAACATAATGCATGCTATCGCGGGATTTAACACCGAAAATAACTACACCTTTTTCCTGGCATTATGCTGTGCGTTATGCCCAAAACAGGGTTTGTGATAAATATCAAAAATCCCATTTTGGGCAGGAGAGAGAGAGAGTCTCTGGGGAGGCACACATATTAGGCAACTTTTTTATACCACTGTAAGAGAGGCCATTCTGAACTCAAGGTAAGATTTGTTGGTGGGCTAGGTTTTGTGGGGTAGTTTTAGATGCACAGTAGGAGGTATGAACAGCACAGAAAAACATCAGTGAAGATTTTGTGTGACTTGGAGTAATGAAAGGTATACAAAGATAAGATTTGTATAATGTTTTTATGACCTAGCTTGATGCTCTCTCTACCTAGCTGCTATCAAGCTAGGTCAAGAGTACAATGTACAAATCTCATCTTTGTGTACCTTTCATCACTCCAAGTCACATCAAATCTTCACTGATGTCTACTGTGCTGTTCGTACCTCTGACTCTGCATGTAAAACTGCACCCAAAACCTAGGCCAGCCCTCTTCCAGTGGTATAAGCAGTTTACTTATGAGAGCTTTATAAAGAAGCTCTCTCTCTCTCCAAAATGCGATAAAAAGCTTGTGAAATTATCACAGGTGCAATAAATTTAGCGCACATTGCTATGTGATGCGGTATCTGGAAAATTACCCTAATGACGCCCCTTTTTTTTTTTTATCGCAGGCACTGTTCTCACGAAATTTATAGCAAAATGATTAATCTAACTGTAAGTTAGCAGCACAAATTTAATTGGCTAACTAGCTGAGCCACACTGCAGCTAAATATTGCTCTCTGGATATCCAAATGGTAAAGTTTTGATAAAAAATTCTGAAATTATTTACAGTAGACTAGGGACTAATAGTGAAAACAAAAAGAGCTACAGGGAGACCTGTCTAACAGTTAATTGCATACACTGCATCCCTGGATTGCGACCTCAGATTTGGTAGCATGGTCAGCCGGTACGTTGAAGCCTACAAGTCTTCTTTGCTCACTAACTGGTTGATTTTAAAACCCCTCTGCGTGCCGAAGCTGGGAGATACGCGCGTGACTCAGCGTGGCGCGCACTGCATGGATTTTAAAACCCGCACAGGTACGCATGATTCTCCCACTATGCACACAAATAATTAAAAGAAAAAATGGGGCAGGCGTGGGTGGGCTATGGGTGGGTCATTGGCAGGCCAAGCCTCTAAAATGAAGTCAGTGCGTAAACATTTATGCGCACAAGCACGTGCTGGGGTCCCCTGTTGAGCAACTTTACTTTGCTATGGATGGCGTGTAAGTCAGCGGGGTTTTATGATTCGGAGTTAATAGGGTAAAAGGGAGGTAAGTTAGCTAGGTGGATTAGGTAGTTCTCTCTTTTACTGGGTCGAAGTGGGAGCGAACTGGGAAAAATGGTTATTGCATCGGCGCGCATAGCTACTAAAATTCCCCCCACTTATGTGCTCAAAGTGGCATTTGTGTGCACGTCAATACAAAACCATGTGCCTATGTACGTGTGTGTATAGCCTATTTTATATCGCGCATGTATGGTATAAAATCACCACGCGCACATGTGCCCCTCTAAGTGAAAACTGTCTACTCACAAGTAGGAAAGTGCATTCGTTTGAAACAAATGAGTACATTGCCAAAATGAATCCATTTTTTATTTGACTCCTTGTACCAGAAGCAAATTGCCGATACCTCCGAAAATTAAATTTTTTTATGTGTTCATTTTTGGATCCATTAAAATCTGTGGGGCAAGCAAAAAGAGCTTTTTTTTTTCTCTTCAAGCTAAATAGAGTAAAGCTGGAATAGGAAGGGACAAGTAAGGAGCAGAACTAATTAAGGGGAAACACCTTTTCAACCAGCCTATGCCAGCAAGCCTTCATTTTTTTTAATCTGAAAGAAAAATTTAACATTGAACAGATATAATTTCTTTCTCTGATAGATTTCAGACAGAGAGGAGACAGGTTCTGAAGCTCTTTTTCAGAGTAAAAATTTTTTTTATATATATAGGAGAATGCAAGGTGAGCTGTTGCTGTCATCACTGAGTCATATGAGATACTGTAATTTCTCTGTTGACAGTTACAGAATTAGTGGAATGGATAATAGTTCTGCAGACAAACAGGTCAATGCAATATCGGCTTGAGTAAAATGGGTGCTCATGACTGAGTGCCCGCTCTCCAAACATGCATCCAGACACCTCTCCTGGGCGCACGATGCATTATATAAATGAGGGGCCATGCTAAAAAGGACACGCTAGGGATACATTGTGCGTCCCTAGGGCATCCATGGCATCGAGCACCCAGGAAACGTGGCTGTGTGCATCACAGCCACAGCCACCAGTTAGGAAAACAGACACTCAAATTAATGGGCGTCCGTTTCCCTAATCTGACCGCTGGCAATTTTTTTCATGCTGCTTCCTATGGTTCCTCCTACTTAGTATCGGGACCACAGAAAAGCAGCATTTGGGGCTTTTTGGGGCTTTGTGGGGTTTTTTTTTAAGACGGCTTGGAGCACGTAAAGACTTCCAGCCCTGGGCTAACATTGCTTTCTGTGTTAAAACATGTGCATAGGGCACACAGTGATTTTTTGCATCGGGGATAATAGCTATAGCCTTATCCACATGCATTTACATGTGATGAGCACTATTAGCTACACACTGGTTTGTATGCATGTTTTGGACACGCTAATTGCCTTGTTGCATTGCGTATTAGCCTAGCATATCCAAAACGCGTGTCCAAGAGCTCATTAGCCTGTGCGCTAGGCTCAGTGCATGATATTGCATCGGCCCGACAGTGCATCGGCTGCACATAGTAGAGCAAAATCTATGTTTCACTGTGAGCACTGGTATACAGCAATGACTGACAAACAGGCACAGCAGCATTTGCTCTCTCAGTCATTCTGTGTGTGTAAAAAATTCAGTATACCGTATTTGACTTTTCCATAAAATGTCAGTTAGCATAAGTATAAAAAAGAAAAGCAATAAGTAGGGGAGAGAGAGAATTAGTGACACTACTAGTATCTATGATGTATAAGAGCCCTTTGCTTGCCTCGTGATTGGCCGAGTGTCAGCACTAGCAGACCAATGTCCCATGCTGATGGTTTCACTCAGGCACACACACAGCAGCCCTTAGCTGGAAGTGATATATTTCTCCACTGGGCAGGTTGTTATCCACCATACCACCAAAGATGTCCATGGCATTGTAGATCAATGTGGAAGAGCCTGTGTGAGAGAAACAGTTTTGAGGACAGAGCTGCCTTTTAAGCATGAGCCATTTGTTTCTGATACATAGTCTCCACCCCCTTCCCCCACATCCAACTCCTCAATCCCACTACACTCCAACACCAGGCCACACCCCAAAGTCATACCCAAGAAGTCCTCATTATGAAAACTCCTGTTCCTATTGTCCCAAGCCTGAAAGATCTAGAGCCATTGAAGACTATATCCTGTTCTTGAATTGCCATGTCTTAATTATTAGATCTTTATGTATCTGTTATGATCTTTATGTGTTTATACATGATTTGTCATGCTTTCTTTATTAGATCTTTATATCTTAAGTCCATTATACATCCTGATGTGTGCATCATGTATCCTGTAATGATAACCGGTTCTAACATATACTCATCTATGTGCTCACTTACAAAAATTGGCCTCCACATTTCACTGCCCTTTTATTACATGTAAAGATGCTTAGTGTATGTTTTTTACTTTTTTTAAGAAACACAGATTTATTTGTAGAGCCAACTTTACTGAAAAGCGTTGAAAAAAGACACAAGAGCTCCAATATTTCTCTGTGCCTCCTCGCCCTTATGGTTCAAATATTTTCATGCATCAAAACCAAGTATGTATGTAAGTGAGAGATGACAAAAGGGAATTTGCAGTCAACTAAATTAGATATCTCCCAAAAATTAAATACTCTGAATAGAGGGATTCTATTTTATAATGCCCATTTATTTATTTATTTGAAAAGTATTTATTACCTGCCTTTCCTACATTCACGGTGGGGTATATTATGAATATACATAGATAAGAAGAACAGGATCATATTACATTTTACATATTCTTGAATAGGAGAAACATAGCCTATCACATGACAACATGTTAAAATATAGGAGTTAATTTCAACAAAACAGAGGAGCTAATCGGGTGCCTAAAATAGGCTATTGGGGAAATCCGGAGGTAGGAAGATGTTGGGGTTATCCATTATTACTTAGGTTTGGGAATGCTTTGCTGAAGAGAAAAGTTTTTAGTGCTTTTTTAAAGAATATTCTTTTCTGGAGGCATCTTACTTATTTTGGTAAGTGGCATATATTGTAGCAATTTTCAAAAGTCCACTTACAAGCATAAAGTGCATTTATATGTGTAAACCCCAGTTTTAAGCATGGAAATGCTTTGGAAAATCAGGTTCTTAATATGCAAATTGCATGATGCAACTACACTAAACTGTAAATCTGACATAACTTATCTGCCTGTTGTAGGTACAGTAAGCAAACCCTCTATGGGTCAAAAATGAACTGCAGATCTATTTCATCAAATATACACAACATCAAGAAAGCATGACAGATTTATAGCGTAGCCAGCACCTAACATTTTACATTTCATGGGGAGAACGGCGCAGTAGTCAGTTTAAAGGTAAGAGTTCTTAAGAATATTAATTTACCAACCAGGATATACTACACACACAAAACCACAGACCAATACCTCCATTGCCTTTTAAAAGCATGTTAACAGAGGTTATATGTTTATAGTTAGAACATAGAAATCCTCCTATTTATGAATGCTCAAAACAACTGATTCTTGAAAGACCATCATAAAACTAGGCTGTGAAAATAATATTGCACATGTTTATGCTTGGCATGTATTCTCATTTATTGAAGATCACTTTGTCCATGACATACACAATCTAATATTTCCATAACATTGGCATCTATGGCTTCCTACCACTACCTGATCTCCAGCACTTTATAAAATTAACTAACAGGGTCATTTATCAAAACGATGTGGCCTTATCACATGCATTAGGGCCTTATCACGTGCAATAACGCCCTACCGCGCGTGACAACGGCCGCATCATGGCGGCATTATTGAAATGAGGGGATGGGGAGAAGTGTGGGGGGTTTGGATGGGGTTATGGCCCGGCAGCGCTGCGGGCGATAATGTTTTCCTCATTATCGCCCGCAGCGCTGCAGGAAATAACACCACCTTTTCCCATGGAGCTATGGGGGTGAAAGTGTGCGGCCCGGCTGCAACCGCAGCAGGCAAAAACGCACTGACGTGATGCGGCCAGCTGCACAGTTTTTCCCCCCACCCCTTTTTCTTACCTCGGCTCACCCATTCTGCTATAAATATAAATGTAGCAGAATGATGAATCTAGCTAATAGTTAGGAATGGAGTGAACAGGCTGCAGCTTTATTGGCACAATCGTAATACAACTAATCATACCCAAGCCAACCATCTATTTTTTTGCCCCTATGGCCTGCCATGGGTAAGATAGCTATTGTAGCAATACCTATGTATGACATGGGGCCCCCACGTTGTTCCAGTTAGAGGGCCCCTCTCGCTAGGTTCTCCAAGCAACTGCCAGAGATTCCCAGATGCTGCATGAGACCTCCCAATAGCCTAACATGGCACCTGCCTCAACCTCAGATCCATGTGCCCATGCCTTGCCTGCAAGAGGCCCCCTGCCACTGAAGGACAGGGCTCCCCCTTCCCCCTCACTTTTGCGGGCAACTTTGCTCAACACAGCTCTCACTTACAGTGAGTCCTTTGCTTTGGTTTTACCCCAACAGCTGCAATAATTTCTAAATTATAACAAATACATGTTCATACATTATAGGGGCTGATTGCCACACAAATTAAGATATTACAACAGAAAACGTGCCCGGAGGTGGGGGGAGGAGCAGGCACAACTTGTCAACTTGTGCCTGCTATTTCTCCAACCCCTATCCCTTCCCATAGTCCAGAACGGTTCTGTGTTTGGTTCACAAAATTTTCCTACTGAAGCCATGTTGGAAAAAGGGGTGCAGGAGAGGCAGCCACAGGGGAATGGAGCAGGGCTATGCCATGCACTATAGTACGGGCCTTGGTGGATTGTTACGGTAATTCTTTTCAGATATCTTCAAATGTCCTTTTCTTTGTGTTTTACTTGTGTTATCTGTTCTCAACTGTTGACAAAGGAGGGATCAGGGGGAGGGGGCATGATATTATACCAAATGATTTCTAAAAAGTGATTCACAGTAATTAAGGCCCTTATGACATACAGAATGATATACTTGATTGAAGTTAACTTCTGTAAAACAGAGTATAGGATTAGCCTTAAACCATGTCCATGAATTTCTTGTCCTACTGATTGTGAGGATAAAAGCTGTAAAATGGCTTAGTTTGGTCAGAAAAGATGGGCCCTGCTTTCCCATTCATGTATTTTTTTGTATTACGAAATGACTGTGGTTGCCATGGCGATGTAAAAGCAGCCGATCTCATTACTGGGGCCTGGCCACATTATTTTCTCCAAGGAATTTCTTCTTTTCATTATTTTTCTCCAAAGGTCAGATATCCTCTGAGGTAGGGCGGGAGAAATCTGCAAAAGGTGAACCATATTCATGACAGAATTCCCCTGGTAGAATTTACAATCATTTTGCCTTTTTTTATATTTTAGTATATATTTCCTTTTAACCCAAAGCACAAGACATAGTCTGAACCCTGTTAATGCAAAACATTAGAAAAAAGATATTAAGTCAATCACAGGTGATTATCCTTCTAACCCATATTGCCTTTTCTTTAAAACAAACATTCAACATTATATATTATATTTTATTATATTATATAAATTTATTATATACGGTATATTACCTTGTTACTCTTTTTTATCACATTGTTAATTTTCTATCGCTTTCCTTACTTTCCAAGTTACTTTATGTCCCTGTTTTATTGTAACTGCTATTTCTTCTTATATCACATGTTAATGTTCTAAGTTTTTCTCCTCTTGTCACACCCTGTTAATTGTAAACCGACATGATGCGACTCCCATCGCGAATGCCGGTATATAAAAAATTAAAATAAATAAATAAATAAATAATTGTATGAAATATTTTCTAAGTAATATACCTGCAATGTATATCTATAACTCTATATACAATGGCCCACTCTAAACATTACAAAAACATTTCAAGCTTCTTCCACATTTTAAGCTAACTCCAGTATAGAAATAAAGAAAACAGAAAGGGGAAAAAAGAATATTTATGGTACCAATGTCTAATAGTCCTCCACTGAGAGGAGAGAACCAAGAAGAAATAAAAAAATATATATATATCTGCACTAACAAAGGGAAAACAACAATGGCAATTCACAATCATAGGGGTGACCCAATATAAATAGTGATTACAGTCTAAAAAATCCCACCTCAAACCAGACCAACAAAAAGATATGCATTAAGGGGTAGATTTTGAAACATACGTGCATGCGTCCATGTGCGCACGCATGTTATAAAATCCAGGGTGGCACGCGCAAGGGGAGGTGAAATAATGCAACTTTCGTGCCCATACTCCCTCCCTCTTTGCCTTTCCTCCCTGACCCCTTAAAATGGCCTTCCTTTTTTTTTTCCTTTGTTTCAGAACTTACGCCAGCTCCTGAGCTAGCGTAAGTTGCGTGCGCCGGCAGGCTGCCGGCGTGCCATCCCTTGCACGGCGGCAAATGGCCGCTGGACTGGCCATCTCCAGCTCTGCACCTCCCTGCCCCCTGGGATGCCCCTCCACGCCCCCCGGACCACCCCTTTTGCAAGGCCCGGCTCTTGTGTGTGTAACGGGGGTTATGCACGTGGCCGGGCCCCTTTGAAGATGTGCGTGGCATGTACAAGGCTCGGTCACGCACGTGACCCCCGTTTTTTGTGCATCGGGGGGGATTTAAAATTTGGCTGTTTGTGTACATAAGTGGGCCTAGGACGATTTACCCTAATACTTTATATACAATGTAGCGGGAGACAAACAGTTTATAAAATACTGCACTTTTCTGCCCCAAAAGTACGTATGTGTGCATATCTTTTCTAGCCATTTTATAACATGACCACATACGTTTTATACACATAATAACCCGGAGGCGCCTAACCAGTTTGCCGATACTTTTACCAGTTAACCTAGTCCAACACTTCACCCCCACCAGTTCTTCATGCCCTTGTGCTTGCTGTTTTGCTCTGCCATGAGGTCAAATTTTGAACAGCCCTTGAGCGGGTAAGATAGGCTCATTTCAGCCAATTGTCTTTAGGAAATCTTGAGAACCAAAATGTTGGAAGTAGAGCTAAATAATGTATCAGCAAATTGACGTTATTATTGCCTGATTTTTTTTTTTTATCTAGTGTTTGTTGAGTAGCATTATTTGGTTGTTGCACCCATTATATATCATCATAGGTCCAATGTAGTTTTGCTTTGGTAAATGAGTACCATAGGATATATTTCTTCTTCTATAATACACAACTTGTCAGCCTGCCAGCATAACTAAAACTTGAAGTAACTTCACTGCATGCTTGTCATGCAAAATGCATCTGTTTGCACACAAGTATAGGTTTGGAAAATCCTCTTAAGCTTTGGGTTTTGCGAAACATAATTGGACAACTTTGGGGTTTTTTTTGTTTTTTTTCTGAAACCCGAATGTTCATTCTCTCTCCATTTCCCAGTCCTGCAGAGAGATACCATACACAGAATATAAACATATTCTTGGTTTACTGAAACTCTTTCACATTAACATAACCAACCATGGAAAAATATGTGATTATTATCTTAAATTAGACCCATAAATCTACAATTCATCAAATCTCCTGCCTTAAGATATGGGACTCTGAAATGTTTTAGCTCAGTTATAGAAGAAGTCCTTGATGCCTTAATAAGGTAACGTTTGAACATACCAAATTTTTTATTTCCCTTCTAGGTACATGCAAACACCTAAGCCTGTTAAATAAACACTTCTAATTAAACAAATTTTGTTTTCCTCCCAGTCCAATCACCAGCTATAAAAAACAAACCAATTGGTATCTACCTCACATTCTCCATTTATGTACTTTTAATGATAAAATCTCTTTTCCCTAACATGGAAGAGGGGATTTTCCTACCAGATTATAGAGCACAGTGCTAAAGAAGTAATTAAGTTTAACATCCCGCTGTTATTTTTAATTTCTTTGATTTAACATGGGCAAGATTGATCGTACCATTAATACTTAAATAAGCACTGAGATTTATCATGTCTTATAATGGTACAGAAGGAACAAACTGGGAGATGTATGTGTGGAGCCTATGTACTATATATCAACTCTATGGCCACTGTTTACTAGAAATGCAGAATGAGAATTACCACTTCTGTTAACAATTTGGTGATTTGAGTTTGATGTTTGCTGCTTTATACCTTCAAATAGTTCTAAGACTTGGGGTCACTCCATGGAGCTAATAGGCAGCACATTTAGAATGAATTGGAGAAAGCTTTTTTTTTCACTCAGGGCACAATTAAGCTATGGAATTTGTTGCCAGAGGATGAGATGAAAGCAGTTAGTGAAGCTGGGTGCAAAAAGAGTTTGTCCAAGCTCCCGGAAAAAAAGTCCATTAACTATTATTAGCCATGTAGACTTGGGAAAACCACTGCTTATCCTTGGTTAGAAGGACTGGATCAATTCTTTGGGATCCTGCCCAGTACTTGTGACCTGGCCTGGCTACTGTCAGAGACAGGATGCTGGGGTCAATAGACCTTTGATCTGTCCCAATAAGGCTTTCTATTAATCTGCATGACTGAACAGCAGTGGGAGACTTTGGCTCCTTATTGCTGAATTATTCAAGTGGAAGCTTAAAACAAAAAGACAAAGGGGCTCTATAATGCAAAATTCCTGAGTTACAAATATGGCCAAATGTCTGCAGACATTTGATATATTGTATTTTTTGAGTTGACTGGCGGGAGAAATGTGGGATAGTATGGAAGTAAGGAGGAGTCTGGGAACTACAGGCCAGTTAGTCTGACCTCTGTGGTGAGTAAATGAATGAAATCACTGCTAAGACAGAAGATAGTGCCATTTCTAGAACCCAATGCATTAAAAGATCTTAGGCAGATGAATCTGATCAGTTTCTTGGAATGGGTGACCAGAGAGTTGGATCAGGGGAGAAAGTTAGATGTATGCTTGGATTTCAGTAAAGTCTTTTACATGGTTCTGATTCCTTGGTATGGGTCCTAAAGTGACTGACTGGGTTAGTTGTAAAGCAGATCACTCCAAGGAGAGGGGTGTCACAAACAAAATAAAAAATAATAAAAAAAATGACAAAATGAAAAAACTATGTGCACATAGGGTCAGATTTTAAAAGGTACGCGCACGGGGTACATTTGTGCACGCTCCCGGCGCGCACAAATGTACGTCCGATTTTATAACATGCGCGCGCAGCCCCATAGTTTTTTTAGTTTAAGTTTATTAAAATTTCTTGATCACTTAATGCATACATTCTAAGAGGTAAATTTTAAAAGCAACATGCACATTTTATAACATGCATTCGTCGCCGTGCACTTGTTATGAAATCGGCTACCGATGCGTGCAGGTACCAACTCACATGCGCAAGGGGGGGGGGGATTTTGTAATAAACGCACGCCGACACAACTAGTCCTTTCCCCAGTGCCCTCCCTAACCCCCTAGCTACTCTTCTTCCATTTTCCCCTTTCCATCCCAACCCCTAACCTCCCCCAACTAACCTATTTTTTTATTGCAGAACATACCTACTCTCCCGAGCAAAAGTAAGTTCCATGCACCAGCTGGCTGCTGGTACGCACTTCACCGAGACAGTGCATAATGGCACTGTCCCAGCTGGCCCCCACCCCTTTTCAGTAACCTGGCTTTTCCATGCGTATCTCCGGGAATGGAATTCCAAAGGGTTGGAGCAGCAACTGAATATGTATTTATTTATTTTATATAAGCGCAGTCTCTTGTGGAAGATAACCTTGCTGCTCGTATCGTGGGTATAGAAATAAAGAAACCTGGCGTGCATCAGGTTTTAAAAATGTGGACATAAGCGATTAACAAAATAACATTCATAATAATTGTAAAACAAAAACAAAATTAACAAACAACTATAAAACAAAGAGTCATACCATCAACATAGTCCAGATCTTAAAGGGCTAAAGTTACCTGAATTCCTGTTTGATCAGGAAGGCCTTTAATGCTGTTTTAAATGTTTTTGTACATTCCATAAGTCTCAGCAATACGGGAATGGAATTCCAAAGGGTTGGAGCAGCAACTGAATATTTATTTATTTATTTTATATAAGCGCAGTCTCTTGTGGAAGATAACCTTGCTGCTCGTATCATGGGTATAGAAATAAAGAAAACAGAAATAAGGATCCTGGTCAGTTGGTATATGCGCAATAAAAAATATATCCATGGAAATGAAGAGGTACTGAGTAGTTTATGAGTTAAGAGAAGGATTTTTGATTGTGGTGGATAGGCAGCCATTGGAGATGGTATAGAGACGGCGTGATATGATCAGAACTTTTGGATCCAGTATTGCAGCTAAAGCAGCTTTAAAATCAGTTCAGGAAGACTAAGATAAAGGGCACTGTAATAATCTATGACCAGTGATGCTTGGACCACCAATTTAAAATTGCTAGGTTCAAGCAAGTTTCTCAAGCCATGAAAAACCTGCAACTTTAAAAAAGCCATTTTGATCACTGTCTTAATGTGATGATGGAATGATAGAGTGGAGTCAATCCAAACCCCAAGGATTTTAACATGAGGAGAAATGGAAAAATTGATATTATTCAGAACAATATTAGAAGGTACAATGATACTGTTGGAATGTCTGACAATCAATAACTCAGTTTTGGCCACATAAAGAGAGTTTATATGTTGAAGCCACTGTTTGATGGTTGATAAGCAAATACCAATACCACTAACCATCTCTCACCAGGTTGCACCAATTTTGGCATAAAATTGAATGTCATTGGCATATATTCTGTAACCATCACAAAGGCTCAATAGAATTTTACAAATAGATATTAAATAATAAGGCAGAAAGGGCAGAGCCTTGCGGAACACCTGTTTTATTAGGGAACCATGAAGAATACTGGTTTCCTATTTTAACCTGTGAAAAATGATTAGATAGGAAGTAAACCAAATTAGAACTTGCTCAGCTATCCCACATTCCTTCAACCACTGAACAAGGACATGATGATCAAGAATGTCGAAAGTTGAAGAAATATCCAGCATGACCAGAACATAACTATGGCCACTATCAATGACCCTTCTAATGCTGTCAAGAAGGGAAACAAGTAGAATTTCAGTATTGAGAGTTTTTCTGAAACCAAATTGGAAAGGATCCAAAATCTGGTGATCTTCAACAAAATCAGACAATTGCTTCAAAACTACATTTTCCAAGAGTTTAGCAAGAAATGGCAGAAAGAGATAAGTCTGTAATGCATGGGCATTGAAGGATCCAAACCAGTTTTTTAAGTAAAGGTCTAACAACTGATTACTTCAAGCTAGCTGGTATTACACCATCAGATAAAGAAAAATTAACAAGTTTGGTTAGAGGAGAAGCAATTAGCTCTCTTGAAGCTTTCAACATTGGAGCATTGCAAATGTTGCAAGAACAATAAGAAGAGTTCAGTTGGGAAATGGCCTGAACAATTTCAAAAGTGGTTGTAGGATTAAACTCAAACCATAATACAGGATGAATATCTAGAGATTTAGTCTGCAAGGAGAAGCTTGATTGAAACGAACTTATCAAAGACTGAATTATGGACTCTAAATAATCCTTAAATTCATGATAGGTGATAGAAGAGGATGCAACCTCATTGTCTTTCTTACTTACAGATGGCTCAAGAGAGCTTCTTAGCCAAGCCAAAAAGAATCTTAGGATTGAAACCAATATCTTGAATTAGATTGGAATAGAAATCTTTCTTTGATGAAGCTATCAAAGACTTGTTTTGAAACATCATTTTTCTGTAGGAGATAGAGAAGTTATCTGAAGGACATTTACACCAGGCCTGTCCTACTCGACGTAGCTGGCGTTGCTTGTCTCTAACTGCAGGGGTAATCCATTGCCTGTCCTCATAACACTGTATTAGTGGGATGTTCTTTATAGGAGCAATGTCACCCAACACTTTACTTAAAATGGTGTTCCAAGAACTAACAGCTGCATTGATATTGGGGGTTGGAAATTGGACAGAAAAGAGGCAATTTTTTCAGAAAATTTGTCCTGATCAATTTAACCACTTTTCTTTATCAATTCAGTGGATGGAGGAGATGCAGACAAATTACTAGATGCAAAAACTAGAATACATGACATTAGAAAGTGGTCCAACCAGTGGACGGGGCAGTAGGATAAAACAGCTGATGAAATGACAAAAGAAGAGAAATTAGCAAAAATTAAATCGCGTGAATGCCCTAGCTTATGAGTGGGGAAATTAATAAGCTGATGGCAGCCTAGAGCTTCCATTATGCTAAGGAAGGATGAACAAGCAGTGGACAATGGAACAGCATCTACATGCAGATTAAAATCTCCAAGAATCATCATATTATTCAAATTAACCTTGGAGCATAAGAGCTGCTCAAAAAAAGGTGAAGGATTGGAATGTAAAGTATCGGGTGGACAATAAACTAAGCATATACTTAAACATGTAGTACTAACAACCAAAATCTCATATTGGGAATCATTACTTAAATTTTCAATGGATATCTGACAAGAGTCTTTAAAAATCACAGCTAAACCTCCACCACATTCTCTCTTCCTAGGTTGAGATGTGACCAAATAACCAGAAGGACCGAGCTGATTGAGTACAACATTATCAGAAGATAACAACCAAGTTCCTGTGAGACAAATAAAGTCAGGTTTATGATCACCCCTAATCCTGAGTTTTAGGATTCTGAATTGCAAGCAGTCAGTAGGACCACAATGAATATATAACGATGGATTTAATTCCAACTCCTATCTGAGTTATGGAATACATTTTCTGCCTCATTAAAATTTGCATGGGACTCATTATTCCTCTTTGGGCATGCAAAGTTGTTTTTCTATGGGATAATTTTCAAACTGCCTGCATTGATGCAAAATCCACCTTCCTGGAATACAGAACTCACCACCTGAGCCACTGAAATGGATAACTACTTATATTTTCATGCAGAGGTATTAGCACACTTTGTCCAATTAGTGGGAAGTCTATATTCAGCATGATTCTCTAGCTAAAGTGTAGCACTAAGCTGAACAAATACTGGAATTTAAAAGTGCTTGTGGTCTGATCACCCCTTACATAGCCTGATAACTTGTTATCCGGATAAAATCTTATTTGGCTATGTCGGGGCAGTCCGAGGACATTCCAGAATGGAGCATTATTCAGCTAAGCTAGCCAGTGTTATCAGTGTTATCTAGCTAAGGCAGAGCAATCCTAAACTTAGCCAGATAAACTTACCAGCTAACTTTAGGATAGCCAAGTATATTTGGCAGCACACCCATGCCACTGAATATTACAACTAAGTTAGTAGGTTAAGTTTATCTGGCTAATTTTCCTAGCTAACCAGTGGCTCAATATGGGCATCAGTGATTTTTTTTTAGCTACCATGTACTCTGCTTCTCATTATTACACAGAAAGTTACATTTTAGCCTAATAGGCTGTGGTCCCTTTAGCAAAGCGTGAGATTGCCTACTGAAATTGGAAACATTTTCACTCCCTGAATGTTCAAGTCGTGTGTGATGCCAAATTGAAGATCCTGAAGGTGGTTGCCAAGTTTCCCAGATGCTATAATGACTGCTATATCCAGTCCATGATTGAAAGTAATTTTGCAAAGGGACATGTATAACAATGGATGGCTGCTCGGTTTGTTTATGGGTAGCTGCTGTATCTGTGAAGCCTGGAACCAGCACCCTCAGGTTTATGAGCACTTCAGTTCTGCTTACCGTAAAATTATTGACAGAGGAGTGAAAAGCCAACCATGTCTTCCAGCACAGAAGAGCAGCTGCAGGAGGTGAAATTAGCAGGGGGCCTGTTTTCAGCTTTCGGCTCCCTTTCCCCCTGCATACTGAAAACCAGACCATGCTGCCTCACCTACTAGTGATGTTAGTCCTGGTCAGCAGGGTAACGAGCTAGCCCTATTCTGAGGATGGGTTACTACTGAGGGGGGGGGGGGGGGGGGGGGGGGGGGCTTGCCCTTTGGTGCAATCACCTTGAGTGGTTTAATGTCCTCATGATGATATTCTTTAGGTATCTATGGCACTTCCCTGGTTCTGAAGGAATATTTTGATCTTTTCGGGAGGGAAAATGAGTTATTTCCCTACCCCTGTGTAAAAAAGTGAGGTTGTATTGTATTACTCTGATTTTTTTTTGTATTATATTATTATTGTACTTTGATTGTATTGTTACGCATGCTAGGTTTATAAGCTCCTTTGGGTCATTTTGTTCTGAAAAGTGGGTTAAAGATAGGAATGAAACTGGAACCAGCACTCTCGGGTCTATGAGGCCTGGAACCAGTACTGCTAGACCCATGGACACCATGACACAGCATTGAATGAAATGGTCCGGATACTCTGTTCATGTTCCACGTGAATGAAAGATTTAAAAAGGAAAAGACCGGAAGGTGACCTGGCATAATTCCCAGGATTTTCTACAGAAGGAAGAAAAAATTATTTTGAACATTTTCTCCCAGAGAACATACTGAGAAACTGGGTGGGGAAAGGGAGGCCCAAAAGCCTGAGGGTAAATCAACTCAAATATGAATTTTGCAGATTAGAGGTCAGAGAAATTCATCCAACATCTAAACAATTATGTCGTGTGCAATATTGATTCAACAACTGCATCCCACTTCAGCACAGACTGAAATGCTTCTTGATTTGAATTGCATATTACGGTAGGCAATCACATGCAGGATCACAGACATTTCAGAAGAGGGAATGATGTCTTGTAATTATTATGAATGCAAACTGCAGAGCTTCATAGCACACGCTTCCCAGAAAATAAAATAAATGCCCGCAGATCACTGGCTAGTTAATCAATAGAGAAGTATATGTAAATGTTCCCCAGATCATAGACTGCTATTTTTCCTGAAGTATTTTCACTAGTAATGATGCAACAATTAAACTAGGCTCATTCTTCTCCAGTTATTCAATAGATGGGCACTGTGGGTTTCAGACACTGCTCTTACTGGCTGACAAATATCCACATGGCCATTATACCATGGATGAAGAATTAGGAAAAGATATAAAAGCTGCACAGAAATGTGTAAAGATCATTCTAAGCTAAAAAGGCAAAAAAATTTGCCCTCTCAGTGAGCTTAATTTTATAGCTATTTAGTGTGCATAGCTTAACTTCTGTGAAATTTCCTGCAGATTTAGAAATGAGGGACTGTGATGTAAAATTATGCAAAGCAGCTCTTGAACTATGAACTCATACATAAAGTATGTGTGAAAATCGCTTTGCATATGTGATTTCACAAAAAAACTTCAACTTTAACTGCACCTTATTGAGGTAAAGTTTTTGTGAAAGAGTAATTTCATTCCTCCGTTCTCAATTTACCTTAAACAGAGTTTTGGCCCAGAAATGTATCAGTGTGCTTACTGCAGGTAACGAGAGCATGGTGGGGAAGCTGAAGAATTCAAAATTCTAGTCATATAGGAATAAATTCACAGTGAAAGTGAGCCAGAAGTGTGGGCATCTGTGTGAGGCAAGGGGAAGGAGATGGTTCGTAATTAATATATGCAGATCCTCATCTGATCTTACAACTTCCCTTGTGCCTGATGTTATAGCCAGAGTTGATTAACTTTTTTCAGTCACTTACTGCTTTTAGATATAATCTATCTGCCCATTTCCTTCATAGGATGGCGGCATTTTGGTGATTTATGAAAAACTACATACTATGCTTTCAAAAGCGGCAGACTTACCACCTCTACAGCACCTCATGCTGTTTTGGGTAGGTAAGTACTCATATCAACGAGAATCCAGTCAGTGAGAAAATAATGTCTGCTACCAGCATCGTACAAGGGGATGCCCACTCAGAGAATCCTGTTTAATGACTTAGCACATGACGTTTGAGATATGATTTTGATTCACCATCTTTTCAGTTTCTGGCTTCGCTAGCGCTTAAACCTGCTTCCTTAAAAGTTGGAGAATTCGTTTAAACACTAGCAGGCTAAAATCAAAGCAACAAATCTCTCTGGTGGCTTAAACAGCTGATAAGCAGCAAGCATTGAGAAGAGATTTCAATAATAATAGGAATACTTTTTTAATATGTGTTGATCATTTTATTGAGAAATGTTATTTCCTGTTCTCGAGCATGGGTTAGAGTTCATACTGCTGTCTCTAAAATTTGCCTGTTTAGATTTAGGGCTTTCTCCCTTTGAAGACTTTTTCTTTTTTTTAATAATGGGTCAATTTCAGGCCATTTGATATTGATATATGAAGATCCTCCAGGGATTATAGTAATGCATTTTTCATTCTGCTGTGATAGTATCATATAAGGATAATGGGATTGACTGTTAAGTACAAATTGAAAAAGACATGGCCATTTAAGATAACGACTTATCAGTATACAAGGAAATGGTATCAGCAAAATAGACCACTGGCTGGCAGAAATACATTTTGCCTCTGGCCCCTCCTCATCCACAGCTACTGATATCTTCCCTTTTTTTCTCAATTAAATATTAGTCACCAATCACTAGCCTGTGGTTGTTATGAATACACAGTTATAGTTACCAGTAGATAAATATGTTTGATTCATAATGTACCTTTCAACCATAGCCTTTGCTGACCCTCCAGACAATCTCTAGTCACCATTATTCTCTCCTGGACAAATTTATCCCCTCCCAGACGAATGGTTTGCTATCCTCTCGAAAGATGGACTTCCAGGTTAAAGCACCTTAAGCTTTAACCCACATCCTATACTATTATGTTACAATACTTCCTGCCTTTATTTTTTTCCAGCTATTTAGCTTCCAAGTTCTACACCCTGTTGAATGTAACTTTACCTTTTTCTCCTCTATTGTTAATCACTTTATTTATTGCTTCAGTTATCCTTGTTATATGTAAACCGATCCGATATGGTTATCACTATGAAGGTCGGTATAAAAAAGTGTTAAATAAATAAATAGTGTATCCTATTTAATATTTCAGAAGCATGCATGAGGTCATCTCAGTGGTAGAATATCTGGCAGCCAGTTTTGATGCCCGATCTGTGAGACAGCCTGCAGATCCCTGGGGGAGAAGGAATAATAGGAAGGGAAATTTTAAAACAGCTCGCCTAGCGGTAAAATCTGCATGCACATTGTAAACACAAACTTTACTGAGGGTTTTCAAAATGAATTTGCGGGCATAAATTTATTTTGAAAAATCCTTGGGACACTAGCTGAATACATGAACAAACTACCTCATAAAAAGTAATGCCTGGCTCCAAGCAGGGCATAAACTCTGCGAACACTCACACACATGACCTTTAGAATTAATAAAACTATGCCCCTAAGCTCCAGCTACTTCCCCAGTCCCATCCCCTGGAATGATTCTGCAAGGTGCATGTAAAAGTATGCATGAAACTGAGTTATGTGCACAATTTTACGCACACTGGCATCTAATTCATTTTCAGAAGCATAAATATTTTTGAAAATTACCTTAATGGGAATTACTGCTATATGGAAATCTTTTGTATCTATGGAACCTTGGGTCGAGGCAGGATTGGCTCTACCTGCAGGCAGAAGTCCTACAGGTACCCACCATCAGCAAGTGGACACAGGTGAAGCAAAACAAGTCAGGATGTTCACCTATACCAGCCAACATTCCCCTCGGGTTGAGCCTTTGGGTGCCAAGGCTGGCAGGTCTTAGGTGGGGGTCTCTGCTGATGACAGTTTCCCCAGACCGTAAAATTCAGGGCCTTTGCTGGTTGCTGTTTGAATCCAATTTCCCTTTTCCCCCTGTTGTTGAAATAGAGAGCCATGATGGAGTTGCATCAACAGTATGAAGCTTATTGATTAAGGGTAGTAACCGCCTCACCAGCAAGTTACCTCCATGCACTCTTTTCTTCATTTCCATCTGCTATCCTTAAGGGATCCAGAGTGATTATCCCATGCCCCTTTGAATTCTTTCACAGTTTCATCTTCACCACCTCCCCCGAAGGGCATTCCAGACATCTACCAGTCTCTCCATGAAGAAATATGTCCTGACATTGCTTCTAAGTCATCCTCCCTGGACTTTCATTTCATGAACCCTAGGGACAGATAGGCAGGGCAGGCAGGTGAGGACAAGACAAGCAGGCAACATGGGTGGAACAGACTGGAAGACAGAAGACAAACCAAAAACAAATGGACGAGGACTTAAGACAAGGTTGGAACGAAGACTGAAGACAAGGCTGGGATGAAGACTGGGATGCTGGAAGCAACACGTTCTAGAAGACGTAAATGGACCTGTTGCTGAGGAACTGAGGGAGAGACAGCAAGGGCATTTTATAGGCCTGAGCGTGTGATTTATCAGGTGGCACCGCAAGGCTTTTCCCACCGCAGGTGCTTTAAATGATGCAACCTCGGGCATGTGCGCGCCTAAGGAGAAGGACAGCCAGTCAAAGTCGATGGCGTCCTGCAGCGTGATGTACTGGTGGCACCTCACTACACTGGAGCATAGCATTTCACCACGTGGAAGTGCAGGGGTGCTTGGCAACGTCAAGAACTGGTGGAGACAGCCCGGCCAGGCGGTTCACAGGAGCAGCCTGCAGACCACCAAATCTAACACCTTTAATTGATTATTTTGCTTTTTATAGAACTTCATAGAAACTGCAATAGAAATAATTTGAACTTGGCTAACACATTTTACCCAAGCACAGTGACAGTCTTTATCATTCATCTAATGAAATAACTAATACTTCCTGCCTTGGTATGTGGTCTTTATTTCAAAAAGAGAGAGAAAATTTTGCTTCTAATATTGAAATATAGAAAATATTACAATGACACTGAACACTGTACCAGTAGTAATATAAGAATATATGAAGCTCCATGGTAGGTCACGCCAAGGTCCACTGAGCCCAAAATATGTCTCCAACAATGGCAAGTTCAGGTCACAAGTATGAGTCAGATTCCCATTAAATGATCTATTTCTTGCATCTCGCTCACAGGGATAAGCACTGGATCTCCCAAGTCTACTTAGCTGTTTATGGACTTTTCCTTTACAAATGTGTCCAATCCTCTTATGAACCCCACTATTAGGGTCATTTAACAAAATGCGATGTGGAATTATCGTGTGTGTTAGAGCGGTATCGCACATGATAATGCCCTACCGCATCGCGGTGGTAACATTTAAATGAGGGAAAGGGGAGGGGAAAGGGCAGGCTTAGTGAAACATTTTTTCCGGTACTGCTGCGGGCGATAATGTTTTAGACATTATCGCTGGCAGCAGCACTGGAAATATCACCATCTTTTATGGTGGCGCTATGGAGGCGATAGTGTGTGCCGCACCGCAACTGCGGTGTGTGAAAACACACCGCCGCGATGCAGCCGGGTGCATGCTATCGCCCCCCACCCCTTTTTCCTTCGCGGCTCATTATTCTGCTGTAAACATCGCGGAATGATGAATCCCTCTATATGTTAGTCGCTTTGACCACGTTCTCCTGCAACAGATTCCATAGGTTTATTGTGTGCTGAGGGAATAAATACTTCCTTCAATTTGTTTTCAATCTGATGGATGCTAGTAGTTTCATGGCGTGTCCCTAAGTCCTAATGTCATATGAAAAGGTAACTGTTTCCTATTTACTTGTTCCACCCCATTCATGATTTTTATAAATTTCAATAATATTCCCTCATAGTCATCTCTTTTCCAAGCTAAAGAACTCTAAGCTGTTTAGTCTTTTTCTATAAGTAGGGCTCTTCGTTTTCAGTTTATACTGATTTTCACCCATAAATTACTGGATTTTTCCAAAGGTGACAATCGGTTTAGATTGATTTTCTCCCTAATTTTAGGCAGATTAAAGAGAAACTCTAGAGCTGCAGAAGCTGAGTTTTAAGGCCTTCTGCCACTGCTGGAAGCCAGTGCAGGCTAAAGCATGCTCTGAGTTTCAAGCCCCACTTGTGAAAGTGTTCACTGATGCGACATTTCAAGTCTTGCCTCCCCTTCCCAACCAGTGGAAGTGCCTGCTGTCTGGTGCAGCCGATGCAATGCGCTGTTTGAAAAGGCCCCTCCCCCATACAGGAACCAATTCCTAGCAGGCTCCCTGGGCCCACTGAAAAAAGCATAAGTGCATTACATTAGAGCGCAGGAACCACAGCAAGCAAGCAAGCTACTAAAGATGGAGGGAGGAGGAGCCTGGCGCCATCACCAGTAAGGATGAATGCTATTGCAGTGGGAGGGAGAGAGAGAGAGAGAGATCTTGTTGGGGACAGGAAGAAAGAGGAACATGGTCGGCAGGGGATGCTGCTGAGTGAGTGGGTGGGTGGGTAAGAGAATCTGCTTAATATTATTTTACTGCCCTAGCTTGAAAAATAATTACTCATTTTTTTCCTCAGATTTTATCCTGTTTTTGTTCTTGTCATAATAAACCCTGATAAATTCCCGGAAAAAAATTAAACAACAATAAAAAATAAAAATAAAGGTCCCTATCCATAAGGGAGTTTATTTATCCCCTTCATCATTTGTGTTGCCCTTCTCTGTATCTTTTCTATATCTGCTATTTCTTTTTTGACATGGGGTAATCAGAACTGCATAAAATATTCAAGGTCTGTTCAAAGGCATTATGATATTCTCTGTTTGGTTCTTCATTCCTTTTCAAATAATTCCTTAACAATCTATTTGCCTTTTTGACCGTCACTGCACACTGTACTGAGGATTTCAAGGTATTGTCCACAAGGAGTCCAAGGTCCTTTTCCTTACACTGAACCCAGCATCAGGTACCTTATCCTTATGTGAATTACTTGGCATGTAGGTATGTTTGATTTATATGTATTATACCCAGATCTTATCATTGGTCCATGATGGGATTCTTCTGATTGTAAGTGGAGAGTTCTTGGTTAATGGTGACATCAACAGGGCCCAATTGCTAATCTGCTTCCACTAACTAGAACAACATAAGCCTATTCAAAGATCTTGGCATGCATTTGTTTTTCAGGACACATAGGTTATCTGAAGAAGGGACCTATATGCTCTCTAAATCTCATGTAGATCATCTTTGGAAAATTCTTATGTGTAACCCACAGAAGGTTTTCCAATTCCCAACCAATTAATATCCTATAGAAGTAGTAAGAGATAGAGATGAGCTTCATTTTCTAACATCGCTATCGGACACCATCCTTCTTAATCTCGAAAAAAAACAACCTCACCTCCTCGCTCTTCTTGACCTATCCGCCGCATTTGACACGGTCAACCATACCATCCTACTCGAACGGCTATCCGATATAGGAATCCAAGGAGAAGCTTATAGCTGGTTCCAATCGTTCCTGGAGAACAGATTCTACAAAGTAAAAATCAATAATGAAGAATCGCATCCTATCAAATCAACTCGAGGAGTACCTCAAGGATCATCTCTCTCACCTACACTATTTAATATTTACCTGCTTCCACTCTGCCACTTACTCTCTAACCTAAAGCTAAAACATTATATTTTCGCTGATGACATTCAGATTCTCTTGCCCATCACAGAATCACTGCAAAAAACTTGGGCACATTGGAACAACTGCTTACAGGCTATCAACACTCTGCTATCCAGCTTGAACCTCATACTTAATCCAAACAAAACAGAAATCCTCATCATCTCACCTGACGAAAACAATACCCTCACCAACTCCCTAAACGCAACTCAATTCTCAAAACTAACTATTAACCACTCCACCTCAGTCAGAGACCTGGGAGTGCATCTCAACAACAAATTCAACCTTAAATCCTTCATCACCAATACAACTAAAGAATGCTATTTCAAACTCCAAGTGCTAAAAAATCTTAAACCTCTTCTTCACTTCAGTGACTTCCGGCTAGTAGTCCAGTCTTTAATCCTGTCTAAACTGGATTACTGCAACTCTCTACTGCTAGGTCTTCCAGCCTTATCCACAAGATCATTACAGATGGTGCAGAATGCCGCAGCGAGGCTACTCACTAACACAAATAAAAGAGCCCACATAACACCTATTCTTCACAGCCTCCACTGGCTTCCTATAAAAGCTAGAATCTCCTACAAGACATTATCAATGATCCACAAGGATATCATGGGCATCGCTCACCTAAATCTAATCACACAAATCCGCCCTCACACATCACAAAGACCCATCAGATACAACTACAAAGATTCCTTATATGCTCCCCCGATCAAATCTACACTAACAAAACGAGCACTCTCCACAGCTGGGCCCACCCTCTGGAACTCATTACCGCCGGATCTACGCCAAGAGACCTGTCATCTAACTTTTAAGAAAAACCTAAAAACGTGGCTTTTCAGGCAAGCTTATTCAGAGTCACAAGATCACTCAGACACCGGTCAAAGAGGAAAATAGTCCAACATCAGATCATCGATCACCCATATTCCCCTCAAGAACCAACCACGCCAGACCTGAACAACTCACCTGTTTGACTACTTCTCTGATTCATCAGTCTTTAATTCATGCATAACTCGGTTTTTGCATTTCAACAAGGTATATGTACCCTCACATCACAATTTAGACTGTCCCTCCAATTATTCAAGATATTTATTCACGCTTTAAACTTTCCTGATATTGATCTTCGTCCTGTTGACGAGTTATTATTATCATCAGTATTATTATTGTTTATGTAATATTCAAGTTGTATTTATATTTAAGTTAAACTGTATTTATACTTATATTTAAGTTGTATTTATAGTTATATTTATATGTGATATGTTAAGAAAATATATGTTAAGAAACGCTGTTTAATGTAACGCCTTTATTGCGACAGTTAATGTTCTATGTAAACCGACCTGATTCGATACTTGTATTGAGAATGTCGGTATATAAAAATCCGAAATAAATAAATAAATAAAATTAAAAATGCAACAAAAAAAACTCATTTTGTTAGAAAATGAAATGAAATGAAATGAAAAGAAAACCCTAATGAAATTTTGCTGAGATTTTCTTTTTGTTTTTAAATGCCACTGCCACCACCAAGCCCCTCTCCCCAGTGTTTAGAAATTAAAAAGTGGAATTTCTGCCCACCCATGCTCCCAAAATATCTTATTCCATTCATGGGGTGCCAGTAGTCCAGATTGGGCAGGTAGGATCATCAGTCCCTTTTGCCCTGCTAGGTTATTTAGCCATGCAACAAAAAGGGGTAGAGCTCTGAGGCTAGTGCCATATTGTTTTATGGTCCAATGCTCTATGGCTATACAACATCTGGCTGTAAAACAAAATGGCACCAGTGTCAGGATTGGTCAATACCATTCTCAAATCAAAACTCTGGCAGATCCACATCTAAACTCTTCAAACTGCATCAGCGGGAGGAATTCTGGGTTTTGCTTTCTGCAAGCTGGGGGAAGGGTTTTGCAAGGGCTGATACATTTTAATTTCTGTACTGGGGAACGTTGGTTGGAGGGAGGGGGAAACACAGCCTCTTGTTCCTTTTGTTTTTTAATTTGTTTTCTTTTCCAGGTTTTTTCTTTTCCTTTGATGTTTATTTCATTTGAAAAAAGAAATTAAACAAAATGAATTGTTTCTCTGTGTGCATCCTTACTAAACATACTGGGGCCAATTTTAAATTTTGCGTGCGCTGGGTACATTTGTGCGTGCTACCCGGCGCGCACAAATGTACACCCGATTTTATAACATGCGCACGCTGCTGCGTGCGCATGTTATAAAATCCAGGGTCGGCATGCACAAGGGGGTGCACACTTGTGCACCTTGCCTGCGCCGAGCCCTAGGGGAGCCCCGATGGCTTTCCCCGTTCCCTCCAAGGCCGCTCCGAAATCGGAGGGAACTTTTTTTTTGGTCCCCCCCACCTTTCCCTTCCTTCCTCTATCTAACCCACCCCACCCCCCAGCCTTACCTAAATCCCTTCCCCAACCTTGTTTCGTAGAGTTACGTCTGCCTCTGGCAGGTGTAACTTGTGTGCGCCGATTCGCTACCGCGCGCCAGGCCTTGCCACAGGCCGCTGGGTTGGGGCACACGCCACACCCCTGACCGCCCCCGGACCACCGCCATGCCCCCGGACACGCCCCCGGACATAGCCCCACCCACAGCCCCGCCTCCGGACCGCCCATTTTGCGAAGCCCCGGGGCATACACGCATCCCAGGGCTTGCGCGCGCTGAGCCTATGCAAAATAGGCTCGGCGCGCGCAGGGGTAGATGTTAGGGGGTTACGCGCGTAACCCTTTGAAAATCTACCCCACTGTGAGAACACTGCTTGCAATAAGGAGTATTTGCAACCATTTCCTTGACCTTTCAACTACTGCTACTCAGTCATGAGAACCAGAAACATGGCTCCCAGTGGCTGCTCAAGTCCTAGCTGCGAGCCCCAAAAGCCATCTTCAGCCTTTTTCAAACTTCTTCATTCCTGACTTTGTTATTTTGAGTGTCCAGTGGAGCATTATTATGCTACAGCAGTCTATTCTGTGGACTCCTACTGTCTTTTAACCAAGCCAGGGTTCTCTTATCAGACTATTCCACTAATTTCTCTTCTCAGTAGCTGTTTGGCCTTGGTCTAATCGATTTATTTTATTTATTTATTTTTAATATACCTTCATTTGATTAGTCGGTTGCCGCCGACCTCGCCAGCGCAACCGACCCGATCGGCCCGACCAACGCCGCCTCCCGCTCGCCGTCTCTCCTCACGGCCGGCTCGCACGACTCTCTGCTACCGGCAGGGGAGACCCGTCGGGGTCAGAGCCCAGAGCCCAAAGCCCACAACCCTGAGAATTACCCGGCTGGGGATCGCAGCCACACAGCACGCGAACAGACGCCCACACTCACTCTCGTGACACACTTCCGGTGAGGGAAACCCTATATAAGAAAGGAATCATCCCCTGGCGTCTCGCGCCGGGCGTCTCGCGCAGAAGGAGCGCGACTAAGGGGCCTGCCCCTTAGTGTGCCCCTTTGTGGGAACCTTCATCGACCACGCCAGAAAACAGCCTCAAAGGATTGAACGATATGACAGCCAACCGGACAAGCACAGCTACCTGAGAGTCACCAATGCCAACCTTGCAGCACTGATGCCAAGGGTGAGCCACTGCTCTCACCACCCCCACCCTCACTCCCAGCACGCTTCTCCATCACTGCACGCATCAAGCATGAACTTTGACCTCACAAATGATGCCTCAGGACTACTAAGAACTGCCTATATGAACAGTAATTCTCTCTGAACCAGTACCTCCCACCACCTTTGCTGTACTTATCCTTCCTAGCGGTGACCCACACCTCTAACCTCCCTGACCAAAACCTGAATCCTCCTCACACCCTCCCCTTCTCCATGACTAACCTACACCCTGCAGTGAACAACGCACCCTACCTTACATACCACAATCAAACAAAAGCAAAACCCCTCTCTTCCTTACAAAATGAATCCACAACACATTCCCACCATAAAGCACTTCTATGCACCCCACAAAAAGATCACTCACACATACCTCACTCTACAACACAGATCACTTATCCCCATTATGGCATCCCCCCTCACTCAAATCCTGGGTATGCTATCCTTTTCCATTCTGTTACTCAATGCTCAATCCATCCTAAAAAAAACCACGCTACTACATGACATCCTCACAGACGAAGCCCCTGACATATGCGCCATTACGGAATCCTGGTTAAAGGATACCGACTCTGCCTTAACTAACCAACTCTCCCCAGATGCTTACAAATTATTCTCCATACCAAGAATAAAAAAAAAAGGAGGTGGTCTACTCCTGGCCACCAAAAAGAACCTCAACCTCACGCTCCAAAATATCTCACCCCCCCCACAAACTAGAAATCAGTTTCTTTAAATCTAACTCCCTCCAACTCTGCTTAATCTATGCCCCCCCCCCCCCCCCCCGGCCTTCTCGAAAAAAACCCTTCCCCACTCATAGAATACATCTATAAACACATCAACAATACCAAGCCTGCCATAATTCTGGGAGACCTGAATATTCATGTTGACCGCAACCCCCTGTCCCCTTCTTGTGAATCTATACTAACTGCTATGACAGCACTTGGCTTCAAACAAAATGTTTCTGAACCCACACACAAGGCTGGGCATACACTTGACCTCATCTTTACTAACTCCTTAATCCAAACTGACCAACCCAAATGCACACCCATCCCTTGGTCAGACCACTTCCGCATTGACACACGATGTACAATCAAAGACACCCCCCCCCCTTCCCAACCCAAAAAAATAATAACATTTCGCAAACAAGGCAAGACTGATGACATCTTTGAGGCCCTTTCAAATGAACTCCCCAACATAGACCTCACTGATGCTAACACAGCCACATCTTCATGGTTTCAAATCACCACAAACATAGCAGACAGACTCTGCCCATCTCAAACCAAAGAAATCAAAACAAACAAAAATAATAAGAAACCATGGTACACAAATGAACTTAAAACCATGAAACTCGACCTTCGCAAAATTGAAAAATCCTGGCGGAGAAATCAAATCCCCTCCACCCTAGCACAGTTTTGCACCCTTCTCAACACCTACCGAAAAGCCACCGAAAAAGCAAAGAAAGACTTCTATGCCACAAGAATCCATCAATTCCAGTTCAACCCACAAGCCCTCTTCCAATACGTAACCAGCCTTATCACTCCACCAGACAGACACAATCCTGACAACGACGATGAAACAAAATGCGAAAAACTAGCATCATACTTCCACACCAAGGTACAGACCATTATGGCACGTTTCTCACCTCACCACATTCAACCTAGCATAACAACACCCAACAATACTCCTACCGACCACGCCGATCCTACCACACAAGTACATCCGCTGACACAAACCTCAAACCCCACCCTATCAAACTTTGAAAACACATCTGCCCTAGAAATTGAAACCACCATCAAAAAAATCAGACCTGCCTACCACCCCTCAGATAACCTACCCACCAAAACACTACTTACAAACCCCACGTCAATTGCCAAACACATCGCAAACATCCTGAATAAATCTATCACACTGGGCCAAGTCCCAATTGAACTTAAACAAGCCATTATAAATCCCATCCTCAAAAAATCAGACTTAGACACCACTGATCCAGCTAACTACCGCCCAGTGTCAAACCTCCCATTCCTCTCCAAAATCCTTGAAAAAATAATTAATAAACAACTTACCAACTACATAGAAGACCACAATTTTCTTGCATCATCCCAGTTTGGTTTCCGTAAACACCATAGCACAGAAACCCTACTTATCTCACTCTCTGAAACCATACTCAAAGCCCTGGACAGAGGACAATCCTACATACTCGCACTACTAGACATTTCGGCGGCATTTGATACAGTCAATCACAACATACTCATCAAACGCCTCAAGGAAATTGGCATCTCGGACACTGCCCTTCTCTGGGTCCAGTCTTACCTTCACAACAGGAGTTACAGAGTAAAAATTGGTCGCAGTGAATCCAAACCAGTCAGGCTATCACAGGGAGTACCACAAGGCTCATCCCTTTCCTCAACCCTCTTTAATATATACCTCATTCCCCTCTGCTTACTGCTCTCCAAATTGGGTTTCCAGCACTTCATTTATGCTGATGACGTGCAGATCCTCATACCTATAACCGACTCTATCACTAACGCAATGAAGATTTGGAACTCTGCCCTGTCTGAAATAAACAAGCTACTCTCTGACAACTTTCTGGCACTCAACTCTAACAAAACCGAACTACTCATCATTTCTCCCCCCAACACTCCCACACTCACCCTTTCTTCCCCCTCACCACCAGACTTCCCTCCCACCCAATTTGTCCGCAGCCTAGGCATATGGATAGATAACCACTTTAACCTCAAAAAATTCATATCTACCACGATAAAGAGCGGATTCTTCAAACTCCACACATTGAAGAGAATCAAACCACTATTACACACCTCTGACTTCCGAACCGTACTGCAGGCCATGATCCTATCCAAATTGGACTACTGCAACGCTATCCTTATAGGCCTTCCAAAAAACACCCTTCAACCGTTGCAGCTCCTACAGAACGCCGCCGCCCGCATTCTCACAAACACTCACCGTCATGACCATATCACCCCAGTCCTTCAATCCCTACACTGGCTTCCAATAACATCCAGAATAATCTACAAATCCCTTACACTCATACACAAAGCCATTCACAACCAAAACATGCACTGGTTCCCTGAAAATCTCCATCTCCACACCCCTACTAGACCAACCAGAAAGCAGCATCAAGCCAAACTCCTGACACCCTCCCCCAAAATCATCAAACACACCACAATCAGAGAAAGATCATTCATCATAGCAGGCACCTCCCACTGGAACAAAATGCCACCCCACTTACGCCAGGAACCTTGCCATAAAAGATTCAAACAGAATCTTAAAACCTGGCTCTTCAAACTTGCATACCCTGACTAACCGAGTACTCCAAAGACACGCCCTTTTAGACTGACACGCCTCTACCCTTCTTAATAATTCCCCGACCCCCCCCCTCTTCTCATCCCTGCCTCCTCATACATCCCAGCTCCCACTCCTACCACCCTCCCCTCTTCCCTCTACACCGTCTACATCCTGCCACCCTGTTAATAGTTAAAATTTCCCTCTTCCTATGCTCTCCTTTAGAGTTATTTATTTAACCATATCTCCTCTCGAATTATTTATTTAACCATTCTTCTCAAGTTGATTTAGTTATCTGTCTCGTTACTATACTTTAAATTATTGTAAAGCTTGTTGCTATGTTACGTTAAATTGTAAACCGAGGTGATGTTTCTAACGTGCCCCGGTATATAAAAAATCTTTAAATAAAAATAAAAAAATATCATGAATGGTTTTCAATCAATTAAATCATATAAGTATATCATAAAATACAAATTAAACAGAAACATAAGAAAATGAATAAAATAAGTGTGAAATGAATGCATGTAAATAAATAATCCCTCCAGCAAGGGATTTATTGTTGCATTTATTGTTGCTCCTAGGTATCACAACTCCTCAGCTCTCTGCAAATTGTTTCTCCCCGGTTCTCAGGCCATTATCACTGATTTTGACTTAACCTTTCCTGGGTTGGGTCTTTTTCTTGCATAGAGTATAGTTTTCTTTTAATATTGTACCATTCGTGCACGTGCCTCAGCACAATCCTTGTCTTGCTCATGGCCTAGTAGCCATCTTGTGACAAATTTAGCATGGAAAGAAAATAGAAACATTAACCATTCAATTTTACCCAAAAGTACTGGAATGCTATAGGAAGTGCAATTTTAAACATTTTGCTGTTGAGATAAAGGAGAAAGGCAGTAGAGCTCACTGATCCACTTCCTTGTGATGCAGGTCAGGACTGAGGTGCATTAGCAGGGCTCTGAGTAGGAGCTTGCACAATGCTGCTTATACAATGGATGGTCCCAGTCAGGGCTATTAGTCTTGCATTTTTATGAACACTGGAGAAGTTACCCAAGATCTTTAACACATTTATATTCTGCCTTGGTGTTTTATTTCAGCTGAATAGTACATGTGGGAGGCTAGTGCTTTCAAAACCAGCCTTTCTATGAAACAATTTTTTATAGAAGCTTATTATAACCAAAATGAAATTTTAATGTAGTCTTATTTGACAGGATAAAATACATATTGCCATAAGCTTTCTATTTTAAAAAATGTTTAAAATAGTTTTTGAAATGTTGGCTCTCTTATAAATGCACTGAGAATTTTCTATTAGTACTTTTTAGCATAAGCAGGAAATGAGACATTGCCCTGGAACTTGGGAAATGTCATGGTCAGGAAAAGTATTAGGTTTAATAATGTGTCTCTAGTGCAGTCATTTACGTTTTAGCCTCTTTGCTTTCTATTTTCTTTAATTGAGCTGATTTATACCAAGTTGATCTATAAAGAAAATTACCCTGCATCTTCAATAGGAGGTCAGAAGCCTAGCAGCCCTACTCGACTCTGCCCTGACCCTGGCAAGCCAAGTAGCACTAGTAACAAAAATAAAGATTTCAGCTGTTTTTCCTACAATCAACCAAAACTTACTCATCTGGACTACTGCATCCCCATATACATAAGATTACTCAAAAGATACTCATCAAACCTCAGGCACTGCAACCAGTAATACTTACTCATCTGGACTACTGCATCCCCATATACATAAGATTACTCAAAAGATACTCATCAAACTTCAGTCACTGCAAGGTGCAGCCACCAGAAAAATCACTGGCTACAGAAACTGGAAATAGGCTCCCCTCCCTCCTCAACTCATAACACTGGCTCGGAGGCTCCTAGTCTTTCTGTGCATCAAACTTAAAATCCTAACCTTACATTCAACACACAAAGCAAGGGGTTAATATCTCCCCTGAAACCTCCGATCAAGCCAAAAGCAACACTTACCAATTCTTCTCGAGACGGTCCAATTGAAAAACAAACCCAGGACCTTCAATGGAACGGCACCTAAGCTGTGGAACTGCCTCCCCCCGCCCCTTGACCTTGTAGGCCACTAAAGAATACAGGGAATTTTGTCGTGGCTCTTCAACCAGCAAGACCTGTCTGATATGCCAAGCAAACTGATAGCCTTGGCCTTCATCCCCATATGACCCTAAGACAGAGGTGGTCAACTTCAGCCCTCAAGTGCTACAAACAGGAGATCCACAATAAATATGCACTGTCTGCATCGTATGCAAATATATCTCATGCATATTCATTGTGGATCTTCTAAGAAATTAGATCTGTTTATGGCACAAGAGCACCAGATTTGCCTGTCACAGCCTTAAGGACATATACCAATTTTCCTTGTTCTTTACCCCAATAAAATGCATAGATTGCCAGGCTTTAACATCTATACATACAATGCCTCAACCACTTAATTCAACTGTAATTGCTGCCAGCAGAGTCACAACAACCCACTTGTGCAGGGCGGCAGGTCCAGAAGGGCGGTAGCCTGCCACAAGTGAGTCCGTCAGTGGGGTCATCAGCAACATAAAGCCCAATCTATCATTTTAACACTGGCACCCCCACTCTAGCAACAGGAGGAATGGGCAGTGCCATGCCTGATTTAGTCTCTTCCCCCTCCCCCCCCCCCTTCTGCAGGCCAGCAGCAGCACTAATCATAGCATCAACTTCCAGTGTGCAGAGCCAGTCTCCTGGTCTGAACAAGATACACAGCTTATACCACTACTAGCCCTGCTCACCAGAAGTTAGCAAGCACTATGCTAAGCATTGCCTGCTCCTGCTGCTGCTGCTGCTGCTGCTGCTGGGGTGAGGGGTGGGGTTAAAGAGGATAAGCTGGGTTCCATCCCATTGGCAACTCCCCCAGTCTGGGATTTTTCTGGATGTGTCTTTTGTGATTGGAAGTACATTTGGTTGTTCCTATGCATTGTGATCCATGCAATGAACTCAATGCTTTCTACTGCTGCTTGATGCTTTGACATAAGTTGGAGGAGAACTTATTGTGTGAGGTTAAACAGATAGGATGAATGCACCAGTAGGAAACTGTTGGGTCAAATAAAAAAATGCTGAAAAGCAACAAAACCAAAAAGACTTCTGTTCTGTACAGTAGATAGTAAGGACTCGAAGAAGTAATTGAAAAACATTTCCAAAGCTAGTATTAAGTTAGTCCAATGAAGCCCAGCAACCTTTCTCCAAAAATGGCCAGTCTGGGTCCCAGCTACTCAGAGATCCCAGCTGGTAACCTGTTTCTTGGTACTCTCTCCCAGGAATAGCGATGGTTTTCCCTAGTCTATCTAGCTAATAATGTTTTATGGACTTTTCCTCCAGGAACTTGTACAAACCTCTTTTAAATCCTGCTATGCTCATCGCCTTGACCACATCCTCTGGCAACAGATTCCTCAGCTTTATTGTGTGAAAAAGTACTTTCTCCGATAGTTTCTTGTAGGCGGATTATAAAATGAATGTAAATAAATAAATCTGTTGTTTGTTAGTTTCATGGTTTCTTAGTTTCTTGATTTAGCAAATAACTCGTTCATTTACCTATTTCACCCCACTAAGGATTTTATAACCTTCTATCATGACTCCTTTCAGCCGTCATTTTCCTAGCTGTGTAGCTTATCATCATAGGGAAGCCATTCCATACCCTTTATCATTTTTGTTGCCCTCCTTCTTTTCTAGTTCTGCTATGAGGTGACCAGAACTGCACACAAGGTGCATTTGCACTATGGATCGATGCAGAGACAATATTTTCCGTTTTATTCTCCATTCCACTTTGGATCATTCCTCATATTCTATTTGCTTTTCTGACCTCCTCCACACAACGAGCTAAGGATTTCACAAGGATTCCAAGGTCCTTTCCTGAGTAATGACTTCTAATAGGGAACTCAGCATTGTGTACCTGTATGTGGTAGTATTTTTCCTTATGCACATTGCTTTGTACTTTTCCATATTAAATTTCATCTACCATTCAGAAGCTCGGTCTGCTAATCCTGCAAGGTTCTTCTGCAGTTCCTGTTTTAACAGGCTGAAGAGATTAGGGCTGTTCAGCTTGGAGAAGAGACAGCTGAGGGGGGATATGATAGAGGTCTTTAAGATCATGAGAGGTCCTGAACGAGTAGATGTGAATTGGTTATTTATACTTTCGAATAATAGAAGGACTAGGGGGCATTCCATGAAGTTAGCAAGTAGCACATTTAAGACTAATCGGAGAAAATTCTTTTTCACTCAACGCACAATAAAGCTCTGGAATTTGTTGCCAGATGATGTGGTTAGTGCAGTTAGTGTAGCTGGGTTCAAAAAAGGTTTGGATAAGTTCTTGGAGGAGAAGTCCATTAATGGCTATTAATCAAGTTTACTTAGGGATAGATTTTATAAAAGCATGCCCGCGCGTACTTTTGTTCGCGCACCAGGCGCAAACAAAAGTACACCAGATTTTAATAGATACGCGTGTAGCCGCGCATATCCTTTAAAATCCGGGGTCGGAGCATGCAAGGCTGCCCAAAATCGGCAGCCTGTGCGCGCCGAGCCATGCAGCCTGCCTCTGTTCCTTCCGAGGCCGCTCCAAAATCGGAGCGGCCTCGGAGGGAACTTTCCTTCCACCCCCTGCACCTTCCCCTCCCTTCCCCTACCTAACCCACCCCCCAGCCCTATCTAAACCACGCCTACCTTTGTTGTAAAAATTACACCTACTCTAGAAATTACTGGAAGTCCTTCTGTTGGTATTTTTAATATTTTTATCATATAGTCTTTAAGCATTTCGTACGCAGAAATTTCCCTAATAAAATTGAAATTCAATATACGCAAATTCAGGTATTTTTCAATATTTTCTATTTTTTTCAGGTTAATATCTTCAACCCTTAATATCTCTGCTTGAATAGTCTCCATTTTCTCCATTAGAGTTTCCATCTGTTGTATCTTAGTAGTTTGCGTATTCATTTCTTTTTCTATGCTTAAGAACTTGTTATTTGATTCAAGTGTTATCATAATCAAGTTCAGTACAGCATTTTCCAGACCTTTCATAGCTTGCCACAGGGAGTCCATCATTATAACCTTTG
The DNA here is from genome assembly GCF_901001135.1 of Rhinatrema bivittatum. Taxonomy (NCBI): domain Eukaryota; kingdom Metazoa; phylum Chordata; class Amphibia; order Gymnophiona; family Rhinatrematidae; genus Rhinatrema; species Rhinatrema bivittatum. Next base: position 12,094,688 of record NC_042625.1, on the reverse strand, counting down.
GCTTCTCCATTGGTACAAACTTTTCCAATATTGATTTCTGAGCCAGCTTTTCCCCTCCTGCTGTGCTCCCTCTTACCACCTCCTCGAAAGATTTTATTTTGAGTTCTTCACTGCTCTTGGGTAAGTCACTCATTTTTAATGTATTTAAATCAGTAACAGTCCCAGAAGAAGAATACAGTCCTTGAAGACTTACCCCAACAATCACAGTGTCAGGTGGCATCGGAGATGGGGGGGTCATCATCGGAGCACCGGGACTGAGCATGATCTCGTTGGCCAGCAGGGCCGAAATCCGCCCTTGTCAGCTCATGCAGTGGCCTCCTCCACCAGCATTTCTCTTGCTACCGCGGTAGCGAAGAACGTCTCAATCCTCGTCTGGCCATTCTCAGAGACCGGCGATGATGAGGCAGTAATTTCTCTGAGTTTGGCCTTTCGTTTTGAGTGCGGCATCGTTAAAGAAGTATCTTTCAAAGAAGCGGGGAAAGAGCGACTTCACCAACCATTTCACATGGCAGCTATCTTAGATTCCCCCTCCCATGATGTTTTTAATATACTGAGTCGTCTTTCATGGGGAGTTTATCGACTGCCTTCTACAAATCCAAATACACTATATCAACTGACTCATCTTTATTTACATGTTTATTTACACCTTACAAATCTTTTAGATTTTCTTGAAGGGGTTAAAAAACATGTCGACAAGGTTGAGTCAGTTGATATATTTTATCTGGAATTTCAGAAGGCATTTAACAAAGCCTTTCATCAGAAAATTAAAAAGTCATGTGATGGGAGACAGTATCGTATTGTGGGTTGGTAACTGGCTAAAGGATAGGAAACAGAGAGCAGGAGTGAATGGTAATTTCTTTCAATAAAGAAAGGTAAATAGTGGTGTACCCCTGGCATGTGTACTGGGACTAATGTTTTTTTAATATGTTTACAGCAAAAGAGAGGGTGTGAAACCAATCACTAATGCTTTTCCATGGGTAATAAGGTGACAATACTTCAAGGGATTTCCCAAGACAGGAGCTTTATGTAAACAGCTTCAAAGAAACATAAAGGTACAGTCCCCCAACACGGCCGTGATTCGCCATAGGGGCTGCATTGGAAGGGACTCACAAGAAACGATTTCCAAATGGTTATCCAAAAGAGTAAGGACCGAATGTCTAAATATTTAGATTTTTAGATAGGAGGCATCCACACGTAGTTTATAAATTCACATGTCCACATGTTCAATATCGTACAATGACATAAAAAAAATTAACGGACTCGACACTAACTGTCTGTAGTTTTACTATGTTTATAAGCAATCTGGAAAAGGGAGTGAAGAATGACATAAAACTTTTCAAAGTTGTTAGATCATAGGCTTGAAGAATTGCAAGATGACATTGTAAAACTAAGGGGTGGCTTTTCAAAAGCCCGTGTGTGCGTCCATGTGTACACGGTTCCCGGTGTGTGCACATAGATGCGGTTATTTTATAACATGTGCGTGTCACCGCAAGCATGTTATAAAATATGATTCCCACATGCACATGCCCGCCGTATTTTAATATCCACATGCACATGTGCAGGCCGGTGGCCTCTCGCTCACGCAAGGGGGGGATTTTAAAAAACAGCGCAAGGCGACATGAGAAGGCCTTTCCTATCCCCCTACCTAGCTTTCATCCCTTTTCCCCTTTCCTCCCCAACCCCTAAACCCAACCTAACTACCCTAGATTTTTTTGTTTTATTACTTACGTGTTCTACTTGCACGCACTTCCCCGGGATAGAGCAAAATGGTGCTGTCCCAGCCAGCCCCCGCCCCCTGGCCCACCCCCGGCCTACCTCTTTTTGATGGCCCGGCACTTATGCGCATACCGAGAGATACACACGTAGCTGGGCCATTTCTAAAATGCGTTCAGCACACACATAGCCCAACCACGCGCTTATCTCCCAGTTTTTGCGTGTGCGGCCTTTTGAAAATTTGGGCTTAAGGGCTTGGGAAACTGAATGGTAGATACCATTTAATGTGGACAAGTGCAAAGTAATACGTATAGAGCATATTAGGCATCACCAACCAGGAAAAGGATCTTGGAGTCCATGTGGCAGCCAAAAAAGAATGTTAAAAATTATTAGGAAAGGAATGAAAAATAAAACAGAGGATGTCATAATGCCTCTATATCAATCCATAGTGTGACATAAGTATTTGGTGCAGTTCAGGTTGTCCCATCTTTAAAAAGAAAAAGCAGAATTAGAAAATGTACAAACAAGGGTGGCCAAAATGATATAAATGATGGAATGGGTCCCCTACCAAAAAAGGCTAAATAGATTACGTCTCTTCAGCCTGGAGAAGAGATGGCTCAGAGGAGATATGACTGAGTGAGCTGGAACATATAAACAAGGAACAGTTATTTAACCTTTTAAATAGTATGAAGACTAGGGGATATTCCCTGAAGCTAGGGGGGCACTCCATGAAGTTAGCAAGTAGCACATTTAAGATTAATTGAATAAAATTCTTTTTCACTCAATGCACAATTAAGCTCTGGAATTTGTTGCCAGAGGATGTGGTTTGTGCAGTTAGTGTAGCTGGGTTCAAAAAAGGTTTGGATAAGTTCTTGGAGGAGAAGTCCATTAACTGCTATTAATCAATTTGACTTAGGGAATGGCCTCTGCTATTACTGGCATCAGCAGCATGGGATCTTTTATTTATTTATTTATTTATTTATTTATTTGCTTGCAGTTTTTACTATACCGACATTCGTTAGATACATCACATCGGTTTACATTAAAACATAACAATAGCAAAATTTGCTTTACAGAAAACACTGGAATTAAACAGTAAGTTGTGGCTACAGGGGGGAGGAACAAGGGGAGGAAGTTGGGGGAAACTATATACATGACACAGATATTTGCAAATATTAGAAGCTTGCAAGTTATGGTCTGGCTATACACAAAAACGCATAGATAATTATATCTTGTACGGATATTGGCAACTGGTGGGGAGAGGGCTTTAAAGAGCGGGTTAAGTGCAAGCTTGTAAGAAAAGCCAGGTTTTTAGTTTTTGTTTGAATATTTGTGGCCTTGTTTCTTGTCGAAAGTCGGGGGGTAAGGTATTCCATAGTGTGGGGCCTGCGATGGAGAGGGATCATTCTTTGATGGAGTTATAGTGGGTAAGTTTGGGTGAGGGTGTGTTTAAGGTTGCTGAGTATTGGGGTCGGGTTGGTCTATTGGTGTTGCGGAAGACTAAGAAATTATTAAGCCATTTCATATTTTGGTTATGTAGGGTTTTGTGTATGATGTTGAGGGTTTTGTATTGGAAGCGTTGTTGTATGGGTAGCCAATGTAGATGTTTGAGGATCATAGAAACCTAGAAATGATGGCAGAAAAAGACCAAATGGCCCATCCAGTCTGCCCAGCAAGTTTCGCACTTTTTTTTTCTCATACTTATCCTCTCATACTTATTCTCATACTTATCTGTTACTCTTGGCTCTTAGTAACCTTTTGGTTCTATTTCCCTTCCACCCCCACCATTAATGTAGAGAGCAGTGTTGGAACTGCATCTAAGTGAAATATCTAGCTTAATTAGTTAGGGGTAGTAACCGCCGCAATAAGCTACACCCATGCTTTTTGTTTACCCAGACTATGTAATTCAGTCCTTGTTGGTTGTTGTCTGTATATAGATCCACTTTTCTTCATTCCCCCTGCCGTTGAATCAGAGAATTATGCTGGATATGCATGAAGTATCAGTCTTTCTCCCCTGCCGTTGAAGCAGAGAGCTATGCTGGATACGCGTGAAGTATCAGTCTTTCTCCCCTGCCATTGAAGCAGAGAGCTATGCTGGATATGCATTGAAAGTGAAGTATCAGGCTTATTTGGTTTGGGGTAGTAACCGCCGTAACAAGCAAGCTCGGGGTGATGTGCTCATTCCTTCAGGTGTTGGTGAGAATATGAGTGATTGAGTTCTGGAGCAATTAGAGGGGGACAATGTGGATTTTGGGGAGGCCTAGTAGGAGAGAGTTGCAGTAGTCGATTTTTGAAAATGATTGCTTGGAGCACTGTTCTGAAATCATTGAAGTGGAGGAGGGGCTTTAGTTTTTTCAGGGTTTGTAGCTTAAAGTAACAGTCTTTCATGGTAGTGGTAATGAATTTTTTCAGGCTGAGTTGGTCATCAATGACGACACCAAGGTTTCTTACGTGATGGGAGATTGGGATTGATGGGGGGGTAGTGGATTTGGGTGGAGGAGTTAGGATTGTGTTGGGGTGAGATTATCATGAATTCCGTTTTTGAGGAGTTGAGTACAAGATTGAGGCTGGTGAGGAGGTTGTTTATGGTGGTGAGTGCAGTTTCCCAGGTTTTGATTGTAATGGGTATGGTGTCTGTTATGGGGATGACGATTTGTACGTCATCTGCGTTGATGAAGTGAGTAAGGTTGCGTTCGGAAAGGAGATGGCAGAGAGGCAGGAGGTATATATTAAAGAGAGTTGAGGAAAGTGAAGAGCCTTGGGGGACTCCTTGGGCGAGGTTAATTGTGTTGGAGTCGTGATTCCCTATTCTGACTTTGTATCGGCGGCCTTTTAGGTAGGAGGTAAACCATTGAAGTGGGGTACCTAATATGCCAATTTCAGAGAGGCGGTCCAGTAGGATTTTATGACTTATGGTGTCAAATGCCACGGATATGTCTAGTAGTGCAAGGATGCATGATTGGCCTTTGTCTAGTCCTTTGAGTAAGTGGTCGGTGAAATATTTGCGGTTGTTGAAAATATTTGCGGAAACCGAATTGTGATTGTTTTTTAGTGTTTGGGTACTTGTCAGGTTCTTGTGGGTTGGTTTGGCCTCTGTTGGAAACAGGATGCTGGGCTTGATGGACCCTTGGTCTGACCGGGCATGGCAATTTTTTGTTCTTATTTATTAATTTTGCAATTTTTCTGTACCGCACATACAGCAAGCTAACCAGGGTGGTTTACAACATAAGTTTTAAACACAATAAAAATAACCCTCTCTTTTAACCCTCCACACCAGGTAGCACAACAGCGGTCCTTCAGCTGAGTGCAAATTCTAATGTGGTATATACCTCTGAATTTGATTCGTTAGGTAATTGCACCCTTAGCATGATCAACTTTATTCATCAGGGTCATAAGCTTAAACATTATTCTTTCCCTAATAGGCAACCAGTGCAACACCATTAAAAGTGGTCTAGCACTGTTTTTTCTTGGATAGCCAAACACCAGTCTGGCCACAAAATTCTGCATCATCTGGAGCCAATGTATATTCCTTATGGTTACCTCTGACAAGGCCCCATTACAATAATCAAATATTGGCATAACCAAGGTTTGTACTATTGTCCAAAATACATCTATTCTTACACAACCTCTAATTTACTTCAACTGTCTTAATTTCAAAAAATTCCTCCTCACCATCAATGAAATATGAGGTTAAAAAGATAACATCATCATATTGTACCCCTAGATTTTGGGCTTCTGATGAGTTGGCACAAGTCATCTTACCAACCTTGAACTGTAAAACTCTCTCCAGCTCAGCAGTAATGAAGACTATCCAATCTAGTTATTTTCCCTCATCCAAACCCCCAATAGCTTCAGCCCTTCTTGCACTTTACACAAGGATATTAAGGGGTTCTTTCTTAGTGGACAAAACTAGTTATACATCATCCACGTAGATATAACCCTTAAAACCCAAAGTACAAATCAATCGTCCTAGCAGCTGCACAATTAAACTGTGGAACTTGATGCATTGGAGGTGGAACCTTGGCCCGAGGTAGGGTTAATGCTACCCGCAGGGCAAGCCCTATAGGTCCCCACTGTCAGAAGGCGGAGCTGGCTGAACGATGGAGGCCAGCAGGAGCCCTCATTCCCCGCAGGTTGAGCCCTTGGGTGCCAGGGCTGGCTTGTCTTATGTGGGCCTCCGTCCGAGGACTCCCAGGGTATGATGATGGATTCAGCCAGGGACCAGCAGTGGTAGCAGGAAGACAGTGGAGGCAGAGATCCAGAGACCGGGGCGCCAATGGAGTAAGAGGCATAACAGGTGGCACCCAAGTATTAGAAGGCTGAAGCCTGAAAAGCCAAGTCCAGGGTAGCACCAGTAGAGGCGTCGGAGAGCAGGCTGTGGTCGGGACAAGTGGCAGACAAGGACAGGTGGTCAAACGAGCAAGAGTCAAACCAGAAGTCAATCTGAGAGTGGTCAGGTGTAGCAGAGGTCAAGTCAGAAGTCAATCCAAACATGGTCAGGCAAAGCAGGGGTCAAGCCAGAAGTCAATCTGAACGTGGAAGGCAAGGATCAAGTACAGGAGCAGGAACCAGGAATGTAGACAGGATCAGGAACCAGGAACGTAGACAGGATCAGGAACAAGCAACGAGCACACAAAGAACATGGAGACCTGTTGCCAAGGCAAGGAACTACTGACTGGGCCCGGCGTTATATACCGGGACCCAGTAATGTCATCATCCAGGGCTGCGGGGTGGATTCCTGCCAGGGCCCCTTTAAAATCTAGGTAGGAGTGCACACGCACGCCTAGAGGATGGCATGGTGCTGGATGGTGGCATCTCCCCGTGGACAAGCGGAGAGGCCCGCCGAGGAACTGAGGAGTCCACGGAGGAGACGGGGATGGCAGAGAAGGTCGAACCGGGAGCAGGAGCTGGAAGTCGTGGGTAAGTGGGTCCGGATGTGGGCCTGCCACAGGCGGCACACGCAACAGAGGATTTGATAAAAGCATAGCTGGGTTTAAAAAGGGTTTAGATAAGTTCTTGGAGGAAAAGTCCACAAACCATTATTAGCCATGTTGATTTAGAAAAACCACTATATATCCTTAGTTACAAGCAAAATAGGTTGAAACTACTCTTTGAGACCCTGATGGGTACTTGTGACCTGGATGGCAACTGTCGGAGACTGGATACTAGGCTTGATGGACCTTAGGTCTACCCAGTATCTCATTTCTTATGTTCTTATCTTAATTTAAAAAATCCAGGAGATTTGTATAGAAAGACTTCCCTTTGCTAAAACCATGTTGAGTCTTCCCCATTATGCCATGTCTATCTATATAGCCAGAAATTTTGTTTTTAAGAACAACTCTACTATTCTACCTGGTACTGATATTGACTCACCTGTTTATAGTTTCTCAAATCATTCCTGGAGCCCTTTTTAAAAATCAGCATTCAGTTGGCCACCCTCCATTCTTCAAATATTGTGCTATTTTAAATGATAGTTTACAGATTATTAATAACAGGTTTTCAATTCCATGCTTGAGCTCTTTCAGGGCTCTGGGGTGGATACCATCCATTCTTGGTGATTTCTTACTCTTTTGTTTGTCAATTTGATCTATTACATCCTCCATTATCACAGAGATGTTTTAGTTGCTCAAAAGTACCCCCATCAAAGAAGGCTTCTGGGGTGGGTATGTATCCAACATCCTTCTCAGTAAAGGCCAAGGAAGGGTTTTTTTTTCTAATTCCTTGTTCTTCCTGAGTAACTCTTTTACCCCTCAATCATCTACTGGCCCAACAGCCTCCTTCACAGCCTTTTTGCTTGAAATGAAAACGGTTTTATTTATAATTTTTGCTTTTATAGCAAGCTAGCTTCTTCCCAGATTCTATATTGGCCTGTCTTACTACTGTTTTACATCTACTTATGATGGAATCTATATAGATTGCAGTATTTGACAGTACTTATGTTCTTGCCTATTTCTTCATTTGAGTCTTTCAAGTTTTAGAAAGATTTCCTTTTGGCTTTAACTGCCTTTTTCACCTCACCATTAAACCATGATGGCAGTCATTTGGTCTTTCTTTTGAGTTTTTTTAATGAATGGGATACATTTTATCTGGACTTCCAAGATGGTACTTTTAAACAATATCCACACATCATGCAAATGTTTAACCTTTGTAACCGCTCCTTTTAAAGTTTGGGTTTTTTTTCTAATTTCCTTATTCTAGCATGGTCTCCTTTTTTATAGTTATATATTACTGTGGTACTTTTATGTAATATCCTCCCTTTAGTAATTATAACAAATTTGATTGCAATAAGATTGCTTTTGTTCCCACCACATTAACCCCTTGTACTAAGTCATACATTTTACTGAGATCGAAAGTAACTTTAAAATAGCTTAAAAAATATAAAAAAACAAATTTCTATAATTTCAATAAGGTACTCCATTATAGAGTACTGATACTTCTCAGGGGTTTTATTGCTCATGCCTCACACTGCACTTAAGCCATAAGGTATGAGTATGTCCAACTGCAGCATACATTCTGCAATGCCTTATTGCTTAAATTTGAAAGGTAGAACTCAATTTAGTGAGAAGAAAAGGTAATCACTTTTGAATTGTTGCACAGTAAGAATGGTGGATGAGGGATTCAAATGTCAGTCTCCATGTTTCCTTCATTCTGTGCTTCCATCACAAGACAATGTTATGAGCCTATTACTTTAGTACTCATCATTAAGAAGCAGAGGTAGGGTTTGAATCTGTATAAATTATTCACCAAAATCTTCCATGCCAATGGAATTGGAAAAGGAGGACTTGTTCTTACATGCTATCTGGATGTCTCCAGCAGCAGGGACCATGCAAAGTCCTGCCTCTCCTCCTGCTTACATAATGTCAGTATGGTAAGCAAGAATTTTCAAAAACTCACTGACCAGCTATGTTGATCTTCTGCTTCTCTAGATCAGTACAGCTGGTCCAAGAAGTTTGAGAATGCTTGCTGATAGCGCCAGCATTGTTAGAGAAAATATTTACCAGATCAGAGCTCTGGATGGCACCAGCAGAATTTAAGCCCCCAATAGTGGGATGCTCTAATGTCAGAAATAGATGTGACTTTTATAAGCATACTACTTCCTGATTGGTGAATCCTAATTCAGTGCTGTCAGTTAAGATCAGAAGCTTTGTTGCAAAGCTTGGAAACTTATCTCAGGAAACTATACAAGCATGTGAATCTGGAGCCAATGTTTTACCAATATTTTAAGTATTCCTACTAACCAATTTTTCTCTCATCTTCACCATAACCTGTATCCAACAGGAAATATTTGCCTGCAAAACTATAGCTATGAATAGTGATGTCCATATGTTGCTAATTATCTTCTTCTTTGTATCATGCAGGATATTATTTTCATTTTTATTACTGGGACTTTTGCCAGCACAAAAGGACCCAAACTATACATCACATATACTAAATGTTGTAGAAAATGCTATATTCACCAGGGACAATCTACACAAGATGAAAGTTTTGAAACCTGTTTGACATTAGGCATAAGCATAGATTACTAGGCCTGTGAGATCTTGGAAAAAATCCACCTGGCAATCGAGCTTCTTTAACATAAATAAAATAAATACATTTAAAAAATAAGTTCTCCTAGCTCAAATATCTTGAGTAAGCTTCAGGAAGAAGTCCAAAAAGAAGCCTGGACAGGAAAAAAAATGTTCATTTGAACTAACAAAACTTGATAAAAATCGTCAAAGTATGAAATATTTTTTCATGTGTAGGGTTGATTCATAATTCTTAAAAATCCTCTTTAGGTCTTTTTTTTTATTTATGGATGAACAAGTTGCAAAATTTCCCCAAATGTGATAGGAAGGATTTTTTTTGTTATATCTTAAAAATCAGTTCACTAATGGTTTAGGGTGTGTCAACAAATACATTGAAAAATTATTTTATATTGCCATAAAAGGGGTTTTTTTAGGCTATGTTGCCTCATTATTGAAGATTTACGTATTAGCTGTGTTTTGGCTTACTCAAGACAAATAATTCTTTCAGTGCTACCAGATATAAAACACACACAATTGATTGGTTCATTCTAGGACATACCTAATTGCTGTGATGTAGATTTTGGCTTACATGTTGTTTTCAACTAAGTGTTCTCAATAGTTTCCTTTCAGTAGACTTATTACCCTCTGAACATCCAGAATTGCAGTTGAGGTTAGACTGCAGAGAGTAACATCCAAATATCTGTCCATCCTGGTTATACCATTATTTTTGGAGCTCATGGCTGGAGTAACTTCAAGAGTCAGAAATATTGATGTGGCTGGTGTGGCCGATGTGGCTGTGCAGTGAGTCATTTTTGGCCCTGTAAGATTTATTTATTTATTTAAAATATTTTTTACCTGCTCATCTAAAAATTATAAGCAGTGACAATTAAACATACATATCAGGTCAACATTAAAACTATGTCTACCAAGACATTATGCAACCAATAAAAAATAACAACCTAGATGCACTCTCTATTTAGCAGCTATGAAGCCAGGTCAAGAGTTCAATGTACACATCTCATCTTTATGAACCTCTCTTCACTGCAAATCACATAAAATCTTTACTGATGGTAACTGTGCTGTTCGTACCTCTGACTGTGCATGTAAAACTGTTCCCCAGAACCTACCCCACCACCAAAAGCTCATCCTGAGTTACTAGTTGCCCCTCTTACAAATAGTATAAATAGTTTACTTATATGAGAGCCTTATAAAGAGTCTCTCTCCCTCTCTCTCTTCTCTCCCTCTCCAGCAGCCCAAAATGCAATAAAAGATACGCCATTGGAGTATTTATGCCCTGATACAGGTCTTCTTTTGTCAGCTGTTTCCCTATTTGCACTGAGTTACCTCAGATTTTACATCTGGCCTTTCATTTCATACAGATAAGGCATTTATCATGCTGTGAATATGTACAAATCTATGACCATGCCAGTTAAGATTCAGTAAATGGCTTTATCGTGGCCACTAGACGTGTTATTGTGGTTGCTTGTGGTTGCCTATGCAAATATGGTAATGGGTATGCTAATGAATGATAAAGCATTTAGGGATCGGAGGAAACATTCTACCATTTCCTCCCTCATCTTCTAACTTCTTCTCTATCCCTTTCACCTCCTCCTCCTCCCTCCAGTTGCTCTCTACAATTTTCGACAAAAGGCTTTTATATTTGTCCTGAAGTGATGTTGCCCCGTCACTTGGCCAGATTGTCACATGACTTATTTTTCCTGGCAATGTAGACATTTTGCTTGAGAAGGATCCCTAATTTCTCCATGCTTTTATATACAGTAAATTATACTATCAGTTTAATAGTGATAAGCTCTTGCCATTCCCCTATAAACCTGTACACTGTCTTGCATCTCTCCCTATGTTTTCTTATTAAATGATAGCTCTCTTCAAGCCCCCCTCTAACTGATTTAGTTTATAACTGTGGGATACCCCAGTATTTGCCAAATTTCTCCTCCCCTAAATTCTCATGCCTTTAATTTTCAGGTCTTCTTTGTGGGGGGGGGGCATAATTTTCATACTGCCCCAATTTGATGGACAGTACTCATATATATACTTTTTACTGTGGACTTTGCACCAAATTTCAAAAAATGCACACGTACTTTCCCTATAAAACTGGCCATGGCTGTAAACTAGCCATGGACTTTAGCCAGAAAATGACACATAGATTTGAAAGTTCAGTCTATGAGCATTATTTTCAGAGCCTACACAAAACATCTCCCCCCAGTCTGGCTAAAGTTCCAGATATTATGGAATGAACTCACTTACTACATTCAGTCTACATTTGTCCTCTTTCCGACTGATTTTGTCTTTTCTATATTTTTGTGCTGTTGTGTTTAATTTGAGCATTGCCTTTACGTTTTGTGCATTATAAATGTCAACAGGAAATGTACTTCTGTCACTCTGCAGAAGAGCCCTTGAAGAGCCTTACTTGATTTCTTTTGCTTTTACCAGCAGGCAATACAAATATAATAATTAGAAAAAATCCAATTTGTTTTTCTGTTTATTGAGCTTTGAGACTTAATTAGGCGTACAGGGGTTAATTTTCAAAATGTTTTCACATGCAAAATCAGCATAAATGCATGTAAGTAGCATATACATGCGTACCTGCTATTTTTTTGAAACATTGCGGGTGGTTTAGGTACCTTCCAGGATAGAGTTCACAAGAACTCGCACAAGTTGTTATTTGGTAAGCAGTATGGGCCAGATTTTCAAAATGTTATATGCGCCGGGCCTATTTTTAAAAGACCCAGCGATGCGTATAAAGCCCCGGGACGCATCTAAGTCCCAGGGCTTTCAAAAAGGGGCAGGGAGGGGACAGGGTGGGGGCAGGGTCAGAGGCTCCCGCATAGCGGCCATTTGCCACTGTGCCGGGGGATCGCGCGCCAGCAGGCGCAACAGGGTAGGATAATTTTCTTTGGGGGGGTTAACTTAGGGCTGGGGGGTGGGGGAGTTAGGAGAAGGGAAGGGAAGGTGGGGTGGGTGGGTAGGGAATGGGGGAAGGCAGCGCGGCTCGGTGCGGGCTCAGCACGCGCAAGGTGCACAATTGTGCACCCCCTTGCATGCGCTGACCCCCGATTTTATAACATGTGCACGTCTGTGCACGCTTGTTATAAAATTGCATGTCCATGTGTGCACGCCAGGTAGTGCACGTACATGGACGCGCGCACATATTTCTTAAAATCTAACCCTATATGCACATGTACAACCAAACTTGCCTGTACTCTTTACCATCTGCTAGTTAAATGGCAGATGTGAAATTGCACGTGTTATTATCTGCAATGGTTGGGTTTGGAAGTCTGGGTTATGAGGCCACAGAGTGACATGCTGGAAGGTCTAGGTGAACTGGTGGAGTTGTCAGCAGACTGGTGTTTGCAAGTACAGACACGAATAAATATTTTCCGAAGCAGGCTTATGTGCATTCTTTCTAAAACTCATGCCTCAGTGTATAACTCAAGGTTATTACATGACATGTCATAATTATTGGGGCAGATTTTTAAAGGAGAGTGCACGGGGTACATTTGTGCGGCGCTACCCGGCGCGCACAAATGTACCACCGATTTTATAACATGCGCGCCCTACCTAAATCTCCCCCACCTTTGTTCTCTAAGTTACGCCTGCCCGAGGCAGGCATAACTTGCACGCGCCAGCTGACTGCCAGCGCGCCATCCCCCGGCACAGCCGCTGTGCTGGAGGACTCGGGACCGCCCCTGGGCTGCCCCGGACCATCGCCCCGCCCTGTCCCTTGCCACCTCTTTTTCAAAGCCCCGGGACATACGCGTGTCCTGGGGCTTGCGCGTGCCGCCGAGCCTATGCAAAGTAGGCTCGGCGTGCGCAGGGGGGTTTTAAAGGGTTACGCACGTATATTACGCGCGTAACCCTTTGAAAATCTACCCCATTATCTGCACAAAAATATATGCGTGTAATTTTAAAAAACAGGTAGAGAAATTATGTGTTTGCGTGAATTACAAATATATGAGTGTACTGAAACATAGGTGTGCACTTTGGGGGCACAAATACATGGCATTTCATAAATGGTTTGGCTCCCTCCAAAGGTTTATAAAATACCAGCATAAATCTCAGCCTGCCCACATTTGATGGCTTATGCAATTGAAATTGCAAAAGCCATCAAAAACTATTGAAAATTGGGCTCACAGAGGGTTATTTTCAAAGAAACTGCTGCAGTTAAAGCAGCAATTTAAGAGCAGACATGGCCTTTCACAAACTTATGCACATAGGTCTTGTTCATGCATACGTTTACCAAGGCTAAACAGAGGCATTCCTGGAGGTGGAGTTGGTAAGAAGTTTGGACTTAAATGTATAGGGGTGGATTTTTAAAGTTATGCGCGGGCGTAGATTTGTTCGCGCAACCCGGCGCGAACAAATCTACACCCGATTTTATAACACGCGCCCGCTGCCGTGTGCATATTATAAAATCCAGGGTCGGCGCGTGCAGGGGGGTGCACAATTGCGCAACGTGCGCACGCCGAGCCGAGCAGCCTGCCTCCGTTCCTTACGAGGCCTCAGAGGGAACTTTTTTTTCTGCCCCCCCCACCTTCCCCTGCCTAACCCACCCCCAGCCCTAATTAAATCCCCCCTACCTTTGTTAAGAAAGTTATGCCTGCCTGAGGCAGGCGTAACTTGTGCGTGCCGGCCAGCTGCCGGCATGCCATTCCCTGGCCCGGGGGCTGGTTCAGAGGCCTCAGCCACACCCCCAGAATGCCCCCGGGCCTGCACGATGCTCACGGCCCCTCCCCAGAATGCCCCCATATGCCACGCTGCCCTGACACGCCCCCAACATGCCTCCCCAAGCAAAGCCCCGGGACTACGCGTGTCCCGGGGCTTTGCGCGCACCGGCGGCATATGCAGCATAGGCTCGCCGGCACGCAAGTCCCCTGTGTGCGTAAATCCGGCAGGGCTTTTAAAATCTGCCCTATACTTTTCAATTTCTGGGGAAATTTGTGTGCACATTTCAGCAAATTTGGGGGAATAATTTTCAAAGCAGACTTATGCGTGTAAGGCCACTTTAAAAAAAATTTGGTATATCTTAAGTGTGTTTTTCATCTGTGGACTGTTTGAAAATTGCCCCAAAATGAATAATTATTTAAATCATTTGAAATTAATCAGAGATTATTGTTAACTACAGAAAATATTCCACAAGATCATATGAGACATAGTCTATTCCAAAACTAAAATCATTCTATGCTTTCAGGATGCAACACATATCAATAATTATGACATATACATGAGAGGGAAGGGCCCATCAGATTTACTATATTAATTTAGATTGAAGGGAAAAGTGGTAGTGTCTTCATTGTTTTTTCTCTATATTCTAAGACACAGGGAGAGTAATTTTATAACAGCCTGCATAGGTCTGAAGTCTACGTGTAGAAAGTACACACAGATGTCACCCCTAATGGTCAAAGGAGACATACACGTGTATATCCATTTTGAAAATTAGCGGATGTAGGCGGAAGCCTGTGTGTCTTAGGAGCAGGTAGAAATGTGTGCACGAACATTTATATGCCTTCTTTCAAATGTTTTTCTCAACTCAACTCCACCCCTAGGGATGCCTCTTTCAAGCATGTCTACATACAGACTTTACAAGCATTTTCACAGCAAACATGCACATAAGTTCTTTTTGAAAATACATAGAAACATAGAAATGATGGCAGAAAAGGACCAAATGGTAGAGATGTGAATCGTGTCCTCGATCGTCTTAACGATCGATTTCGGCTGGGAGGGGGAGGGAATCGTATTGTTGCCGTTTGGGTGTGTAAACTATCGTGAAAAATCGTTAAAATCGTGAGCCGGCACACTAAACCCCTCTAAAACCCACCCCGACCCTTTAAATTAAATCCCCCACCCTCCCGAACCCCCCCCAAATGCTTTAAATTACCTGGGGATCCGGCGGTGGTCCAGAACAGCGGCGGTCCGGAACGGTCCCCTCAATAGAATCGTGTTGTCTTCAGCCGGCGCCATTTTTCAAAATGGCCGCTGCAAAATGGCGGCGGCCATAGACAAAAACGATTCGACGCAGGAGGTCGTTCCGGACCCCCGCTGGACTTTTGGCAAGTCTTGTGGGGGTCAGGAGGCCCCCCCAAGCTGGCCAAAAGTTTCCTGGGAGTCCAGCGGGGTTCCGGGAGCGATTTCTTGCCGCGAATCGTTTTCGACTGCATGAGGTCGTTCAGCGGGGGTTCCGGACCGCCGCTGAACGACCTCCTGCACTCGATCTCCTGCCGGCGCCATTTTCCGTACGAAAACGATTCGCGGCAAGAAATCGCTCCCGGAACCCCGCTGGACTCCCAGGAAACTTTTGGCCAGCTTGGGGGGGCCTCCTGACCCCCACAAGACTTGCCAAAAGTCCATCGGGGGTCCGGAACGACCTCCTCTGTCGAATCGTTTTTGTCTATGGCCGCTGCCATTTTGCGGCGGCCATTTTGAAAAATGGCGCCGGCTGAAGACAACACGATTCTATTGAGGGGGCCGTTCCGGACCGCCGCCGTTCTGGACCACCGCCGGATCCCCAGGTAATTTAAAGCATTGGGGGGGGGGGGTTCGGGAGGGTGGGGGATTTAATTTAAAGGGTCGGGGGTGGGTTTTAGGGGGTTTTAGTGTGCCGGTTTTCCTGCCCTCCCCCTTCCCCCGATTTACGATTTTTTAACGATAAATCGGGGGAATTGGTATTGTATCGTGGCCCTAATGATTTTTTGACGATTTAAAATATATCGGCCGATATTT
This sequence comes from Rhinatrema bivittatum, assembly GCF_901001135.1. Lineage (NCBI taxonomy): Eukaryota > Metazoa > Chordata > Amphibia > Gymnophiona > Rhinatrematidae > Rhinatrema > Rhinatrema bivittatum. The sequence goes on along the minus strand of NC_042625.1, from coordinate 12,078,732 downwards.
TAAATCGTCAAAAAATGATTCACATCCCTACCAAATGGTCCATCCAGTCTGCCCAACCAGCTTCTTAAGGTAAGAACTGCTACTCTGTGCAGGTTACTCCCATGTTTCTCTTAAGGGTAGTAACTGTTGCTCTGTGCAATTATGGCCAATCCCTTATGTCTGCATATCAGTACCCAGACCGTAGAAGTCGGGCATTCTTGGTTGTTGTCTGCATCCTATTCCCCTTTTCCCCTGCCATTGAAGCAGAAAGCAATGTTGCAGTTGCATTAGATCATCAAGACATATTGGTTAAGAGTAGTGCTCTCCATGCTTTCTGTTAAGGATAGTAACCGTCATACATGTAAGTTACCCCTCTGCATGCTTTTCTCATTCTCGTCCTCTAGCCTTTAGAGATTCACAGTGTTTATCCCATGCTTCTTTGTTCTTGAGCTATTTTCATCTTCCTCTGGAAGGGTATTCCAGGCATTTATCACCCTTTCCAAGAGGAAATATTTCCTGATGTAGGTTCTGTCGTCCCCCCTGGAATTTTATTTCGTGAACCCTAGTTCTATTGTTTTCTTTCCAATGGAAAAGGTTTGAAGTCCGTGTATCATTAAAACCTTTCAAGTATCTGAAGATCTATAACCCCTGCACCTCCTCTCTTCCAGGGTATACATGTTTAGATCCTCCAGCCTCTCCTTCTGATACAGACCTCATACCATTTTGGTTGCCCTTCCCTGGACCGCCTCCATCCTGTCTCTATCCATTTTGAGAGAGTACTCCGTGAAGCCTCACCAAGGTCCTGCCCAAGGGCATTATCTTCTTCTTTTTCTTACTGGTTATTCTTCTCTCTCTGCAGCTCAACATTCTTCTGGCTTTAGCTATCGCCTTGTCACATTGCTTTGCCATCTTCAGATCTCCAGATACTATCACCCCAAGATCTCTCTCTAGGTCCACGCACATCAGTCTTTCACCTCCCAGCCTGAGGGGGTATTGGCAATTGACTGATCATGCACACAGATTCTCTCATGTAAAGTTAAACCTCTTTGTGGAGCATAACGTATGCACATATAATTACATTACTTTTTAAAATAAAAAACTATTGCCCAAATTTTAAAAGTCCTGCACACATAACCCCCGATAAGCACACAAGTGCCGGGCCAGAAGAAAGAGGTGAGCCGGGACAGCACCATTAGACACTCTCCCGGGGAAGCGTGTGCTAGCAGCTGGCCAGCACACTGAGTTTACTTCTGCTCCAAAGGAGCTATAAGTAAGTATAAAAACAAAAACATTGGTGTTAGGTAGGGTGTGTTTAGGGGTCGGGGAGGAGAGGGGAAGGGGGGAAGGGGGGAGAGGGAGGAAGGATAGGGTTAGGGAAGTTCCCTCCCAGTCCACTCCTTAATTGGAGAAGACTGGGAGGGAACTGGGAAAAAGGCCGATCGCGTCACCATGCGTAATTAAAAAATTCTCCCCTGTGTGCACGAATGGGGCACCCGCCCACACATGCGGATGCCATTTATAAAATCAGCATGCGCATTTGCATGTGGATATTGTATTTTATAACATGCGTGCATCACCGTGTGCATGTTATCAAATCGGCGCGTCCATGTGCGCTCGCCGGGAACCACGCGTAGAGGTTCTAAAATCAACCCCTATGTTTGCAAGTGTTGACTCTACCCCAATGCCTCCCCCAGGATTGCCTCTCCTCAATGAGCATAAATCTATGTGTGTAGCAAGGATACATACATACTTTTACGAGTACTGAACCCGAGTCAATTTTAGTGTCGCCATTTTTGTGCATAAAACTGAATTGTCAATATAAATGGCTTTGAAAATTACCTTGGAAAGGTAAAAATGGATAATAACAGTGTTTCTCTAGTAACCTCTCTTTTTTTGTGGGATGGGGGTGGGGGGGGGGCAGCAGTTTCCTCCTGCTTCTTTGGACTTCCAGATCAATAGGAACCAGCCTCTACTGTGGCTATGGCACCATGAGTTTCATTTGCAGCTATCAGGGGGTTTCCCCATTCTCACCCTCCTATCTGGCCTGGTCATCACAGCAATAATCCTCGGTCAGGCATCACAGACCTGAACGCCCTCAATCTGGCCATGAGGTGTCCCGGAGAACATCAGCAACTAAGGCAGCTTGGGTGCAGAGGTAGACATTGGATTTTCTGGCCCACCCAACCAAAAAGATACTTTGCCACCCCTACCAAAAGCTGTAAATGCTACCTCTGCAAGATCTCTGGCCTAAGTATGCTCGAAAGCAGAATATCTGAATCTCCTTCCTATAAATGCAATGCATTACCAGCCTTTCCATCTGGAAAGGCTGGTAATCTTGGTTATGTAATGCGCTTAAGACATACATCAACAGCCTGCTATACAAAAGTTGTGTTTTTTAGACTAAACAAAAATATCATAACCAATTTACTTATCAACAAAATTCCAGGTAAATCAGGCCTTATTATACATTTTCAATCATAAAGGAACATTTGGAAAGTAGGGAAGAAATTTGGCTGTAATTGTCTATAATTTTGAAGCCCCACTAGTGTTTAAGACCAAATTGGTGCAGGGCACAAACTCAGTCCCAGGGCAAAGTCCCAGTTCGCTGTCACAGTCCTTTCAACCCTGGGGTGTAGATTCTTCAAGTGGGGGAGGCTAAATCTCAACGGCCCAAGGCTTAGCAGGAAGGACGACCAAGTTTCTCGCTCCTGCTTACTCTCTCTCTCTCATGGGTGTACTCTCAGCTAAATATTCTTGCTACAGTGACCACCTCCAGCTACATAAAAAAACACTGGATGCTTGAGTGGGGTGTTCCAAAATCAAAATCCTTTACTGTAACAAAAGGCTTTCACAAAATCAGCTCATAATCTTCAATTAATCTTCAAAACAATAAGAATATAGGATACACCATACTGGGATAGACCAAAGATTCATCAAGCCCAGTATCTTATTTATTTATTTATTGGTTTTTTTTATATCCTGTTTCCAACAGTGGCCAATCCAGGTCACAAGTACCTGGCAGGATTCCAAGGAGTAGAGAGATTCCAAGCTGCAGAAACAGTGAATTTCTGCAACTCCACCTTAATAATGGTTTATGGACTTTTCCTGCACAAACTTGTCCAAACCTTTTTTTAAATGCCAGAGGCAGGCGTAACTTGCGCACACCGGACGAGTGCTGTGCCGGCGCGCAGTCCCCAGGCCGCTATGCCGGAGTCCTAGGCCACGCCTCCTGGACCGCCCCTGGACTGCCCAGCCATGCCCACTGACCATCTGCCCCACCCCCGTCCCGCCCCTTGCCCGCCCATTCAGAAAAGCCCCGGACATATGCTCGTCCCAGGGCTTTACACGCGCCACCGGGCCTTTTGAAAATAGGCCTGGTGCCCATAGGGCTTTCAAAATCTGCCCCTAAGTGCATCACTTTGCACTTGTCCACATTAAATTTCATTTGCCATTTGCTTGCCCAATCTCCCAGCTTTGCAAGGTCCTCTTGCAATTTGTCACAATCCTCATGTGATTTAAAAACTGAATAATTTGGTGTTATTGGCAAGTCTGATCACCTCACTCGTTGTTCCTATTTCCAGGTCATTTAAAAATATAATAAAAAGCAGTGATCCCAAAACAGATCCCTGAGGCACTCCATTATTCACCTTTCTCCATCAGGAAAATTTACCATTTAGCCTTACTCTCCATTTTCTATCTTTTAACCAGTTCTCAATCCACAATAGGACACTGCCGCCTTTCCCATTACTTTTTAATTTATTTATTTTATTTATTTTATTTAAAGTCTCTTATATACCGATGTCCGTTCGCACATCGCATCGGTTCACATTAAACAAAAACTTTTGGGCAGAACCCTTACATAAAACTGAAAAATATACAGGTAACTATAGGGAGGAGCCCTTACATATAACCAGCGAAGAACAAGAACCATGGGGAGGGTAATGGTTGGGGGAGGTGGGGGGAAGGGTAAAGGGTATGGGGGTCATGGGTATAATGCATAAACAGTGAACTGGAGAAACTATAAATTATATACAAAAACTAACAATAAATATTTTCAATAAAGTACAATGTACAAAATGGGGATATAGCGTATTCCATATTCCGTATTCAGACCGCTTTCATAGACGTACATCACCAAAATAACAATTTCTTTAAAAAGTCTCTCATGAGGGACTTTGTCAATTGCTTTCTGGAAATCAAGATACACTATATCAACTAGCTCATCTACATGTTTATTTATGCCCTCAAAAACAAATGTAGCAGATTAGTGCAGCAAGACTTCCCTTGGCTTGTTGGCATTGTCTTATTAAACTATGCCTATCTAATGTTGAGCAATTTTGTTCTTTATGATAGTTTCTACCATTTTGCCTTGGACAGACTTCAGAGATTCACTGGTCTGTAGTTTTATGGATCACCACTGGATCCCTTTTTAAAATTTGTTGTTACATTGGCAACCCTGCAGTCTTCAAGTACATGGATGAATTTACTGATAGTTTATAAATTACTAATAGTAGATCTTCAATTTCATTTTTCAGTTCTGGGTTGCATACCATCTGGTCCAGGTAATTTACTACTCTTTAGTTTGTCAATTTTCTCTATTACATTCTCCAGGTACATTAAGATTTGATTCAGTTCTGCGGAATCAACACCTTCAATATAATTCTGGCATGTGTACCTCTCTTACATCTTTCTCAACGAAGACGGAAGCAAAAAATGCATTTAAGGCTGGATTTTCAAAGGGTTAAGCACCAGGTCTATTTTCAAAAGGCCCGGCGATGCGCGTAAAGCCCCGGGATGTGTGTAAGTCCCGGGGCTTTACTAAAAAGGCGGGGGCAGGATGTGGGCGGGGAAGTCTGGGGATGGGGCAGGGGCGGGGTCAGAGGCTCCTGGCACTGCAGCCATTTGCCACTGTGTGGGGGATTGCGTGCCAGCAGTCTGCTGGCATGCACAACTTACTTCAGCCCCAGGGCTGAAGTTTTGAAACAAAAAGAAAAAGGTAGGGGGGAAAGGGCAGGGGAAGTAGGTGAAGGGAAGGGAAGATAGGGTGTGGGGGTAGGGAAGGCAGCACGGCTCAGTGCACACAAGGTACACAATTGTGCACCCCCTTCGCGTGCCAACCCCTGATTTTATAACTTGCGCGCCCCCCACCCCTGGACTGCCCCTTTTTTAAAGCCCTGGGACTTAGTGTCCCGGGGCTTTATAAAATAGGCCCAGCTGTGTAACCTGATTTACACGCATAGAGAATTTAAAATCTGGCCCTAAGTGCACATATCAGTATATATAATTTTAAGCTTGTACATGCCCAGCAGTGTAAGTCGGCTCACAAATGCACAACTGCCTGATTTTATAATTGACGTATGTCTAGCCAAGGAACAGTTTCACCAGTTCATCCACCAGCTTTCCTAGTGTTCTGCTAGGTCCTTCCAATCCATTTTCCGTTTTATTCACCATTCCTTTTCTAATAATTCCCAACATTCTGTTTGCTTTTTTGATTGCCGCAGCACACTGAACCGACGATTTCAATGTGTTATCCACTATGACACCTAGATCTCTTTCTTGGGTTGTAGCACCTAATATGGAACCCAACATTGTGTAATTATAGCATGGGTTATTTTTCCCTATATGCATCACCTTGCACTTATCCACATTAAATTTCATCTGCCATTTGGATGCCCAATTTTCCAGTCTCACAAGGTCTTCCTGCAATTTATCACAATCTGCTTGTGATTTAACTACTCTGAACAATGTTGTGTCATCTGCAAATTTGATTATCTCACTCGTCGTATTTCTTTCCAGATCATTTATAAATATATTGAAAAGTAAGGGTCCCATTACAGATCCCTGAGGCACTCCACTATCCACTCCCTTCCACTGAGAAAATTGCCCATTTAATCCTACTCTCTGTTTCCTGTCTTTTAGCCAGTTTGCAGTCCAAAAAAGAACATCGCCACCTATCCCATGACTTTTTACTTTTCCTAGAAGCCTCTCATGAGGAATTTTGTCAAACGCCTTCTGAAAATCCAAATATACTACATCTACCGGTTCACCTTTATCCACATGTTTATTAACTCCTTCAAAAAAAGTGAAGCAGATTTGTGAGGCACGACTTGCCTTGGGTAAGGCCATGCTGACTTTGCTCCATTAAACCATGTATTTCTATATGTTCTGTGATTTTGATGTTTAGAACACTTTCCACTATTTTTCCTGGCACTGAAGTCAGGCTACCCAGTCTGTAGTTTCCCGGATCGTCCCTGAAACCCTTTTTAAATATTGGGGTTACATTTGCTATCCTCCAGTCTTCAGGTACAATGGATGATTTTAATGATAGGTTACACATTTTTACTAATAGGTCTGAAATTTCATTTTTTAGTTCCTTTAGAACTCTGGGGGGTATACCATCCGGTGCAGGTGATTTACTACTCTTCAGTTTGTCAATCAGGTCTACTACATCTTCTAGGTTCACCGTGATTTGATTCAGTCCATCTGAATCATTACCCATGAAAAGTTTCTCCATTATGGGTACCTCCCCAACATCCTCTTCAGTAAACACCGAAGCAAAAAAATCATTTAATCTTTCCGTGATGGCCTTATCCCGTAAAATAGATCCTCTTTGTCCTGTTCTCCTCCAGGCAGGGGGAAAATCCACCCAAAAGTGGAATCTACAAAATCACTTAAAAATTAAAACTGTTCCACCATCTGAGGCATACCCTGCCAGACTGGTTGGATACTGAGCCAGGGATCTGCCCCCTTCTCCTCAGTATCAGACTGTGGGTCCTGAAATAATCAAAACAAAGCTCTCCTTAATCTCCAAACTCTGTCTGAAGTTTTTTAAACTTTTTATATGAGTTCTTAATTATTAGGTATTATTCTATTTGTCTTCTGTTTGGCAATATACTTTTTATTAGTATAGCTTATTATGATTAATTTATATTTCTTGATTTTATTCTTTGATGTTTTATGAGGACTAATGACGTTTCATGATGTTTTTCCATTGCTTCAGTGTAAACAGAGTCTGGCTTGTTGCAGATTCCAATTAACAGGCCGATTCAGTAAAGTCCGCGGGAGAGCGGATGAATGCCCGCTCTCCCGGACCCTCACTGGTGCGCGCGATTCGTTTTTACTGCTTTTCTGTGCACTTTCCCGGTGCCGGAAGAAATTAGCGCCTACCTTTGGGTCGGCCCTAATTTCTGAAAGTAAAATGTGCGGCTTGGCTGCACATTTTACTTTCTGTATCCTGCGCGCATACCTAATAGGGCCCTCAACATGCATTTGCATGTTGAGGGCCCTATTAGGTGCCGCGGGTTGGACGCGCGTTTTCCTCCCCTTACTGAATAAGGTGTAAGGGAAAGTGCACGTCCAAGTGCAGGCTAACAGTGCGCTCCGTTGGAGCGCACTGTACTGTATCGGCCTGTAAGTTTCTATCTACACATTTTTATTTATACTTTATGGGCTCTTTATTTTGTATTTGATGAGGGTCTGTCTGTGTTCGTCATGTGTAAGCGAGGTGAGGTACTCTGCTAGCATGTAGTCTGTAGGAATTTAGTCTGGTTTGTTCTGCTTTCCTAATAGGAGGTGTTTTAGGGCCTGGTGCAATATTTATCTTTTCCTGTTTGAGTCTTGCAGTTAGTACTGTTGTCTTATGGGAATTTTACTCTATTTGCTGTCATTCAGTTTACTCAAGGCTGTCCAAGGGCCAAAACCATGTCTGATATGCATTATATTAGGCCTAATACTATATGGGTTCCAAGTGTAATTTTTGCAGGGTTTCCTGGGTGGCACCACATCAGTGCATATTTTTCTGTACAACAAACTGGTTCCAGCTATAGGGCCCAGCTGGCACCAATTTTATGTACTGGTAGGTGGGGCAGGAACACCTGGGGATCATTCCTGCACAATATAGAAATTTTGGACTCATAGATAAGGTAAAATAGGTTCATGGGAGTGTGTCAATGTTTACAGTTTGGATTGTTGGAGGGAATAGGGCTTTTTTCGGCAGCCACAGGGGGTCTGGTTATTGGGGAAGACAACAAATATTTTGTGTTAAAAAAAAAAACAACCCCCCAAAATTGGGGGAGGCAGCACAGCAGTTTTTCACCCAGGGCAGCAAAAATGTTTGCACCGGCCCGGCTGCCATCAGTGAGTGAGTAATTAAGAGCGAGAGAATAAGGGGATTCTGCAATTTTTCCTTTGGGGACTGAAGAGATTTAAGGCCTTTTTGGGAAGCTACCAGGGTCCTAGATGTGTTGAACTGTACTTAAACAGCATAAGGAATCAAGCCTGTATTGTACTCTGGACTGGCTACAATTTTGTATGATGACTTTTGGATCTTTTCTTTGTAAACTCTATTTTTGTTTGAAAGACAAGACCTTGAGTGTGGACTGATTATTTTTTAAGAGCGATCCCCTAAGGCCCTACAGGTTATCCCGTCCCCATCATGAATTCCCATGTTCCCACCACTGTAACAAGTGGATCAATGTTCAGCAGTGCGTGGAAGTGTAACCTTCTTGTTGTTGGAGGAGGGGGGAGGGCAGTTTACAACTGCAATGGGGTCAGAACTGAACTAATCATTCTAATCAGCCTGGAACTGAATGCTTTACATACAGCCGTTATTCAAGTCCAGGCATGTCCCTCTCACCTAGGCCTAGCATAGACATTTTTCTTCCTGCCTACTTACATTCCTTGGTCATATTTACCTCCATTTTCACTTTCCTCCATAAGCATGGCGGATTCTGAGCTAGAGTATGTCGTCATAGTAGTGATAGGAAAGCCCAACTTGCTGTGAAAATCCTCCTGGAGCTGTTTTACCAGGAATAAACTGTCAGCATCTTCTTCTGTTGAAAAGAAAGCCCCGGAACAACGGGCAGGTGGATGATATGTTGCTCTAGAGAGAGTCTGGCACACTCCTTGTGGGATTTATTCATTTATTTCCTCAATTAATAAATCACCTTTCCAAATTACTACGTTGCAAGGTGACATTAAACAAGACTGAGAAAAATTATAAGCAAATAAAACATTTTAACAAAACAATAGCCACATCAGTAACATTCAGCCAATCTGACCAAATCTGTCTCTTATATATATCAGAATTACATAAACTGTTTTTTTGTTTTAACAATGAAATCATTGGTGCCATTAGTGAGACAATGCACAATATATATATATATATATATATATATATATATATATATATATATATATATATATAGATCACTGGTGGATACGAAAAAGAGAATTGTTTGCTTTGAAGCCCATTTTCCCAACCAGCATAAAATTATGTTTTTTTAGCATGAGACATGACCAGCACTGTCTTGCCTTATGGTGCTTCATCTCTGCTTTTTCTATTCCATTCTTTAGAAATGTTTCTTGACTGTAAACTAACGTGGAAAACTATGTGTGCTACATTTTCTCCACTGTAACCTTCCCTGAATCCCAATGAACTCACTTTACTGCACGCTTTGAACCTAGAAAAATAAAAAAAAAAATCCACTATTATTGATGTTAGTACTTTGCCTTCACGTTTGCCCTCCTTTGCAGAATAAGACAAAAAAAATAATAATGAAAAGGTCAACTACACTTTTTAAAAGAACATATTTTTCCATCTCAGCTAGGAAAAAGCCTAGATGGGTGAGCAAAGTTTAGAAAGAGAAAGAATTAAGCAAGCAAACCTTACTGCGAGGAGCTGATAAGAGCCGCTCTTGGATGAGAATGGGAAAGCCTTGTCTGTCAGCCTATTAAAGGCTATTCTTGCACGTTCCTTTTTTTTTTTTTCCTTTTCTTTCTTTTCATTAATACACAGGGTGAATAGAAGATTGAATAAAAATCAGTACTTACCACACAATTACAGGATTGAAAGGTAACTGTCAGCAGAAGGATCGGGGTGACAAAAGGGAGCATTTCATTGCTTAGCAAATGATTTTTTGGCTTGTCATTTATGTGTTTCCCAGAGACTGGGGGGAGGGGGGAAGGCCTTGACTAACATTTATGACCGGGTTTTTTAAAACTTCATGTTGTGTCTCTGCAGGCATCATTCATTAGCAGTATTCCTTTTGGCCTAATAGGCCCTGCTTTAGAGCAAAGAAGTGCAGTCTTACAGTGATATTTCCTTTTAGCCTGATTTCAAGGAGTGGACTGAAAAAGGTGGAATTCAGGAATAACAGTGGGAAATATTTATTTGCAGAAAGACTGGTAGATGTATGGAACGGTTTTCTGAAGGAAGCATTGGAAGCAAAAACCCAAAATCAGTTACAGGAATTCTAGAAAGCATGGGACAAGTACAGGGAATTCTTAGCAACAGAAAACTGGGACAGATTTCCCAAAAGGCAGAGTAGGCAACTGTTTAAAGGTGGCCACCTGCCACCAGAAGTCTTCCCTATCACTGGAAGAGGCTCTAGTGCCCACCCCCTCGAGCAACCACATCATCATATTAGGATGACCGACGGATGTGTCATCACGGGGCCGCCTACATCACGACTTCAGAAGGGTGCTTTTCCACCCCCTTTCTGATTCAAATTTAGAAGGGAGCAGCTGCGTGCCCATGCCTAGAGATGGCTGGAAGATTACATCTGCCACTGGAGCAAGCACGAATAAAGTTGGAGATCAAGTAACCTGCAATACGGGAAAAGGAAAATAAATTAACTAAATTGATCTAATGGGCTTTATCTGCCATTCTATTCTCTGTTCTGCGAGAGAATGAAAAACATGTAAAGCTAATTGCTTCACCTGAAAACAAGCCAAAACTCTCAGTAGACGTAAGGGAAGTGAGTCATTTACAGTAAGGCATGGCCAAGATGGATTGGTTTAGCTCGGCAGTACCAATTACTTTTTAATACGTATTCTGGTTGATTTTAAAACCCATTCGCATGCCAAAGCCGGGAGATACGCATGTGAGTCAGCCTGGCGTGTGCTGCACAGAATTTAAAAACTGCATGGGTATGCGCATAAGAATTATTTTTACAAAAAGGGGCGGACCGTGGGTATTGTCTGGGTGGGGCATGAGTGGGCCGGAACTGCAACATGAAGTCTGCACATAAGTATTTACACGCACAAGTGCGCGCCAGGGTCCCCTACTGCATAACTTTACTTCTGCTATGGACGACGTCTAAGTCATGTAACATAAAAAACTAGGCTAGTCAGTGGGGTTTTAAGGGTCGCGGCTAACAGAGTAAAAGGGAGGCAAGTTAGCTAGGGAGTTTAGGAAGTCCTCTCTTTTACTGTGTCGAACTGGGAACAAACTGGGGAAACAGGCAATTGCATCGATGCATGTATCTACTAAAATTCCCCCCACTTACGCGTTTAATTCGCCATTTGCGTGCAAATGCGTGCATCAATACAAAATCGTGTGCACCCATATGCACGTATAGCTGATAATGTGTGCATATGGTATAAAATCGCCGCATTCACATGTGCACACCAGCAAACACGCACACATATGCGCCTGCATGCGGGTCTTAAAATTTATATCATTCAGCGTGGCAAGGAACAGTGCTGGAAGCGTAAAATATCCATTGTTTATACTTCCAGTGCTAGAAGAGTAAGTCCCCGTGGCTGGAAATGTAAACAACTGGAAGTTTATGCTTCCAGTGCTGCTCCTCACAAGAGCAGCACTGAAGTGCCAGGAATGGGTAAAGTCCTACGCTCCTGGCAGAGTTTTTTTTATTTGGTATCAGCGGGGGTTTGAGAGGTGGGGTATGTAGCCCAGTATGGAAAATTTTAGATGGGTGAGAAAGGAGGGCTGTGGGAAGGACTATTACATCTATACAGCAACCAGGAAAGGGTGGGTTGAGCAGGCCCAACTGGTAACCCACCACACAGTTTTTTCTTATTTTGGGTGGTTTCAGGAGTAGAGGATGCAAGGCCCAACAGGGCCATATATTAATGACTGAATTTTCAAAGGTTTACGCGAATGGCCGGGTCGTGTGTGCCTGGCCATGCATATAAACCCCAGTACGCGCTCCTAAGTGGCTGAATATGCTAAATGTGCTATTTAGATGGATAACTATTGAGGCCTTTCTTTTTTGAGGCCTTTCTTTAAGAAAGGTCATGCTGAACCCAGGCAAAATTTTACATAGCCCTGATAGGATTTTCTAGCTGGGGAGGGGGAGCTATCACTCCAGGGCCCTTGAAAATTGGCATACAATCATTCAAATAAAGGGCTTCAATTCACATATCACTGTTGTTCCAATCAAATAAAGATTTACTGATGCAAAAGGTTACATTGTATTTCTTCCTCCTGGATTTGTTGCGTCCGTTGGTCCTCGACGGCTTCGTCCCGGTTGCCACACCTTATTCACGACTCCTCCCGCTTACCTGGGAAAGATGGGTACCGCAGCGTCGTCAAGCTGACCTCTCTGGCATCCCCAGAATGGCTATGGTGCAGCCTCCCGCCATTGCTCCTCCCAGGTACCTACTAGGGTGCGCGCGTGCAACCCACGTCTTTGTACTACTCTTGGCGCGAACCTCGAGGGCATTCCCTCATGCTGACATCACGTTCCTGTCTATGCTACTCTGCCGCTTCCGTGCTGCCACAGGAAGCTCTCTCTCTGCCCTTCGGGGTAATTGCTAACCTGGATACCCGCTTCTCGGGGGCCCTCTGCTTTATTTCAGGTGCCTTACAGGAAACAGGTACTCGCTCCTCGAGGGCCTGCTCTCGCTGCCTCAGAGCCTGTACCATCTACAACTTACCTGGTGGAAACGCATACCAACAGCTAACACCTAGTGCGTACTTTAACTCTCAGTCTATCTCATCCACAGTTTCTCCTCACTGGGAGACCTGCTGCGGCACCTCCTGACATCATCAAGGAGAGAAGGACTCCCTCTGCCGAGGTCCCTGAGACTACAACCACAGACTGCCTCACTACTGCCACCTCTGGTGGAGATCTTCAAGCTGTCTAATAAAGAACTTTCCTGTGCTTTGTGTGTACGAGTCTAGCCCAGTGCTGTGGCTCCTCACGGGCCTCCTCCCCATGGGCGTGGTCATCTCCACAGCACCCAAGGATCCACCAAACACACGTTATCATAACAGGATTACAGTCAAATCAGAACTACATTCCAACAAAATACAAACCTGTCACAAATGCAAGTTTTCTGGGATCCCTTTGGCCTCATTTACTTCAAGACTCCCCTAGGGACAAATGTGTGATCCTCTGTTGCTTCTACAGACTTTCTCCTTGGTACCTGCAATCTCTGCAGCTCCTTGGGAATGGCTTTCCCTCTCTTTTCATAAGAGTGGAAACCCTCCAAAGGTTGCTATACCAGATTCCTCAGAGAATATAAACTTCAGTTGCTTCTCCTGGGTCACTGGACTATTGGACCATTCTCTCTTCCAATTGGAGCAAAAAGGCCAACTCCTTTCCCCTCTGAATCTCTTCAGAGAGCAGACCAGCCTCTCTCACCAACATTTCTCCATCACTCCCCCTAGAGATTTTCTTATATAAAGATGGAAACTCCCTACCACTTGGGAAGGAATAGGTGAATGTAATATGAGGGAACTTGTGTTTACAATTAGAGATGCATGTACAAAGGGGATTGTGTGTACTACTGGGCTACAAGCCAACTGGCGAAATTAAGATTTAACCAAAAACCAGAATCTCAACTGGAAATTTCTATTACAGTAATCTCACGTGTGAAACATAAAATATTGTAATGTATATTATTGGAAACACCAGCATCTTAAACATTGAGGGAGTTGGTAAAATACTCATACATCACTAACAATATTTCTCCTGTACTAGCCAGAAATAAAATCCCAAAAGAATCATTAACAGGTAAATTTTTAAAGCCCAGCAAGCACAAATTACGGGAGATATGTGCGTGGCCAGGCTGTGCGTGCGCCGGGTGCATTTTTGAAACGGCTATTAGGCCCTGTCCCGGGGAAGCACGCACCAGCAGCTGGCCAGTGCACAGAACTTACTACAGCTCAGGAAAGCGAGTAAGTTCAGGAAAAAAAAATAGGTTATTTGGGGGGGGGGGGGGGGTTAGGGGTCGGGGAGGAGAGGAGAGGGAAAAGGGAGGAAGGGTAGGTAGGGGGATAGGGAACTGGGAATGGCCCAATTGCGTCGCCACATATATTTTTATAAAATCAACCCACCCTTATGTGTGCGAGTCGTGATCCACCCGCACATGTGTACACCGATATAAAATCGGGTGCATATGTGCGCTCGGGTATTGTATTTTATAACATACACGTGGCGACACATGCATATTATAAAATTGACGCATCCATGTATGCATGCTGGGAACTGTATGCGTATAGACGCACGTGTTTTTGAAAATCTACACCAAGCTCTCCAGTTCCAAAATGACCTTTTCAAAAAAAAAAAAAAAAAAATTCAAAGCTTTGCCCAAAAACCTCATTTTGTCAACGATATGGATTTCAAGGGTATGTGTCATTAAAAATAGTAATTCTTGGTATAACAATGCCTATTCATGAACAGTGATCTCTACTGAATGCATCATATATTGCTGCACATACAATGCTGTCTTTTTTTTTTTATCGGAAAAAAACCCCGCAACATTTCAAACATTTGCTTTTCTTCTAACATTCCATAGGAAGCAGCTCATCTCCATTTCAGACAGAATTTGTTTTATTTTATGCAATAACTGGGTTTCCCAGCATGCAACCTGGGGCAAATCAATTCTCCCTAGAGCTTGCTCATTACTTTTGGCTTGTAAGTTTCCTGGAAACCTGAGAAATTCTTTAAAGTAATTGGAGCTGCTGGCATCCAATCATGTGCATGACATATAATAGGTGACTTGATTTGGGAACTAGTGAATCTCTGATTTCTTTGGTTTGCTTTTAGATTCTACAAGACAAATAATGCTAGCAATGTATGAGGTTTTTTACCAACCTGCTCTTTGTTTGAAGTGTAATTGTTCCCCTATAAACATACATTACAGTCTGATGTTATCGAAAACTAGCACTTAGACCTAAGGCACCTAGTTGAGAAGTTTACATGAACAAGGCTTATTTTTACAACTTTTGCAATGGTTTTGCATGGGACTGAGCAAAAAATATTACATCATTCCCAATAGGGGTACAAATTATAATATTTACTACATTTCTTGCAGGCTCACGCTTTTGCTGTTAACTTCTCTCAGGGTCAGATGGTGAATCCAGAAAATATATTTCATGCAAAGCACTAATATCCCAGAATAAAGTGACACTAAGTCTTGAAGGAGACTTCAAGGAAGCCTGAGTATTTATTCCTGCCTCAAATTTCTGAATTGGCACTTACCCTCCTGGTTTTAATAGGAAAAGCAGACTTTTAGATATCAGAATATATTGCAAAGGGAAAAACTATTAGTGCTGACCTCAAGTCTCGCTCCAGAGTCACTTGGCCGTCATGTTGGAGAAATGACTGCCAAGCATAATGTTGTCAGATAATGCACCATCTGCAATACTGTGAGCATTCAAAAGCACTTTGTGGTCATAGGTTGGCACAGATCCATTTCCGATCCCCCCTTGTCACTAGCATGGATTTCTTTTTAAGTCAACTCTTCATGATGTACTGAGAGAAGTGTGCAGGGTACTCCTGTATCAATAGCCTGCCTGACAGTAATGTCAGTCTGCCATTTGCATTCTACCAAAGATCCTGACGTCCAGATGGTCTGCAAACAGGACACATATTTAGAGGCAGTTACATCTGCCACTTAAATTAGGGGTGTGCATTTGTTTTCTACCTATTGGCAATCCGCAACGTATATGTCTCTATTCGTTATATTTGCGGGGAGGCGAAACGTATCGCGATTCCCCATGAATATAATTTATCATGCATTTCATCCGTTGCACGGCGCATGCTTTTCTTCGCCGCCATTTGCAATCGGAGGACGCCATTTTGGTGTATCCACTATCCAGAGCCAAAAACCAGCCCTTTCCTGTGAGTCATCAGTGACTCACAGGAAAGGGTCGTACAGGTTGGCACGGATTTCAGAATGCAGCATATCAGCGATAACATTTTGTGAAATGCACTGAATGCAGCCAATTGCATTGTCATTTAGTGTTCGGTGATGATTATCCTGATGACCCAGCACTGTATATACTTAAGCATGCGGCGTGCCATGCACTTTCTTTGCAGGGGTGGTGTGGGGAGGTGGTCTCTGTGGAAGCAGGCTGCACTCAGAGCTAGTCTGAGTTCAGAAATCTCTATTGAATTGCTAGCTAGGCTAGTTAGTAGGGGGAAAAACGCTATTTATTCTTTATTTGGCTGCAGTGCCTGTGCCAGCTAGCCCTGTTTGTTTTTTAAGCAGTTTATTTAGGTGATCTAAGACGTTCTCTCTGTGCCAGGAAGAGAAGCTGCTAGCAGTGCCATTTTGTTTCATTCACCCTCTGGGCTAGGCTGCAAGCAAGCACCATTTGGGTGCTTGCTTGCAGCTTGGGAGAGATATATTCAGTTTTGCTAGAATCTCCATGGAAAATATATTTCATCGATTTTACTGCTGTGCCAACAATTCCAGCTTTTTTAAACTGAGTTTGTTTAATTCAACTCACTCTGTGCACTGGGCTTCAATGGGCTGGCAGTTTAGCAGACTGAACTTTATTATTGGGACAGTCTGTGCAGTGAAATCCCCAGCCTCTTTTCTGCTTACAAGCAAGCTGCATGTGTGTGCACACAACACACACGTTACATTAGTGCATAGCAAGGCGCTGTGACAGTGGGCAGTGTATATAACAGACTGAACTTTATTATTGGGACAGTCTGTGCAGTGAAATCCCCAGTCTGCCTCTTTTGTGCTTACAAGCAAGCTGCGTGTGTGTGCACACCACACACGTTACATTAGTGCATAGCAAGGCACTGTGACAGTGGGCAGTGGGTAGTTTAACAGACTGAACTTTATTATTGGGACAGTCTGTGCAGTGAAATCCCCAGTCTGCCTTTTTTGTGCTTACAAGCAAGCTGCGTGTGTGTGCATACACCACACTAGTTACATTAGTGCATAGCAAGGCACTGTGACAGTGGGCTGCCAGTAGGCACTAGGCAGTGACATTAAATCCATAATGTCAGGGAAAGCTAGATGTAGTCGAGTGATTGGGACTGGCAGAGGAGGCACTTCAAAAGGCACTAGTGCCACTCCCCCATAAAAGTTAAAAAGGGACCTGTCGCAATCTGGATGGGCAGGCAGTTCCATTCAGAAAAAAATGAAATCTGACCATGATGCATCGCCATTGCCACCACCTGTTTCTAACCCTGTAGTTTTGGAGGTGAGGGAAGGGGAGGCTGAGTCATGCCAGACAAAATGTCGATACCCAAAAGCAGCAGGGGGACAGAAGTCTCGACTAACACTTAGCATTGACAAGGTAGCGCAGTCACTGTTTGCTTCTGATTCAGATGAAGAATCTTCTTGTGTGGGATTCTCATCAGAAATGGAAGAAGTAATAGCTGACGAAGCTTTAGGAGGATCAGTTAGTCCTGTCTTAGCCTCCACTTCAGTGCAGCAGGGGAGAGATGAAACTGATGAGGAGGAGGAGGAAGAGCAGTCAGCGCAGGCACAGAGGGTGACTAAGGCCCCTGGCATTGCTTCTCAGGGTGCACCCACTACTTCAGCTCCAGTGCCAGCATCCACCCCCAAGGCTTTAGAGAAGGGAGGATCACGAAAGACATCTGCGATCTGGAGCCACTTTAAAGTGACGGATGACCTGCATTTTGCGCGGTGTAATTACTGTGGCAGGGATATTAGCAGAGGAAAGCAAATGGGACATCTATCTAATTTTAGCATGATGCATCATATGAAGAGGCAACACCCAACAAGAGTACTGCCATCTGGGGATGGTGGCAGTACCAATCAGGGGACCCCTTCCAAGCAGCGTAAAGTGGTTCAAAAGCAGCAGAGTCAGCCCATGCCCTCATCCCCTTCTAGCAGTCAGGTGGCAGGCCAGCAAACCTCTGACATGTGGCAGAAGCGACAACCCACCATGGAGGAAATGGGGTGGAGTGCGGTAATGCTATCCCGGGGTAGGAGGCAGGCAGCCTCAAAAGCTGTAACCAGGAGCATTGGGGAAATAATTGCCCTTGATGACCAGCCCTTGCAGTTAGTGTAGAATGTGGGTTTCAAGCCTTTTCTGAAGGTCGTAGTTCCAAATTACAAAGTCCCCTCCAGAACCACATTTAGCAGAAAGGTCATCCCCAGCCTGTACTAGCAGGTTCGCAGTCGCATGCAAGCGCTGCTAGCTAAGGCAGAGGGGAGAGTGCATTTCACCTGCGATATCTGGACCGCCATGAATGCTGCACACTCTTACCTCTCCCTGACAGCACACTGAAGGGACCTGGCTGAGGCAGGGTCAGCCAGCAGCTCTATTACTGAACAAGTATCAGGGTGGAGGTGGGCTTTACTGCACACCCACCTGACGGACCAGGCCCATACCACAGCCAATATTCTAGCATGCATCAGACAGATGCTGGAGGGCTGGCATCTACACCAGTGAGACAGGAATCCTCAGGCAGGGTTCTTTGTCACAGACAATGGTGCAAACATGGTTAAGGCAATAAACGTCGGTCACTTTAAGAACATCCGATGTTTTGCACACACTCTGCACCTGGTAGTGAAGTCAGCTCTGGGGTTGGATTCCAATGACAAAGATAATGAATACCTGCATAGGATAATACAGAAGTGCAGGAACATAGCAGTGCACTTCCACAGAAGTGTGAAGGCGGGGCAGGCTCTCCGACAAAAGCAGACTGATTTGGAGATGCCTCACAAGCGTCTCATTCAAGACATTGCCACCAGGTGGAATTCCACCTTTATGCTCGAGAGGTTAGTGGAGCTGCAGACACCCCTTCATGAACTTTCTGGTACAATGGATATAGGTATGCAGAATCCCCTAGGGCATCATGATTGGTTAGTCATGAGTCAGCTGGTAAAAATCCTGCAGCTCTTCAAGGATGTCACAGAGGAGCTGAGTTCCAGAAGTGCCACCTTGGCTGATATCATCCCTATAGTTAATCTCCTGGATGAACATTTGGAGGCCTTTAAACAGGAAGAGGGGAATGACAGTTGAGGTGCTGCATTGTCTGGATGTTTTGCAGCAGCAGGTGGAAGAGAGATTAAGGCCTTTAACAGAACAGAACACATACATGCTCGCCACAGTCTGTGATCCCCGTGTGAAAGGGAAACCCGCCCTATAGTACGATTGTTTCTTATTGGTGAAGGACCTGCTGTTAGCAAAAGTCCATGAACAGGAGTGCCATAGGCAGAGACAGATTAGGCGTGAAGCAGAGGTGGAAACAGCGGGCACTTCATAGAGTTGTGCTGCTAGCTCATGCAGGAGCAGCACTCAGTCAGCGACAGATAGTACCTCCTCCTCCACTTCAGAAAGCCAAAGGCATGTTGCCCATAACAACAGTCTCAGGTAAAGATAGCGGGTATACTCTCCCATGAGGTGGAGTTGTCCCGGGTAGAAGATCAATGGCGCAGTCGAACGGGTGATGCTGGGGTAAGATCTCTGCTCCTGTGCGATGGGCGAGAGAGAAAGCAGCTGGCATGAGTGACTCTCAGCCCACCCAAGCAAAGAAGACAGAGCTGTCAGTGACACGTTATCTCTCAGAGCCGACAGAGAACATGCAGACAGATCCGCTGGCATATTGGGCACACAAGCCCACTGTCTGGCCACACCTAGCCAAAGTGGCTGAAGGATATCTGTCATGTCCACCAACCAGCGTGCCCAGTGAACGTGTCTTTTCAATGACAGGGGATATCATGAGCCCTCACCGCTCAAGGCTGGCACCAGAGCTGATGGAAATGCTAGTGTTTTTGAAAGTAAACCTGCCTTTGCTTGGGTTTCCAAATTTTCTCTGTGAATGGCAAGATGAATAAAAGCAATTGAAAGCCTTGCAACAGCTCCAACTGCCTCCTACTGCCTCCTATGCTCCAGATAATATAAGCACTGCAGCACATGTACCTGACCTGAAACGCTGTGCCTGACCATCCACTGTCCACTGTCCAGGCCGTACGTCCCTACAAGGGCCTGACCTGAAACGCTGCGCCTGTCCATCCACTGTCCAGGCCTTATGTCCCTAGGTGGGATTGACTCTGTCCTGTATTGCTTTGCCTGTCCGTCCAGGCCTTATGTCCCTATGTGGGCTTGACCTCTGTCCTCGACTGCTGTGCCTGTTCGGCCAGGCCTTATGTCCCTACGTGGGATTGAGCTCTGTCCTTGACTGCTGTGCCTGTCCATCCAGGCCTTATGTCCCTAGGTGGGATTGACTCTGTCCTGTATTACTGTGCCTGTCCATCCGGGCCTTATGTCCCTAGGTGGGATTCACCTCTGTCCTCGATTGCTGTGCCTGTCCGTCCAGGCCTTATGTCCCTGGGTGGGATTCACCTCTGTCCTCGACTGCTGTGCCTGTCCCTCCAGGCCTTATGTCCCTAGGTGGGATTCACCTCTGTCCTCGTCTGCTGTGCCTGTTCGTCCAGGCCTTATGTCCAGTCCTAACGGCTGAACCCTCATTGCAAAGGGAAACCACAGTCTCTGGCAATTCAAACTAGTAATCCTTCACAGCATGGATCCTTAAATAAAACAGTTTTCTTTAGTTTCAGGGCAGAAAAGAGAACTTCCTCCGTCTTGCTTATGAAGTCATGAACTGTTTGCAAATGCTTAAATCCTAACAATTTGTACCCTTTATACACTCTATGGGCCAACCCATTCCAGGGAGCCCTTTCCTGCTCAAAGGAACGGGAACTCTCCCTGGGTATAGCCAGCCTGTATCTACCCTCTGCCTCTGTGCCTTGCTGCCATACACCAGATGAGTCACTCAACTCCTTGTGGTGTTCTGGCCACTATCATGGTTGCTCAGTGTGTTGGTGCTAGTCTTTCTGCTTGCTATGTTCCTCCTTTATTGTGCTGTAGGATGTTGATGCCACTTGTCTTGCCATTTTGCCTGTTGTGCTGCCTTCGAGGGTTCATGCATCTGTTATCTGTGCTCTCTTTAGAAGCTGTTGTGTGTTTTGACACTCTCGCTGCTGCTTTGTGCCTCTATTAAAGCACTCTTCTTGCCATTCCTGGTACCCCTTTGCCCCTTTATTTATTAATTTATTTATTTAGAAGATCTTATATACCGATGAACGTTGGGAACATCTCATCAGTTTACATTAAACAACATTGCAGCTAAACGAGCTTTAGAGTGAAACATGGAACAAAATTGTAGCTAAACGAGCTTTACGTACATAATAATGCTAAACAGAGAGCAAGATCATATAACCTACAAGAGGGGAGCCAACTAAAACATGAGAGAATAATAAGCAATTTACAAGATAAGAGGACTCAAAAAGAAACTATTTACAGGAAGAATGTCTAATTACATAATTAATTAAATAATTACCTTAGGCTATTCATGCCACTTTGGTGCCACTTTGCCACAGTTTAAGTACCTTGGAGCTGTTTTGTTGTTCTGATGACTGCTCCCCAGAAGTTTCATCAAAATTGATAATAAAACCCCCAATTCTGCAGCCAAAAATAGGCTGCAAATACTTCCCCCATTGACTTTAATGGGAATTGGAAAATGAATGCACGTATCAACGATTCGGGGCGCCATTGAACAAATACAACATATCTGGGCCCCGACAAATACATATCCTGAATCCAACGAATACTTTCTGGCTGTACATCCCTAACTTAAATATATTGTGTTTCAGTAGGTCAATGTGTAATACAAAAAGAATAGTTTTCTGACTTGTGAAGCCTCAGAGCTGCACCTTTCTTAGATTCATCAAGTCCTGTGTCCTTAGGTATCACCATCAGACATTCTGTACTGATATTAAAACTGGACATCTGTATCCCATATTTGATGGAAGGAGAATATCAGTGAAAAGTCAGTATAACATTTCTCATGATTATTCTAAATCTTATGTCATTTGAAATTCCAAAATCAGGCCGGTAGATCCTGAAAGTTCAACCCTTTCCTTGCTACTCTTATTTACAATTTTATAGAATTAAATTCTGACTTTCTAAGTCTTTCATACATCAATAAATATTATGACTACTCCATGTAACTGTGTCCCTTCTTGTTCAAGATGTATATCTGAATTTAATGTAAATTGGTATAAGTGCACCATCAGTTTGTTTTATATTGGGAGGTATAATGTGCCAAAAATAAAATCTGGCAAAATAAAACCTGGTAAAGTGTGCAGACTCAATAACACGGCCCTTGACCACAGGGTATGACTGGCTACTGTGAAGAGTGTGCTTGTAGAGACAGGCTTGTTGCAGGCTGCAAGCTGCAAAAGCAAAGGCCAGCTCGGGATTTGTATATTAATTTGAAACCTGTGTTCGAGATACATGGAATCTTACCTAATTATCATGGTCTGTCATTTAAATGTCATTTGAAATGACAGGTATCAGCGCACCCAGGATACCAACATTCAAGAAAAAACTCAAGACGTGGCTGTTCACGCAGGCCTTTCCTAACTCCAACATTATTTAACTCCCATCAACCAACACGCTTCGCTAGTAACAGCGTTAATAGCCACCTCTTACAATGTTATTTATACAATGTTATTTATACATATATATAATTATCTGATCTTCATTTTCCTTCTCACTCCAAGTTATTGATTTCCTTGTTATATGTAACTGCTTTTCTGCACTATTGTTCAAATTGTAAAGTTTTATTATAATTGCACCCCTGTTTCTTGTGAACCAGCATGATGGGACTACTGTCTTGAATGTTGGTATATAAAAAAACTTAAATAAATAATAAATAAATAAATAAATAGGCGCTGTATAAAGCGCCTATACAGTAAAATGGATTGCGCTTCATGGACGTGGGTTGGACGCGTGTTGGACGTGGCTTGAATTTGCATGCAATTTTAATACAGTATCGAGCGGTAGGTGAGCCGGACTGTGCGTGCGGCAAACGCAGGTGCGCCCGGCACTAACGCAGCTCTTCTTACTGCTCCTTACTGTATCGGCCTGTGAGTGAGCAGAGAGGCAGTTACAAACTTAAACAAAAGGTGTAGGAGTAACCTGCACAGAGCAGCCTGAAAATTCTTGCTGGGCAAACTGGATGGGTCATTCTTTTTCTGCCAGAATGACCCATCCAGTCTGCCTAGAAAGTCTTTTTCTGTTACTATGTTAATTAGCACTTCCTGGATATAACATTTTTAAGGGAAAGGGGTGGGATTTTTCTTGTTGTTGTAAACACAGAAACGGCCCTTATTTTTAGATGTATTTCTCACATTGCAAACACTTTTGGAAAAATCTGAACCCTTTGTGCAGTGTAATATGATAAAAAAGGAAGAGTCTACTGAACTCAGGGATTGGGGAAGGGAGAAGGGTGCCCACCTGCATCAAAGGCTCTCCATGATGCAAGTTCTCCACCCAAAAAAAGAACTGGACATAACATTGTGAGGGCAGACATGGACTGGTGGGATGAATAGGAAGCTACTAAGAGAGAGGAAAAGGTTGAGGAAAGGATAAGATTAGAAGGGGAATTTTATAAAAAGTAAAGAAGGTGGTATGATTTGTAAGTATGTGGACCCTCTGACCGAGGCGAGAGGTGGAACTGCCCAGGGGGAGGAGCCCCACTGAGCCTCACCGTCGGGAGGCAGACTCTCGGCTGCGGGATGGGATACAGAAGTGGGTGGAATGAGAGAGAGAGTGACCTCTGGGGGCGGGTCACAGAGTGGCAGCACAGCTGCTGACATCAGACTCCGCTCAGGAACTGGAGTAGACAAGTAGAAATGGCACTATCCGAGGAGTGGGGGTGCTGGTAGAAGTACAGTTACTAAAGCACACTGGGTCCGTAGAGATGGTATGTGCGAGGGTCCCTCTGTGGAAGGTCACGGTAGTGGTCCGTGGAGCAGGGTACATCGGCGAGGGTTCCTCTTTAGATGTCATGGCAATGGTCCGCAGAGCGGGGTACACAGGAGAGAGTTCCCATGAAGAGAATACACAGGAACCGCAGAGTAGTACTCACAGTGACTGAAGGCAGTAGCAGGTCCAGAGAAGCCTCGGGGAAAGAGGCAGGCAGAAATCCATGTGAAGGCCCTCTGAGGAGCGGACAGCCAAGAGATGTGATAGGGACCCCCAAGGACCGGGTACCCGATAGTCTCCAACACGGAAGCAGGAACCGGAACAGTGTTGCAGAGAGAGTAGAATTGAAGCAAGTGAACTCGTTGCCAAGTCGCTGTCTGTCTGGGCTGGTGTTCTTAAGTATCCCGGTTGAGTGACGTCATCTGGTGGGGACGCCCCCGAGGTTCCCGCCATGACTTGGTTAAAGCAGGTTGGGGAGCGCGTGCACGCACCTAGGGAACTCCACAGGTAAGATGGCGGTCGGCAGCGTCCATGCTGCTCGAGGAGGCCCGAGAATGAAGGGTGGAAGGCCAGTGGTAGCTGGCAGAGGCTGCAAGTTCCCCTAACTGTTATGGTTTTGTAAGAATGTGAACCCTGGGCCTAGATGAGAGATGTCTCTTCCCACAGGGAGGAGCCCTGCGAGCCTCACCGTCGGTGGGCATGGTCTCAGCTATGTAGGACACAGTTGTAGTGCAGACTTTATTGAGAAAAAAAGACAAGGCATGGACCGCAGAGTGGGAAATGTAAATAAATACAGTTCTTGAGCAATTGGTTATGCCCAGGGTGGCACCACTGGAGTGAAGGTCCGGTAGTGGCCCACAGTGTGGGGTACGTCTTGGATGACTGTACTGATGATGAAGGTGTTGGTAAGGTCTGAGGTGCAGGAATCCGGATTTGGAACTTGTAGAAGCGGTGATACCCTGCAGCTCAGGATATGTTGGAATAGTAATTACTGAAGAGGAACGGTAGTGGCCCGAGGCACGGGGTATGCCGTTGTAGCTTCAGTAAGGCTGGTATCATAGAAAGTACTCACAAGAGGAAGTTCCAGGAGAAGTCCCAGGCAGGAAGGCCCTCCGAGGAGCGGATAGCCAGGAACACAGAAGTGCCCCCGAGTAGCGGGTACCCAGAGCATGCGAACACCAAGAGGAGACACGAAGTGGAGATCCAAGAATGGAGCGGATTCAGCAATGAGAGAAGTCCTTGCTAACTCGTAGTAGCAGAGGGCCGGTCAGCTTAAGTACAGCAGTGGGTTGACGTCATCGGGAGGGGACGCCCCCGAAGTTCCCGCCATGATGTGTACAAAGGAGGCATGCGCGCGCACGACTTAGGTGATTCAAGAAACAAGATGGCTGTCGGCAGCTCTCATGCCGACCCGGGAACACAGGGGTGGTCGGTGGTGGTTGGCGGAGGCCGCCATTGTCCTAGGATTGATGGTGTGGGGAGAAAAGAAGTGAGCATGAGAGGTCGCAGCTGTCTGCGACCGACGAGTGTATAGATTTTGGTTTTTTTTAGGTGTTTTTATTTAGATTATGTACGTTTTAAATCTGTAAACCATTTTGACTAAATTTCTATTTGAAAAAGCAGTTGTTGCAGACTGTGAAGCTGCAGTCTGGAAGTGGACCCTTAGGCCGAACTACCCCAAGGATAGGGTAGGTCGGGAGGCGGAGCCACAGGCCGAGGTATTCACCCGGGAACCAGGAACCCCCCAGGGAGGAGCCCGTAGAGTCCTGAAACCTTGGGACTTAGGAGGACAGTCTGAGTCTCTATAGGTGGAGAAGGCCTGGGCAAAGAGTATGATCACTATAGTCTGTAGACTGGCTGGGTCGGAAGTATACTGGAGCAGGCTGTAAGCAGGAACAAAGTCAGTAGCAAGCCGTGAACTGGAGCAAGCTTGTAAGCAGAACGGAGTCTGTAGCGTACTGTGAACTGGAGCAAGCTGTGAGCAGGAACGGAGTCTGTAGCGTGCAGAGAACTGGAGCAAGCTGTGAGCAGGTACGGAATCTGTAGCGTGCTGTGAACTGGAGCAAGCTGTGAGCAGGAACGGAGTCTGTAGCGTGCTGTGAACTGGAGCAAGCTGTGAGCAGGTACGGAATCTGTAGCGTGCAGAGAACTGGAGCAAGCTGTGAGCAGGAACGGAATCTGTAGCGTGCTGTGAACTGGAGCAAGCTGTGAGCAGGAACGGAGTCTGTAGCGTGCTGTGAACTGGAGCAAGCTGTGAGCAGGAACGGAGTCTGTAGCGTGCTGTGAACCGGAACAGGCGGTGAGCCGGAATGGAGTCTGTAGCGTGCTGAGAACTGGAGCAAGCTCTGAGCAGGTACGGGGACGGATCCAGGTCAAGGGCTGGCGGCAGGCAGAAGCGGAGTCAGGCACAGGCTGAGGTCGGAGGCTGGCGGCGAGCAGAAGCGGAGTCAGGAACAGGCTGAAGTCAAAGGCAGGCGGCAGGCAGAAGCGGAGTCAGGAACATGCAGAAGTCAAGTCAGGAACGTGGAACAATCGTAGCGCAACTCAGAACTACTAACCAGTAGTGAACCTCGTTGCAAGGCAATGAGACGGTATCCGAACGCCGGATAAATCAGGCTTGGGGCGTGGCGTCATTAGTCCAGGCGGGGCCAGACTTCCGGCGGCTGTGCGCCCATAGTGCGCGTCCTCACGCGCGCGCGTGGCGGCAGGGAGATGGGCCGGTAATGGCGGACGCCCCGAGAGACCGGCAGAGCCGCAAGAGCGGCGTTTCCACCACTGGAGGTAAGCGCAGGGTAAAGCAGATAGAGGGGAAGCGGTGGAAACCGCAACAGCAGTATACAAACATTTTTTAAATTAAAAAAAAAAAATAAATAAATAAATAAATAAATAAATAAATCAGAGAAGTGAGCAATAGCGGCCGCAGCTGCCTGCGGAGGGTAACAGAAGGCAAGGGGAGTAAAAATGAAAGAATGCAAAGTTAGGAATGTGTGCTTGCAAATAACAATATTCATATTTTACAAAATGTTTATCCTATACTAATTGAAACAGGTATCAGCTCTTACTCTAAATTTTAAAGTCAACAGTTTGTAGGTGACATCTTTTTATTGGCCCGATTTAACATGAATGTGGCTACATTTGAAGAGCTAAGCTCCCTTCATTGATTCTTGAAAGCTAGTCGCAAATGTATTACATTATTCCCAGGAAAAAGGTCTCATCTTGAACATTTGTTGATACTTCTTTTCACGTATCCAAGTGGACTAACAAGGCAACATACTAGTTTGGTCAAAAAATTTAACATTTTCGTAAACTATATCAAACAGCACTTTACCAGGTTATTATTAAAGGTCAACCAGTAGCAATAGATTATGACATTAAAATGTCACCTAAGAAAATAGTATATCTTTAAAAATTCAACACCTGAGAGATTGGTGAAATATCGTGTGCTGTATACAGTATATAATTTAGGTAGGTATTCTTCTTATCAGGAGGGGCATAGCGGAGCCTTACTTCAACCCTCAAATATATATATATCGTTGCAACCCTATACACTCATGCAAAGCTAGACAGGCTTCAAGCAGTAAAAAAAAAATCATAGGGAGCACTATAGTGCAAAGTTTAAATGTGAGGCTAGGCTGTCCAAAAGTGAATATTACGTCTAACTAAATTGTTTTCCTTATCTAGCAGTTTGTTCTAAGAAGTCAAGCTTAGCCTTACAACGAACCCTATACGTCTTTTGGTTGACTGGAAACTCCACATTTTTTTCTCCTTTTTAGAAAAAAATGTCACAGACATTCCTCTATTTCATTATTCTTTGTTGCTTCTGCTTTCTCTCCTACGAGACTCCTAGCAGGGGAAAGCGTCAGTGCTTATTCCAGCACTTTCAAGGGGTTGAAAGCCAGCCCCAAGCTGGACTTAGGCCCAGACTGTCTGGACACGGATCAGCAGTGGAAAGACCTATTGTTTTGTTTGGCAGGCGACTGGTATTTTTCTCTCTGCCCAGAAAGGCTGGACCAATTTACAGCCAGTGACCTAGGGAGGGGGAGGAAGGGCCAGACAAGTTTTCCACCCTTTTCCCCTTCAGTAATCTTAATCAAGCTGCTGTGTTCATTTTCCCTCTCTCTCTCTCTCTCTCTCTGCTGTTATTACGGTTAAAAGAGCAAAAGATCCTAATACATTTTAACTCTTTTCAGTCACTCCTAGAAATAATAGGAGTGTTTGTATCTAATCTTGTAAATATGACTACCAGCATAGATAGAATTTTATAACATAATTCACATGGTTCTAACACTCCTGACACAATTTCACTTTAGTAAGTGACTTTCTTGGGTTTATACACAGAGAAAAAGAGATGGAACATGAATGTCTGCATGTGTGGGTGTGTTGGGGGGGCCTTCAGTTTTGCTATTCTATGCTCTCAGCATCAAGATACACAGTCAGCCCCTATCGACTCATGACAAGTCAACATTTTATCAGTCTCTTAAATTTGATTTTGCTATTGAATATATTCAAGGCCTAGGTGTTAGAAGGAAAAGGACCAAAACCCTATATTATCATAATTGTCACATCTTTATGAATACTCACTGTGAACCAGGCATCAATCACAATAACCACAAACAAATTTCAACTAATATGCATGGAGAATGGATTGGATCAGAATTTGAAACATTCTGCTGATCGACTATGCCAATGGTCGAATGTTTCTGGTTAATTGTCTTCTGCTGGAGAAGCAGAATAGCATTTCAAAGACTGATTTAAAATGTCCCCCAGACTATAAAAGTAGCAGCACAAATGTTGCCTTGGGTTGCCTGTGCTATGACCTGCAGCTCATGAATGCCCTGCTTATTGACTGAAATATCTCCATAAGAAAAAAATACTCCCAGCATGTGCTGGGTCTACCGCTGCTGTCGAGAAGCATTAAGATTGGCAATGTCTCTTATCAGCTCATTATGGTTAAAATAAGATTACATCTTGCATTCCACTTTCATTTTGTGGTAAGTAAGTCTTTATAAAAGAAGAGATTTTAACCACTAATCTGGGAACATATGATTTAGCAACCACAAAAAAACCACAGTTACCCAAAGAGTCTAATTTCTGGATGAAAGCGTATCACCAGCGGGACACTTGAAAAGCAAAAATTCCACCGGAAAGCCGGAAGAAGAATATCGTTGATGGTGAGTGGACAGGGCATCTATCAAAAATTAGGAAAGATCTTTAAGGGCTTGATTTTCAAAGTGACTTACATGCGTAACCCCCATGTTATGCACGTTTAAGTGGCACTTTAAAAACCAATTACTGGGTTGTGCATGCA
The DNA here is from genome assembly GCF_901001135.1 of Rhinatrema bivittatum. Taxonomy (NCBI): domain Eukaryota; kingdom Metazoa; phylum Chordata; class Amphibia; order Gymnophiona; family Rhinatrematidae; genus Rhinatrema; species Rhinatrema bivittatum. The sequence continues at coordinate 12,049,702 of NC_042625.1, read as the reverse complement.
AAACGTACACATGAATCTCACACTAGGAAGAGGCATTCCAGGGGAGTATGGTCGGGGTAGGGGATACATTTACATACAGTCTTTTGGTTTTTGAAAGTATACTTATAAATCTGCGCAAAGAAATTTACAGCTGCCTGGCTGCAGGTGAACCTTCCTGCATGTATGTGGGCACATGTACAGGGACTATCCATACATCTTGAAAGTAGACTTATGCGTATAAGATACCTGCAGACCTTAGCCCTAACAGAGGCTGTAATAAAATTACCCTCTACAATTTTTGGAAGAAGAATCAAATATTTATAAGGGGCGAGGAGGTGGCAGGCAATGAGAAATCATATGCAGATCAGAAAGGGTTGCCAGTTGGTACAAAGCAAGATGGTGTTCTGGGCTCTTTTAGATGCAAGCCTTTCGCCACTGACCAGTGATAATCACTCCTGAAATGATTTTGAATTGTCCAACTAGACATATCAGTTTCAAACTGTTTGGGAAATTTGGATGCTACTTCTGTTGAACTGGTCCAAACCTAGGAGAAGTTCCTTCCTGAGCATTCCGGAAAATTTGCTGTAATGCACCAAAATAGTTAAATCTCTTGAAAGAGCTAGAGAAGCTTCTGTACATTATAGTAATTTCAAAAATCAGTCCAGGAGTCTTGCTTGAAGGCTCATTAAACATCCTTACATCTCTGAACTTATCTCCAGTGGAAATGTTCAAGAAATATCTATTGGAAGCAATTCCACCTACCACCAAGTATAATATCTACCTGAGATGTAGTAAAGACTAGGAAGAGGAACTTGTACAATGAGAACTATCTGCTATTAGTTTAAATTCAACCCAAATCACAGAAAGCTGATCAGAAGACGAGATGTCATACATTTTGGAATCGAATAGGGAAGGGACTCTTAGGCTGCTTTTTTTGGGATTAGTACATTGTTTTTAGGAATGGGTGTTTCCTGACATATGTCTTGTCATGCAAAATAAGAGGAAACGGTTTTTCTTAATGCACTTAGAGGCAGGGGTGGCTCAAGGCAATCTCCTGCCTGAGGCGAGGGATAAAATGGCGCCCCCTTCCCCCAAGAAGGCCAGGGCGAGGGAGGGGGGGGGGCGGTGTTTGTCCCCCTTGGAGTCTGGCCCTTTTGGTGATTTGTAATGCTGAGGAAGGGTGAAAGCAGTGACAGATTTAGGATTTTGCCAGACCTGGGCACTGTTGGTGCTGTCACCCTACCTCCCTGCTCCCCCAGTCAAGGGATAACAGAACAGAAAGTGTAAGGCACGGTGTTCTTTGCTCTGCTCTCTCTCTCTCTCTGCTCCAGGCTCATCTCCTCTCGGCCCTGAATTAACAAGAAGAGAGGGGCTGTGTATTCTGGCCTCCTGTTGGCAGCACAGGAGGGGTTGCTGTAATAGGGAACAGAGCTGTTTTTCTTTGCTCTGTCCCTTCTAGCCTCACCCTTCCCCTCTTGTTCTCTGCACTAGGAGTGGAAAGGCTGGAGCAGGATATGGAGGGCTGTGTCCTCTGCTGAGCGAGATTCAGCCCAGCCGAGAGGCAGCAAATCTTCAGCTGCCCTACTGCCTCCCCCCAGAGTGTTGCCGCCCTAGGCACAAGCCTAATGCGCCTATTGGCAAATCCAGGCCTGGGGGTGGGGGAAAGAGAGCAGAAGGACAGGAGTCAGGGGTCCCAAAGAAGTGACAGATATATTATCACTGGCTCTCTTTCTAGGAAGTTGGCAACCCTTCCACACTCCTGGGAGCCCTACTATATTTATATTCTGCTTTTCAGCCATTTCAAAGTGGATTACATTCAGGTACTATCGATTTGTCCCTGTCCTTAGAGGGCTCATAATCTAAGTTTGTACCTAAAGCAATGTAGGCTGAAGTGACTTGCCCAAGGTCACAAGCAGCAGCAGTGGGATTTGAACCCTGGTTTTCCTGGCTCCCAGCCCTTCACTCCTCCACTTCCTATCGCCCATCTTCCACCCTTCCCCGGCCTCTGCCCCCTGGGGACGTGAGAGGTCAGTGAATGGTGGGAATCCGTGTGTGGGGCACCCTCTCTTGGGGCCGTTGCAAGGCTGTTAGATGTACTAGACAAACCTTACAGCCTTTCATTCCCCCATTCCCTCCTCTCCCCACACAATTAAAAATTATGCATTTTTTTTCCATTTTAAAATGTATTAACTGCTTCCTCAATGTAAAAAGGGAGATTGTATAAGGAAAAGGGACACTCAAAGTGCAATCTTCTGAAGAAAAAATATAATTTACATGCATGGCAAAAAACACACTTTCAATAATAGTAGTTTAATAGACTTAAAAAACTGAATTTCTCATAGTAATGAAGGTGGTTTATTGGATCCCATATGGTATTAGGCCTATGGTAAAGTGCACTGGGTGTGGACTTGGCCCACAGAAAGCCAGGAATAAACTGAACTACAATTCCAGTATAGCAAGCCTTCCATATCATAACTGCCAGCACTCAACCTATGAAAAATCCATATTGCAGATATTACTAGGGATGTGAATCGTTTTTTGACGATTTAAAATATCGTCCGATATATTTTAAATCGTCAAAAAATCGTTAGGGCCACGATACAATACCAATTCCCCCGATTTATCGTTAAAAAATCGTAAATCGGGGGAAGGGGGAGGGCAGGAAAACCGGCACACTAAAACCCCCTAAAACCCACCCCCGACCCTTTAAATTAAATCCCCCACCCTCCCGAACCCCCCCCCCCAATGCTTTAAATTACCTGGGGATCCGGCGGTGGTCCAGAACGGCGGCGGTCCGGAACGGCCCCCTCAATAGAATCGTGTTGTCTTCAGCCGGCGCCATTTTTCAAAATGGCCGCCGCAAAATGGCGGCGGCCATAGACAAAAACGATTCGACGCAGGAGGTCGTTCCGGACCTCCGCTGGACTTTTGGCAAGTCTTGTGGGGGTCAGGAGGCCCCCCCAAGCTGGCCAAAATTTTCCTGGGAGTCCAGCGGAGTTCCGGGAGCGATTTCTTGCCGCGAATCGTTTTCGTACGGAAAATGGCGCCGGCAGGAGATCGACTGCAGGAGGTCGTTCAGCGGGGGTTCCGGACCGCCGCTGAACGACCTCCTGCAGTCGATCTGCCGGCGCCATTTTCCGTACGAAAACGATTCGCGGCAAGAAATCGCTCCCGGAACCCCGCTAGACTCCCAGGAAAATTTTGGCCAGCTTGGGGGGGCCTCCTGACCCCCACAAGACTTGCCAAAAGTCCAGCGGGGGTCCGGAACGACCTCCTGCGTCGAATCGTTTTTGTCTATGGCCGCTGCCATATTGCGGCGGCCATTTTGAAAAATGGCGCCGGCTGAAGACAACACGATTCTATTGAGGGGGCCGTTCCGGACCGCCGCCGTTCTAGACCACCGCCGGATCCCCAGGTAATTTAAAGCATTTGGGGGGGGGGGGGGGTTCGGGAGGGTGGGGGATTTAATTTAAAGGGTCGGGGTGGGTTTTAGGGGGGTTTAGTGTGCCGGCTCACGATTTTAACGATTTTTCACGATAGTTTACACACCCAAACGGCAACAATACGATTCCCTCCCCCTCCCAGCCGAAATCGATCGTTAAGACGATCGAGGACACGATTCACATCTCTAGATATTACACCAGGCCCTAAACACCAATACACCTCTTATTAGGAAAACAGATTAAAGCCAGGTTGTTGTAAATCCCTACACAGAAACTACATGCTGGCAGAATACCTAACCTCAGTCACACATGCTGAACACAGAGAGACTTTCACCAAATACAGAATACACACCATAAAGTATAAATAGAAATGTGCACACAAAAACGGAAGTGGAAACCACAACAAGCCAGGCAACAATGGAAAAACAGAATCACCATTATTCCTCATAAACAACAGAATCAAGAAATATAAAATATCATATGTGTAAAACTAATATAAAGAATATTTCATATAAAAATGTTAAACATTTTACCAAACATCAATAAATTATTTCACACAGCAGGCATAGGAAATAAAACCTAAAAATTAACTAATTAGGAAAAAAAATATCCAACCCGAAGGTGGTGCCCTTTGGTGTGGAAAGGGAGAAGCTAAAAGGCCCTGATGCTTTTGTTTTTTTTATTATGATATTTTGCTGCAGCCCCAGCGAGGCAGTGGCGGGAGGTCTCTGCACAGTGCTGCCTCCCGCCGGCCAAACCAGAGCAGATGTGAGGTGAGGCTGACACAGCGATGGGAGGGGAGCACCCAGAGTCATGGGAGCAGACCCATGGAGGGGGCCGCTGCCACTGTACTAGCCATGTGACTGCCCTAGCTACAGCGGTGACTTTTTTTTAATGGTTTCACAGGCCATTTTACCACCGAGGAGTGGGGATGTAGCAGCAGTAGAACACCCATCCACTTACCTCAGTTCCACAAATAGCAAATCAGGCAATCTTCCTCCGATGCACCTCGCGCTCCTCTCCCAGGTTAGCTGCTTCGGGCAGGAGGAGGGGCATGTAGCATCAGGCAGAGGCAGGCCTGACTTCCACAGGGGCCAAATGTGATAGGCTGCTGGTTGCAGCCTACTGATGAGATCAGCCAATGAACCATCAGTATGCGAGAGATCAAAGAAAAGAAGGCACTTTTTGGAGAGGGGACTGAAGAACACTATTACATCACTCGCACTGGCCCACGGCACCCCCTAAGTCATGGTGTGTGATCTCCCGGATCAAACATCCCAAAAGCTGGCTATGAATGCAGGGTGAGGTGGCCATGGTAGGGAGGTTTGATACTTTTGCTGTCTCAAAATCCTGCCACCTGAAGAGGCTGCCTCACCCTGCCTCATTATACAACCGCCCCTGCTTAGTGGTTTTGGTCCTGAGGGCAGATTTTTTTGTTGTTGTTGCTGTAATTTAAGTGCAAGTGTTTGATAAAGCTTGAGAAGAATTTCTATCTTTATATGACCCTAAACAACTAAGGAGCTTCTTGAGCAATAGCGCCTCTGTTAATGTGACTGTGGAGTCTATTGTTTCTTTTAAGAGTGGGATATCTCTAGCCAGGAGGTTATGGCTGATGTGTGCAGTCTTTAATATTTTGGTTCAGCCGCCATTTGTTTCCTTTCTATGACTGAATATTTTCTTTATTAATGTTTCAGCGGTAATATCAGACCTTTTTTCATAGATGGAATGCTTGGTTATATAGAGGCTACTGTGATTGGTTTGTCTTTCCTTCTGCTCACGGATCATTTTGATTAATGTACAGTGCATTCACAAAGTATTCAGAGCCCTTCACTTTTTCCACATTTTATTATGTTACAGCCTTAAAGGTCAATTTTAAAAGACCTATGCATGCCAAAGCTGGGAATACACGTGAGTCTCGGGCCAGCGTGTGATACGTGGATTTTAAGAAGCACCTGAGTCTGAGCGTATCTCCCGGTACATGCACAAATCGAAAAAGGACGGAGCGTGAGTGAGACATGGGCATTCTGGGTCTGTAATCTAAAGTATGCGCATAAGTACGTATTTATGCACACAAGTGCATGATGGGGTACCCGACCATGTAATTTTATTTCTTCTATGGATGGCGTGTACATTTTAAAATAAAAAAAATCAGGGCTAGTCAGCGAGGTTTGAAGGGTGAGCGCTAATAGGGTAAAAGGGAGGTGGGTTAGGAAGTCCTATTCTTTACTGTGGTGAACTGGGAATAAACTGCGGAAATGGTTATTTGTGTCGCCACATGTGCCTAGCAAAATCCTTCCACTTATTTGGTAGAGGTGGCATTTGCACACACATGCGCGCATCCATATAAAAATCAAGCCACATGTATGCGCATACAGCCGATTTTATAATGTATGCACATACGTGCGTATGTTATAAAATGGCCCTGTCCATTTGCATGAGCCAGCATACACACGTACACATATGCCCGCACAGCTGCTTAAAAGTTACCGTCTTATTCTAAAATGCATAATATGCATTTTTCCCCTCCTCAGTCTACACACAATATTCCATAAAGATGAAGCAAAATCAGGTTTGTAGAAATTTGTGTGTTAATAAAAGAAATGAAATATCACATTTATATAAGAATTCAGACCCTTTGCTATGACATTCAAAAGTTGAGCTCAGGTGCGTCCTGTTTCTATTGATCGTACTTGAGATTTTTCTCCAACTTGATTGGAGTCCATCTGTAGTAAATTCAATTGATTGGACATGATTTGGAAAGGAACTCACCTGCCTATATAAGGTCCCACCGTTGACAGTACATGTCAGAGCAAAATCAAAGCCATGATGTCGAAGGAATTGTCTGAAGCCCTCCAGGACAGTATTGTATCGAGGCACAGATCTGGGGAAGGGTACAAAAAATTTGCTGCAGCATTGAAGGTCCTGAAGAACCCAAGGGCCTCTGTTCATTCTTAAATGGAAGAAGTTCAGAACCACCAGGACTCTTTCTAGTGCTGGCCGCCCGCCCAAACTGAGTGATCAGGGAAGAAAGGCCTTGGTCTGGGATGTGACCAAGAACCTGATTGTTACTCAGAGAGCTTCAGAGTTCTATTGTGGAGATGAGAAAAACTTCCAGAAGGACAACCATCTCTGCAGCACCACCTATAAGGCCTTCATGAAAGAGTGGCCAGACAGAAGCCACTCCTCAGTAAAAGGCAAATAATAGCCCACCTGGAGTTTGCCAAAAGGACTTAAAGGACTCTCAGAGCATGAGAAAAGATTTTCTGGTCAGATGAAACCAAGATTGAACTCTTTGCCCTGATGCCTTTGAAACTGAGAATAGAATACTGTGGGGAAAGCCATGATTGTCAGACCTGCCCCCTCCCCCGATGTCATAACAATCGGAGCCGGACTGTTGAAAGGCGCCAAGCCAGCAGGTGCTGCGCACCGTGCATCGAGCACCAAAGGGGCACGACCAAGGGGCACTCCCCTTTGTGCACCCCTTCGTGCAACCCTTAAGGGTAGATTTTAAAAGCCCTGCGTGCGTAAATCCTGTGGATTTACGCTCAGGGCACTCGCACGCCTATTTTGCATAGGCCACCAACGCGCGCAAAGCCCCAGGATGCGTGTAATTCCCGGGGCTTCGTAAAAGGGGCAGGAAGGGGCGTGTCCAGGGGGCATATCGGCAGGCCGGGGGTGTGTTCGGGGGCGTGTCTGGGGTCAGGGGATGTCCAGCACAGGTCCGGGAGCATGGCGACGGTTCGGGGGCGGGTCGGGAGGGTGGTCCCGAGTCCCCCAGCACTGCGGCCTGTGTCGGGGGATGCCGAGGCGGTGCGCGCAAGTTATGCCTCGGATTGACTAATCGGACTTTGACTTTGCTTTGCCTGACTTTGCCATTGATTCTCTCCAAGCCCGGACCTCTGCTTCACCTGACTACGCTATGGCCTATCTCCAGACCCAGACCCTTGCTTCATCTGACATTACTGCCTATCTCCAGACCCAGACCTCTGCTTTGCCTGACTACACTACTGCCTATCTCCAGACCCAGACGTCTGCTTCGTCCGACTATGCTATTGCCTATGTCCAGACCCAGACCTCCACTTTGCCTGACTACACTTTTGACCATCTCCATATTCAGACCTCCGCTTTGCCTGACCACGCTTTTGACCATCTCCGTGTTCAGACCTCTGCCTTGCCTGTCTACGCTCTTGACTATCTCCATGATCAGACCTCAGCCTTGCTTGCCACTGCCTCTGGATTGCCGCCAGCCCTAACTCAAGCCTGCCCTTGGATGCCTCTTCAGCTTACTCCCTGGACATGGTTTCTTCAGGCTTCGGCCTGCTTTTGGTCGTGCGCCCTCTGTCTGCCTCCGTTCCATTGGCGCCCGAGTTTCCAGGACATTACCTAGTCCAGAGTAAGACTGTACCATCTCTCACTTGCTGTCTCTGAGCTGAGCCAACTCTTACTTCGACTACACACAAAGGCCCATCTAAGTCCTGCCGGCCCTGGCACCCAAAGGCTCAACCTGCGGGGAACGAGGAGGTATAGGTGAAGCTCCAGTGGCCTCTGTTGATCAGCCCACTCCGCCTGCCAATGGTGGGGACCCATAGATCCTTACCTATGGGTTGTGTCAACTCCACCTTGGCCCAAGGGTCCACCTCCGATACAACAGTTTGGGGATAACTTGCTGATTCGGTTATTACTACCCTTAACCGTGATGCATCTCAAACATTGCTCTTTGCTTCAACAGCAAGGCATAACAGGGAATTGGATTCAGCAGCAATCAACAAGGGCTAGTGTAGGAAACAGATAAGCAAGGGGTAACCTACATGGCATAGCAGATACTCCCATAAGCTTACTTGCAAACTGGATGGACCATTTGGTCCTTTTCTGCTGTCATTTCTATATTTCCAACAGGACAATGACTTTAAGCACACAGCCAAGATAACACAGGAGTAGCTTTGGCACAAGTCTGTGAATGTCCTTGAGTGGCCCAGCCAGAGCCCAGGACTTGAATCCAATCAAACATCTCTGGAGAGACCTGAAAATAGCTGTGCATTGATACTCTCCATCCAACCTGACAAAGCTGGAGAGGATCTGCAGAGGAGAATGGGAGAAAATCCCCAAATCCAGGTGTGCCAAGACTGTAGCATCATACCCAATAAGATTCGAGGCTGTAATCACTGCAAAAGGTACCTCAACAAAGTACTGAGTAAAGGATCTGAACACTTATGTAAATGGGATATTTCAGTTTGTTTTTTTTATTTCTAAAAATCTGATTGTGCTTTGTCTTTATGGGATATTGTATATGAGGAGGGAAAAAACCCTGCATATTAACTATTTTAGAATAAGGCTGTAAGGTAACAAAATGTGAAAAAAATGAAGGGGTCTGAATACTTTCTAAATGCACTATGTGTATTCCATGTCTATTTATTTATTTATTTATTTGTTTTATATACCGACATTCATCAAAGATATCACATCGGTTTACAGTATAACGAAAAACATACTCATGGGCATGCGTTTGACATAAAACAGATATGAGTGATTAGGCATCAATATGTTACTTTATCATTCAAGTTATCCTTGAATAAGTACAATTAAAAATCACAATACACTCAGCTTTGAAGAGTCTGAAACTGCAGAATAGAAATCAAATAAATAAATAAAAAGAAACAAATCTAATTGTGAAAAAAAGAAAGGGCTGCAAGCTTGGGCAGCTTGTTGGTAGTTGTGGATATGGGATACAGCCCTGGCTGCTGAGAGGCAACATAATTTTCTCCAGCTTTGCGTGCTCTTCATCCAGGCCCCCTTTCCTTGCCGAACCAATGCCGGATATTCCGATAACCTTGCTTCTGGTTTCATTTAAGGCTCTTTCCTCCAATGAGCTAATTACCCGCAAGTCCTGCACTCCTAGCCGTAATGATGATTCATTTCTCCATTGAAGCATCAGCAATGTTCTCTCAAAACATCAACTTACTATTTCTTGACTTTATTCCTGCCCTTTACTAATTTCAGTTTTTGCTCTACTTTCAAAAAAAAAAAGTACCCATTACTATGATTTTTCTAAGGTCTGAGGGAAAAAAAGCCACTAAAATTTGCCATTACAAGTTAATTAACAATCCAACTGTAGCACGTTTTGAAATGATTTTGCTGCTAAAGTTGACTCTATCATATTGACTTAATATGCAGGACCATACTGTTTAGTATGCAGCTCTAGATAAAAAGATGCGGAAGACACTTCCATTGTTCACCACAGTAGGCCTTCCCCAGACAATTACAGGTCAATCCAGTGCTACTGCCTCCATCAGAACAGAGTAATATCCGCCTTATGGGACATAATAATGAAATAGCTGACTGCAATATATACAAGAAAAACACATGTATTTTGACAGAGGTTGTCTGATCCAGGTTTTGTGATTCACCATTCAGGGTCCAAATGATACAGCCTCTCTTTTCATTTTTTTGATCCGGTCCTTCTGTGGCAATTTGCATCGAGCATCCCATGTCAGGATTCAGACGTGTGGAGGGGAAGCACACGGCCTTTCGAAGAGAGATTCTTTTCCACTGTCAAAGAATAAAATCATTTTAATCTCAGCCAACATCCAGCCTAGACTTGCATTGCATTCATGGCACGAATTGCGTTTCGGGACAAGCCATCTTTGTGCATTTGAAGCAGGATGCGCTTCCCCTTACTGAAAATGTTCTGGTGGTTGCTGCATTTCAGGAGTGAAGCACCCGACTGTGACTTACTTTGTGAAGTGGCCGGGCAGTATATCTGTTTGCAACAGAACAGTATTCTTTTACCAGGCAAAGATAAAATCAAAACTTTTGATTTTCAAAGAATAGACATTGTGGGGAAAATATCTAAATAAATACTTCTTATTTTGCAAAAGTTGGGAATCAGAAACAGCTAATCTTTGGTGGCTTGCTTGAAGAAGCAGACATTAGGATTTTTCCAGCACCAGGGTCCCCTTAACATGCAGTACGTGGCTCATAGAATAACCCATTTCTGCCAGGAATGTACCAGCAATATTTTCCTAGAGCTTCACAATCACCATGACTGCGATGTTACTGTTTTGTCTGTCATCGTTGCTATTAAAATCCACAAGCTCCCCAAAGCTTGTGGAAGAAAATTGCTCTAGGCTGCAAGTGAGGATGGCGTAGATCTTTCATTCCCAAATACCATCCTGGGGGTCTTCAAGCCAATAGGGATGTGTTTTAATTTCATTTTGTTTTGAAAACAAAAGAAAAATACAATTTTATTCATAGTCATTTTGTTTAAAAAAAAAAAAAGACTGTAACAACCAGCACTAGGGGTCCCCTTTCCCACTGCAAAATTCACAATTCTAAAAACTAAAACAAAGTCCCATCCCCCTTACTGTCCAGACCCCCCCCCCCCCCCCCAGCTTTCCTGCAATCTGGAGGGATCCCCAGATGCTGTGCCCCACTGGTACTATATTCAAAATCACACCAGCTGGCCCTGAGGTCAGTGCCATTTTGTTATGTGGCAGTAGCTTTGTAGGGTACAGATACATCTCCGTACAACAAACTGGCTCCGGCTTCTGGCCCACATCATTTGGAATATACCAGCGGGGCAGGAGCATCTGGGGATCATTCCTACACTGTGAAGGTTATTATGTTATTATGATTACAGGTAAGCTTGGAGGCAGGGTCCGGGTGGGAATGGAGGATAGGAAAAAGGGGACAGGGTCAGTGGGATTTGTTTTATGTTTTAGAATTTTTGTAGTGGGGCAGGATCGGACCAAGGCAAGGATGAGGCAAGGCAAGGACTCAGGAGCAAGGCAGGATTGGAACACAGAGCAAGCAGGAACACAGGAGCAAGGCAACATACACTACAAGCAAGGCACATCAGGAAACCTGCTGCTGAGGCGAAGAATTACTGCAGGGTCCTGAGTATATATATATATATATATATACGCCAAGAGGCTGACATCATCAGGAGGCGTCACACCATTGTGCGCACATTGATGTGGATTTTAAAAGCCCAGCGCATGCATGAAGTTGGGGATGCACGAATAAGTCAGGCTCACACGCACCAAGATGATTTTAAAAGCCTCCCGGGTCCCCGCAAATCTCCCATAGCACACACATCTCCAAAGATTTCAAAGTGGGGCAAGGGCATGATCTGGTCAGGGAATGGGCATTTTGGGGTGTGAACCATAAGTGTTCATGCAAATACATATGCGCCCTGGCGCACACAGAGGTCCTGCCCGTGTAACTTTACTTCTGCTATGGATGATGCGTAAGTTAAAAATAAAGAAAACTAGGCAGATCTGTGGGATTTTAAGGGTCAGGCTAACTGGGGGGAGGGAAGGCTATTAAACTAGAGCAGTTTGGAGAACCTATCTTAACTGGATTAACTGGGAATCAAGTAAAACTGGAGAATGGCATTGGCATGCGCACCTTTTAAAATTCCTGACTTCCGTGGCAGAAGTGGGATTTGCACGCATGTGTGCATGCACGCCCACTTACAATTTGGAGCACAAGTGCATGCAGCAAGGCTATTTTATAACATACATGCATACAACATATGTTATAAAATGTCTGTGTCCCTGGGCGGGAGCTGACATATATGAGCAAATGTGCACCCACACACTGGTTTGAAAGTTACCGTCCCTACGGGAGTGTCACGGCAGCATGGCAGCTGGATCCCGCAGCATTCCTGCCCCATTGAGACCGGAGAAGTGCTGCAAAGCCTAAAAGTTTTGATCTCTTTGCTAAGCAACTCCAAGCCAGTAACCCCCGCCCTAGCTTCTGCCTCCCACTGAAGAGCACTAGATATCAAGTAGCTGCTCCTTTCGTCTGTTCTAGGACCGGCTGCTCCATGAAGCAGTCATTTATGACATCTGCAACTTAACCTCTCCAGCATGTCCTGATTAGATATTGAACCAATCAATACTGGGGTAATTGAAGTCACCCATTATTATTGTGTTGCCAACGTTATTTGCCTTTCTAATTTTTGCTAGCATTTCACAGTCTGTTTATTCATCCTGGCCAGGTGGATGTTATATACATCCACAGCTGTTTTCACAACTTTGAATCATCTTGTGTCATCTGCAAATCTTATCATATCACTTATTGTTCCATTTTCCAGATCATCTATGAATATATTAAACAATACAGGTCCCAGTGCAGATCCCTATGGTACTCCACTGACGACCTTTTCCATTTTGTAATTATGTCTGTTTAAATGTCCCTATGGGATCATATTGTTCATCAATTAGAGTTTTCTGAATTGCTATCAGAGCATTTTACCCATGGAAATGGGAGGGGGCTTTGAAAATTGCCTACTCTTAACCCATTACGTCCCAAATCTTTTAAGAAGCTATCCTCTAAATAGGACACTGGGACATAATGGGTTAATGTAGGCAAAATTACCCCTGTTCTACAATACAGGGTAAATGTGCCCACATTGGAGGCATTCCCAGGAATGGGGAGAGGGTGGGCGCTGCAGTTTCTATAATCAAAACTACACACACTGTTTCTGATGGAAAAATTACCCACAGTAAAAGCAGGTGTACATTTCTGAATTTTTCTGGGGAAAACAACGCAAGTAGAAAATACCCCCGGGATTTGCACCAATGCAGGGAGTTTGACCATTGCTCCCATCCATTCCCGTTGCATTATCGTGCATTTATTTCTTAGGCCTCGGAAGGCCTTTTCCAAATGTTGCTAAAAACTTGGCAGCATCACCAGAAATGCGGTGAATTGCTGCTCACTGCTAGATGTTAGAAGAGATCCTCTGATGCGCTTCCTTGCCAGGCTGCCGTGCCTGCTTTTAGAATCTGCTGCTTTCACACTCTGAGCTTAAGCCATTGCTCGATTCCTCAGGTGCTATTGTCCTGTCTGGGATAAACACACATTTTCTCAATGTGAATGACTGAGAATTTCACATCACAAATTTGGATGAGCACAAAATGTCTTCTTTCAACTGATCAAGGGTGGGTGCTGTACAGTATTTGCTTTGAACATTAATCTGTTTTAACAATACCAGCTCCTTACTTATTGAATTAATATATGGATAGAAACATGGTAATGTCAGCTGAATAAGGACCAAATGGTCCATGCAGTCTGCCCAGCAAGCTTCTTAAGGTACTAACTGTCAGGTTACTCCCATATTTCTCTTAAGGGTAGTAACACTGCTGCTCCATGCAATTATCCCCAAGCCTTATGATAATTCATAAAAATTTCAGCTAGCAACATTTTTACTGGGTGATGAGCTTTCTTGAAAATTCAGTCAGTGCTTCTTGACGGCTTTGCTTATGGACTTGGCCATAGAAGCAGTCCTGTGCTTTTTCCTTTATGTCTGCGTATCAGTACCCCAGACCATAGAAGCTGGGGCCCTCTTGGTTTTTGTTGTTCTGTATGCAATTCCTCTTTCCCCCCTGCCGTCAAAGCAGGGAGCAATGTGGCAGTTGCATTAAAAGCATCAAGGCTTATTGGTTAAAGGTGGTAATCCTGATTCATTCTAATTATGGCAATTGGCTTGCCACAGGCTCTGTAAAACAAATATACATTGATATGTAAGTGCATTGCATGCCACATATTTTTTTCTATTAATTTTAACTCACGCATTTACAAATTTAGACACCATGCTACATGAGGTCAGTCTTATCCTTTTTTAGCATTACCTTTGTATAAGCACTGCAAGATTTTAAATTTTGAAATGTTACTCCTTTGTGGCTATTCCAAGAGTGTCTGAATATAAAAGCTGAAGTTATCTTCTGGCTTTTTGTTTCAACACATACTAACATGCAGCAAAATAATACTGTGCAATACTTTATTCAGGAAGTACTCTGCAATTAGCATCAATATGATGCAAAACATTTCTATCTTTTATAGACATGTGAGACACAGTTCTTGCCAAGATTTATATATTTGTATACAGACATACACACACATCTACATATAATATATATATATATATATACAGTATATATGTGTGTGGGTGCATACTTTTAAGTACATTTGTGTGTCCAAAGAGATCTTAGTATATTAGGTCCTTTTACAGATAGGTAGTCAAGTATAAATTGAAACTTTACTGTAAAGACTTTGGGTGGTTTGTGTATGGCCAATGGCCATTGAGGGCCTCATTTTCCATGCCGCTCGCACGCGATAAGGGACCTTTCCCACGCGAAAAGTCCCTTATCCCGTGCGATACCAGGATGGGGGCGGATCCGGGGCGGAGTTGGCCCCGGAAGAGGAGGAGTCGGGGCGTCACTGGGGCCGACTCTGCGCCGACACCGCGGACAGCGAAAAGGTAAGTGCCTTTTTGCGGCAGCTTTCGCTCCCAATAGCTACACCTCCTATGGTGGCGCTATTGGGTGCGAAACTGGCAGCGATCGCACCGCGACGGTGCGATCGCTGCCGGCTAGCGCAGGCCCTCCCCCCATTTCGGCCCCCCGCCCCTCATCTTCTAAAGTATCGCAGGCCTGGGATACTTTAGAAAATGAGGCCCTGAGTGACATCCAAACTATGGTAGATTTTAAAGCCCGGTGCACGCATCAATTAGGGGATGCATGCAAAAGTTGAGCTCATGCATGCCCACTAATTTTAAAAAGCTGCCCAGATGCACGCATATCTCCTGCTGGGTGCACATCTCAACAATTTTCAAAAAGGGGTGGGGCATGGTCATAGTCTGGGCAGGGCATGGGCATTTCGGGGCATTGCTAAAAGTTGTGTGCCTGGGTGTGCCCAAATCCTGTGCCATGTAAGTTTACTTCTGCTATGGAGGAGGTGAAAGTTTAAAGCCATTTCGCAGGGTTTAAAGGGTCTGGGGTAACTAGGGGCAGTGTAGACAATCAAACCGGGGGGGTTTGAGGTCCTAGCTGTTAACTGAGTGAATTGGTGGATGAACTGGTGAAACTGGCAATTCTGTGGATGCGCGCCCCTTTTAAAATTCTTTGATTTACACGGCAGAAGAAGATTTTACATGCATAGGTGCACACTCACTTAAAATTGGGCACACATGTGTGCAAGATCAGGCTATTTTATAACCTGTGCAACTTATAAAATGATCAATCGCAACAACAAGGAACCCAAAGGTAACCCATATTTTGCAGGCTCATGTTGTCTTTAGAGAACCACCATATATTACCTACACTCGTGGGAACAATTTGCGAGACCTGTTAGTCCATTCAGATTTCTCAACATAAACGCATTATTTTGGACCCACTGATGGCTCTCATGGTTCCTGTGGCGACTGTTCAGTATGCCAAACATCTATGCTCACATCAACATTGACTGTACATGCCACAAACTATCCCCTAGATTCATATGAATAAGTTGAAGCATGTAACATCTTGCACATCATCGGTGGTCATTTATTTAATCGATTGCCCTTGCAAGAAGGTTCACGTGGGAAAGACCATGCAGATGATGAAAACCAGGATGACAGAACATCGGTCTGTTTTGCTCATCATCACATTAATGCTCCACTGGTCACCCACTGTGAAAGAACTTCATTCATTTGATGATTTACTTTTTTGTGTGATTGACCAGTTGGCTATGCAGTGGTGACTTGAATCTTAGACTTCTAAGGTTAGAACAGTGGTAGATTTATAAATTAAAGTCTGTCACTCCCAGAGATCTTAATTCTGAGCGTGACCTGTGTTTTCTCGGGCTAAAGATTTTTTTGTTATGTCACCGTCGTTATGTCATTAATTATTCCCCCTTTTTTTCAGGTGAAGCTACATAATCAACTTCATCATAGCTATTATAAGGAGGGCTGATTGTCTCTCAGTTTTGTATTCCTTGAATCGCTGAGACCTGTTGGGCCGAATACACGGTACTCCTGGGCTTGCAGGTAACTATTTCAACATCTGAGATTTCCGGTTTTCATACATTTTTAGATTTTCTTCATTAATGTACTTATATCCCTGATGAAGCTTGGTTAAGCGAACCATCGGCCGTGTCGGGCTTATTCTAAAGTTTCACATCAGGACTGTTTGAAGTCTTTTTATAAGCTTTAAAAAAATGGGAAAGGTGAATGATTGAATTGACCGGGCAGTTCAGTTTTGCTGGACACAACGACAGGCTTGCTGATACCTTTCATTTTTATTAATATTGTGCTTGTACTGCTGACCAGTTTGGTTTATAATTATTTGTGATTTCCTTTTTTTTTTTATCAACGTATAAAATTACCACATCCCTGGGCATGCACGGGCCGGCACACAGGTGCCAATGTGTGCCCAAGTGCTGGTATGAAAGTAACCATCACTGGCTTTTTTCCTTCATTCTGTGGCTACGCGGATAAAAAAAAAAAAGCTTAGTAATTCATAGCTTTTCTCCGCTCCGTTTTTCAGCTGAATTTTATTTATGCCCACTCAGTTACTGTACAGAGACAATGAAATGCAAAGCATGGGGCATGTTCTTTGAATAGCATCTCTGGATAACAGGAAAGCCATTGCCTAATATTGTTAGGTAAATATCTGAAGACATCGCTGAAGAAAGGATATGTTCACATCTTCACATTCTGTTTTCACTGCGCTTGGTAGCTGAGCAGCATATAAAATGCAGATTTGTAACCACTAAACTAAGCAGATGAGAGGTGGAAGTCATTGACCCACCACACACAAATAACTGAAAAGTTTAAATACTAATTTTATCACCAGCATGACAATATCATTGAAATCCAAAAAATAAAGTTTCCTTTACCATCTAAACCAAGGCGGTCCTAATGTTTAAAGGTTCCACAAGCCGGCCATTATGAATCTAAGTAAACCAGAATGCTGCTATGTCAATACTTCATGCATGAAATACACTGATTCATATAAAATATGAATACAGCATAAGGATCCAAAGGGTGGAGTCAAGAAAAAATCTCCAAAATCAGGTGGTTTGGCCACAACAACAATATTTTGTGAACATATATGAACATTAGAATAGCGAACTTGAAATTCAGACCCCAAAAGGAAACAAGAGAGTCCATTGATATCTTTAATTCAACATTTAAATGGTGCCCGTATGCTGGGCACTCTGGGTTTAATGATAGTCATGGACACAAGTACAGGGATAATTGAGGAGTGAAGAAAATAAACCAGTGGGGTTTAAGGAAAGGCAAGATGGAAGAGGTGAGGTTTCTATTTAGAGCTAAAGAGAGCATCAGAGTATCCTGAATATTAGAAAAGAGTTTGTTTCAGAGACACGAAAAGGCACAGAAGAAGAGGTGGGTCAGCTGATACATGCATCAGCAAGAACCGTAGGGTTAGAAATCTGAAGGACTGCAGTCCACATAGCGTGAATTTGATAACTGTGGAATATAAGTATTTATAACTAAATAAATAAGTGTAAAGGAGGGAACAAAACTGTGAAGACAAGTATCTGGGAGTATTAACCGTATTTCACAGGCAGCCAGTAAAGACTAGGAAAGCAGAGTCAAGAATCAGGAAATGTGACATTACAACAGCTGGTACTGCTGCTTTACATTAAGATATAAACTTGTCTGGAGTTTGGAAGGAAGGTCTCTCATATGTTTGCAGCTTTATCTATTTTTGATCTGGTAGTTTTCACCTGTCCTTATACTTCTAACTCAGTCGAAACCAGGGCTGGCACCTGGGTACCATAAGACTTCATCCACAACTGCACAGGCTAGATTACCATTCTTTTATAATCTATTTCTTCCCTTTAGGCCTGGCATCGTGACAACAGTTCTCGGCCAGGGGTCACACCACCACATTCCCTTTGGAGCGTGCAATGGCGATCCTTGAGTCTGACCATGAGGAGCAATAGCCAAGGCCTCCCTCCCACTGCTCGCTATGAAAGCGGCCTCTGCAACATCCCCAAGCAGCGCAGGCAGCAGAGCCCTGGTCTGCAAGAAGAACTTGGATCCTTCTGCACGGCAGCACACAGTGCTGCTGCTGCTGCTGCTGCTTCGTCACCAGACCAGCCTCAGGTTAAACATTTTATTGAAATATTAGGAATGAGAAGACAGGTGTTGTGGGAAAGTAATGATTCCGATTCCAATTTATATCTGGCAATATTTGCTGCTCTGTAACTGTATCTCAATATGCTATTTAGCAAAGTATTCAAAAGCCACTTGATGGTACTCATACATCTGTGATGAGCACCCGCCCCCCCCCCCCCCAACACAGGATGAAGGACTTGTATTAGGATGTGAGAAAGTGAGAAACTATGTATAAGAAATTCATAAAGAAAAAACCCTCACCTTTTCTGAATTTCCTAGGTTAATGATGTGTCATATTCAATTGCGTCAGTCATATTACATTACGTAGAAAGATAATGCAATTTGTCTCTTGCGACAGGTGTAAGATACACTAGCAATGAAGTGTCATCTGAGGAAATTGAAAACAATGTGGTTTTCTGACAACTCTGGTTTCTATCCTGCTTGTGAAAGTACTTTTTGGGAGACCATCATGAATATAATTTAACCTTTTAGGAATCACCTGGTATGCAGTATAATGTAAAACACAATTGACTGGATGCCAGAAGTGATGCATAGCTAA
The DNA here is from genome assembly GCF_901001135.1 of Rhinatrema bivittatum. Taxonomy (NCBI): domain Eukaryota; kingdom Metazoa; phylum Chordata; class Amphibia; order Gymnophiona; family Rhinatrematidae; genus Rhinatrema; species Rhinatrema bivittatum. The sequence goes on along the minus strand of NC_042625.1, from coordinate 12,030,813 downwards.
AGCATATGGCAGCAAAAAACATTGGCAATAATTTTCAAAGATTACACATGCAAAAATTAGCATATACACGCATAAGGAGATTGTACTCATGTAATTACTATTTCATAAAAATTCTATGTATGCGCATACTTTATGTTTTGCACACACATATTCGTGCATAACGAAGGGGTGATCAGGGGCATTCCGGGGTGGGGTCCACACACTCATAACTTGCTATTTTAAAAGATACCATGCACATACATTTGGCAACTTACTCATGTAATTTTACACCTGCATCTTGCATAATTGATATCAGACGTATTTATTGTGTAGATTTGACTGGGTGGAAGCTCTGGGTGAATTGGGGGAAGTTTAGGCTGAAGAACTGGGGAGGGGGGTCTTAATGACCTGTAGAAAGACTGGGTGAACTGGTGGGGCTAAGGCCACTTGATGCCAGCTTAGGAAATGCTGTCAACCGTCCCAGAGCTAAAGGGCATTTCAGACTATCTGTTATTATTCGGTATGGTTGCAGACCCCTGGGTCATAGTGAGAGTTGGTTCCACCCACAGGGAGGATCCCTGTGGGGACTCACTACGACAGGCTCTAGCCTCAATAGACAGACAACAGTAATATATTTTATTAGGAACATAGGTATCCCACTAGGTGGGTATAGACTCAGTCCGGAGTGAAGTGGTGCGATGCTGGTCCTCCTGGTAGTGGTCTGCAGAGCGAGGTACACCAGGGTAGCTCCTCTGGAGTGGAGATGCTTCTTAGATGTGATCCGGTAGTGGCCCGCAGCACGGGTTATACCGTGAATTAGGTGGAGATGAGAGAGAAGCACTCATAGCAGAGGAGCAGAGAAGACGAAAGCACTCACTTGGTAGAGATGGGGCAGGTAGAGAGCACAGGGTAGTGGCCCAAGGTACGGGGTACGCCGGAGGTCTTGTCACCAAGGTGGTAGATGATGGTACTCACAGCCAGAAGTAGTAGATTCCTGCAGATGAGATGGCCCTCCGAGGAGCAGATAGCCAGAGCAAAATAGGCCCCTGAGGAGCAGATACCTTAAGTCCAATTTCAGTAGTCAGGAACAAGTACTGCGAAGCAAAGAGAAGATCTCCATAGGAGTGGAATCAGGCAAGACGGAAGTCCTTGCTAACTCGCTGGATGTCAGGAAGCGTAGGGTTTAAATACCTCTTGGCGGATGACGTCACAGGTGGGAATGCCCCAGAGGTTCCCACCTTGATGGAAATAAGAGGGAGGCTGATGCGCGCGTGCACTCTAGGTAACTCCGTTATCAAGATGGCATCCGGGATCACCCTCGCCATCCCGGGTACGCTGGGGAGAGCAGTATTTGCAGGGTAAGGCCAAAAGACTCCTCAAAATCACTGGAGCAGGCAAAAAAGATGTGAGCAACAGAGGTCGCAGCCATCTGCGACTGACGGGCGCAACAGTACCCCCCTTCTTAGGGCTCCTCCCAGGTGCTTTTGGCTTCCTTGGATGAGTTAGGTGAAACTGTCGAAGAAGATCCTTGTCAAGGATGTTAGTGGCTGGCTCCCAGGTGTTCTCTTCAGGTCCATAACCTTCCCATGATATGAGGTATTCCCAAATCTTTCCTCTCTTGTGGATGTCCAAGATAGCATCAACTGTGTACGCGATGTCCTCTTCAGCTAAAGAGGCTGTGGGTCTGGAGTCTTTTTTGAGAACTTGGAGAGGATGAGTAGTTTTAGAAGTGATATACGGAAAGCATTGTGTATCTTCATTGATGATGGATGCTTTAGGCTGTATGTTACTGGTCCCAGGCAGCAGATGACAGCAATAGGGCCAATGTAGCGAGGAGCGAATCGGACAGATGGCAATTTGAGATGTATGTATCTGGTACTGAACCAAACAATAACAAAAGGTATCGTCCAATATAAGTCCAAAGATTGCTCTTCACCAACTAGAGAATATTACTGTATATATTGGAACCGCATCAGCAAGCCTGATGACGTGCTTAGTGAAACTCTAAGCCGTTCAGTCTTTTCTATCACTGGCCGTGAATTACATTCCTCTATCTGACAGGATGTGCTTGGGTATACCGTGGAGGCATAAAATATGCTGAATGAACAGCTTAGCCAATTCTGGGGCTGACGGTAATCCTTGCAATGCCACAAAGTGTGCCATCTTCGAGAAGTTGTCTACCGTTACCCATATAGTGTTAATTCCGCTGGAAAGAGGCAGATCAACAACAAAGTCTGTCACGATGTGCATCCAGGGTTCCTCGGGTGCTGGAAAAGGCTGTAGAAGACCCCATGGGCGACCGGCAGGGGGCTTTTGTCTGGTACAAGTGGCACATGATTCAATGTACGTCTTAATGTCCTCTTTCATGGAGGGCCACCAATAGTATCTTTCCAGAGTGGATAACGTACGGGCTTGCCTGGGGTGTCCAGCTAAATGAAAATCATGTGCCCACGTCGGTAGTTTCTTTCTCAGGTTCTATGGTTCTCCCCGCTGGCACAGTGTGAGTAGCAGCCAGTACTATCTTCTCTGGATTGATGATGCGGCGAGGTGCATCTGGAACATCCTTTGGCATGAATGAACGTGAGAGGGTATCTGCCCTTGTGTTTTTGTCAGCAGGATGGTATTTGAGTATGAAGTCAAACCAATTGAAAAAGAGTGACCATCGGGCTTGTCAATGGTTGAGTCATTGCGCATGACGCAGATATTCTAAATTTTTGTGATCTGTAAATATAGTTATCTGGTGCTATGCTCCCTCTAGCCAAGGGCACCACTCTTCGAAGGCGAGCTTGATAGCCAGCAGCTCTTTATCTCCAATGCCATAGTTCCTCTTGACAGGTGAAAATCGCCTTGAGAAAAAAAAACAAGGATGTAGAGTATGATTGTCACTAACCTGTCTAAGCACTGCTCCCACCCCGACATCAGAGGCATCGACTTCCACAATGAATGGTTGTTGTGGGTCTGGGTGATGAAGGCAGGGTTTCTTTAGAAAGGCCTCCTTAAGAGCTTGAAAGGCGGCAATGGCCTTGGGAGACCATTGTGAGGGATTGGCTCCTTTTCTAGTCATGGCAGTGAGTGGTACCGTCAGGGTAGAGTAGTGGTGGATGAATGAGCTGTAATAATTTGTGAAGCCGAGGAAACGGCAGAGAGCTTTGAGTCCTGTGGGTTGTGGCCAGTCTTGTATGCTTCTAGTTTTCTGGGGGTCCATCTGAAATCCTTTGTTGGATACTATGTAGCCCAGGAAAGGAACAGACGTCTGATGGAATGAACATTTCTCAAGCTTGGCATAAAGGCGGTTCTCTCGAAGCCTCTGTAGGACTCTGGTGACATCTACTTGGTGGCTCTGTGGATCTCGAGAGAAAATGAGTATGTCATCCAAGTACACAACCACACATTGATATAACATGTCTTGCAGGATCTCATTCTTCATATTTTGGAAAACAGCGGGGGCATTACATAGGCCAAATGGCATCACTAAATTCTCGAAGTGGCCATCATGAGTGTTAAAGGCCAACTTCCACATACCCTTTGCGAATGCATACTAGGTTGTATGCCCCTTTTAAGTCTAACTTTGTAAAAATCTTGGCCCCTTGAAGTCGGTCAAATAGTTCTGAAATCAGAGGTAAAGGGAATCTGTCCTTAATGGTGATTTCATTGAGACCTCTGTAATCGATACAAGGGTGAAGGGATCCATCTTTTTTGCCAACAAAAAGGAAGCCAGCTCCAGCTGAAGACTTGGAGGGACAAATGAAACCCTTCTGTAGATTTTCTTTAATATAGGCCTACATGGCCTCAGTCTCTGAAAGGGAGAGCAGATATACTCTTCTTCTAGGGGGCTCGGAGTCTGGTTTTAAATTAATTGCACAGTCAAAAGACTGGTGTGGTGGTGGGATATCTGCTGCAGTCTTGGAAAAGACATCCTGAAATGGAGTATAGAGGCGTTAGTCCAGGTAGGCTGGTAGAGGTCGCCATGCAGGGCATAGGAGTTATCTTCTTCAGACATCTATCATGGCAAGCTGCACCCCTGTTGTGATAATTCCAATGTGGCCCAGTCAAACTGGGGGGTATGCTCTTGAAGCCAGGGTAGGCCAAGTACAATGGGATGGATGGTTTTATCGAGGACAAAAAAAGAGATAGTCTCGGTATGAAGAGATCCAGTGGGCAGGCATACAGGTTGCATAGAACAGGAAACCTCTCCTGGTAGTGGCTCACCATGGATTGAAGAAAGGAGTAATGGAGTGGATCTCGGAATGGTAGGAATCCGAAGATGTTCAACCAGTCTTCTCAGTATAAAATTACCCCCTGCTCTGGAGTCAACTAGTGCAAGCATTTGATATTCAAAGGTCCTGGAAATAAGTGAAACTGGGAGTGTTAGTGGAGGAGATGGTATAATAAGACCTAGGAAGAGTCCTCCCGCGGATCCTAGATCTGCATGTTTCCTGTACAGATAGGGCAAGATTGAACCGCATGGCCGGGTTGTCCGCAGTACATGCAGAGGCCCATCATCTTGCGGTGGTGTCTTTCTTTGCTGGTTAAATGACTGAGGCCTAATTGCATGGGCTCGTTTTCCTCAGAGATTGAAGAAGGCTGGGTCTGTATAGCTGGGGTAAGTCGCAGGCATACACCTCCTGATGAAGGTTTCTTGAGGTTCTTTACCTCAGATGAGCGCTCCCATAAACGGCAATCAATTCTGCCTGCCAGGTCAATGAGGGAATCCAGCGTCTCTGGTAGTTTGCGTGCTGCTAGTTCATCCTTTATGTGGGAGTTGAGACCTTCTAGGAAAATTGTACGTAGACACCCCTGGTCCCAGTGGAGCTCTGAGGATAATGTCTTGAAGTTGATGACATAGTCCAAGAATAACTTGGTTCCCTGTTGAAGATGCAGCAGGGCCAATCCGGTGATAGTCTTGAGGGCTGGGTCGTCGAATACTGACTTGAATAAAGCCAGAAACCCCGGCAAGTCACTGAGGATCGGGTCATTGCGTTCCCAAAGAGGTGAAGCCCAGGCCAGGGCTTTCCCATCAAGCAAAGACAGGATGTAAGTGGTCTTGGCTAGTACTGTAGGGAAGTAAATTGGTTGAAGTTGAAAGTGCATATAGCACTGGTTGAGAAAGCCCCGACATGACAAGGAGTCTCCTGAGAAGTGAGTAGAGGCTGGTAAAGGTACTGCAAGTCGTGAAGAACTCACTTGCGGTGAAGTATCCTTGTCTGATGTAGCAGTGTTCAGTCGAGAATTCAACTGATTGAAAGCAGTTGTCAATGTCTCTAAAGTCTGTTGCTGTTCAGCAACAGGTTGGGCCAGGCCTGGGATGGCCTGGGATGGCCTGAGCCGTGTCCATAGAGTTAGCAATCTGTTATTGTTCGGTGTGGTTATAGACCCCTGGGTCATAGGGAGAGTTGGCTAGCCTCAATAGACAGACAACAGTAATATATTTTATTTAGCAGGAACGTAGGTATCTTACTAGGTGGGTATAGACTCAGTCCAGAGTGAAGTAGTGCAATGTTGGTCCTCCTGGTAGAGGTTCACAGAGCGGGGTATGCCAGGGCAGCTCCTCTGGAGTGGAGATGCTTCTTAGATGTGATCAGGTAGTGGCCCACAGCACGGGTTACACCGTGAATCAGGTGGAGATGAGAGAGAAGCACTCATAGCAGAGGAGCAGAGAAGACGAAAGCACTCACTTGGTAGAGATGAGGCAGGTAACAGAGAGCACTTGGTAATGGCCCGAGGCACGCTGGAGGTCTTGTCACCAAGGTGGTAGATGATGGTACTCACAGCCAGAAGTAGTAGACTCCTGCAGAGGAGATGGCCCTCCAAGGAGTGGATAGCTAGAGCACAATAGGCCCCTGAGGAGTGGGTACCTTAAGTCCAATTTCAGTAGTCAGGAATAAGTACTGCGAAGTGAAGATAAGATCTCCGTAGAATTGGAATCAGACAAGATGGAAGTCCTTGCTAACTCGCTGGATGTCTGGAAGCGTAGGGTTTAAATACCTCTTGGCGCGTGATGTCACAGGTGGGAATGCCCCAGAGGTTCCCGCCTTCATGGAAATAAGATGGAGGCTGATGCACGCACGCACGCCCTAGGTAACTTTGTCATCAAGATGGCATCCGGGATCACCCACGCCATCCCAGGGACGCCGGGGAGAGCGGCGTTTGCAGGCTAAGGCCGAAAGACTCCTCGAAATCATTGGAGCAGGCAAAAGAGAGGTAAGCAACAGAGGTCGCAGCCGTCTGCGACCGACGGGCGCAACACTATCATGGAGTCTTCTTGTAGGTAAAGCAGGGTACAAGGAGGGACACTAGACTACCAAGGAAAGCTATTTGTGGTTGTGGGGGGGACCCATAATGGAGTGGGATCATTTTTCACCCAGGGCACCATTTGCCCTAGAAACAGCTCGGAAGACACGTGTATTTTATAATGTGCACACATATGATATGTCCAGGTTATAAAATACTATCATAAATCTAAATGCGGTCATATATGGCTTTACACTAGATAGGTATTTATATCTCTACGGGAGGCCCACCTATTAACTCGAGGTGAGGTTTAGTTATTAGTGTAGGAGTTAGGGGCTACTTTGACATTCAAAGTGAGACGTACGAACAGAACAGTGCTCTCTTGTGAAGATTTGATGACCTTCAGAATGAGGAAACTCACCCAAAGATGAGATTTGTGCAATGTTCTCTCAACCTAGCTTAATGTTACCCAGGTAGAGAGTCCATCAAGCTAGGTTGAGAGAACATTGCGCAAATCTCATCTTTGGGTGAGTTTCCTCATTCCAAAGGTCATCAAATCTTCACAAGAGAGCACTCTTCTGTTCATATGTCTCACTTTGAATGTTACAGTGGCCCCTAACCCCTACACTAATACCTAAACTTCACCTCGAGTTACTAGGTGGGCCTCCCATAGAGATATAAATACTTATCTATTATAGTAAAGATCATTTTCTCATAGGGTGTGTCAGTCCATGTAATTCATTTCAGTCATTTTATGCTATTTAAGTTAATGCGTGATTCAGTACTGCATCTCAGAATTGTTAATCAAGTCTATTGGAATGAATGTAAGCCAGTTAAAATATTAGACATATTACACTGCAGCACCCAGGTATCACATAGCTGCATTTAAGGACTTCATAGATAGAAAAATTTGGTTTTGCTATCATGCAGCTGATTTGTGAAGAGGAATTGAATTAGAGACATCCCCTGAGGTAGGTACAATAGTGGCAAAACACCGCCAGGGTTGACTTTGTGCATCTTGTGGGGGGGGTGGGGAGGGGGTTATTTTTTTAAAAATAAATATTCATAGTACTTCAGCTAATTTTTATACAGTTTTTGAATTTAAGGAGGAGAATGTTTGCATTAAAGATATAATTTTGGCAAGTCTTGGGGGACCCTCCTGACCCCCACAAGACTTGCTAAACGTCCCTGGTGGTCCAGCGGGGGTCCAGGAGCGATCTCCTACATGCGGGCCGTCGGCTGCCAGTAATCAAAATGGCACCGATAAGCCTTTGCCCTTACTATGTCACAGGGGCCGACCAATGGCACCGGTAGCCCCTGTGACATAGTAAGGGCAAAGGCTATCGGGACCATTTTGAATACTGGCAACCAACAGCCCGAGTGCAGGAGATGGTTCCAGGACCCCTGCTGGACCACCAGGGACTTTTGGCAAGTCTTGGGGGGGTCAGGAGGGTGGGGGTTGTAGTTAATTAAATTTTAGCCGGGAAACGAATAATAATGGAATACATGAATGGATCGGGGGCCCCCCTTGCCGAATGCAACGTATCTGCCCCCCCCCCCCCCCCCGATGAATACGAATACCGAATGTAACGTATGCGGTCCCTCTGCACATCCCTAGTACTTTGATTCATTTCACATCTGCTGAGTGGCAATTCCAGGCATCAACCCTCCTCTTAGTAAACCAGAATCTTTATATTTCTTTGAGCCTCATTTCTTCCAGCTTCATCTCATAACCTTTTGTCCCTGAATTTCTTTTTAATGGTATATAAAAATAGTTAGAATTTGTTTATATTAATAATCTCTCACTCTCTCTCTCTCTATCTCTCTGTATTTTAGGAAGTAGTATCTTCAGATACATGAAGCACTTCTCAAAGTCCTAGTGCAGGTTCAAAGTTATAATCATTGCTTTATCCATGGTTACACAAAAATCCACATTTGTTAATATTTAATGTAGTTGTATAAAAAGTCCACTTTTTTGTTGATATTTTATATATGTAAATAAAAGCTCTTATCTTGAAAATATCAGGAGGACAAAATCATCTCAGGTAGCTGCTGCCATCTTTAAATTGCCCTGAGCAATTTTGGATATTTATACTGTGCTCGGTTCATCCATTGGGTTTAAATGAAGAACCCGAGTGACATTCTACCTTTTATATTGCTTTGATGTCAGAACATTATGATAGGTTAGTTGCAGCATAAAAATATTGACAGAACTCCTCCTATTATCTACATATTGGAATGCTGAGCAAGGATTCCCCTTGTCGCTTACTTCGACTTTGTCCTCCTGATATTTTTCAAGATGCTTTTATTTGCATATATAAACTATCAACATAGAAACTGATTTTTTGTACAACTATATTAATTATTAACAAATAAGTGGATTTATGAATAACCATAGATGGTCCAATGTTTATAAATTTGAACCTGCAACAGGGCTTTGAGAAGTGCTTCATGTATCTGGTGGTCCTTACATCAATATTGTAGATAGTTTAAGTTTATAAAAGAGGTTAGGAGGAGTTTTTACCTTTTGTGTTGTACCTCAATACTCTTATCTGCTTTAGGACTTATTTTGCATGTTATATGACTTTTACTTATGCTTTAAAATGTATGCCATTTGCCGCTGTGCTGGGGGATTGTGTGCTGGCAGGGTGCCGGCAGGCGCAAAAGGTAAGATAAGGATTTGGGGGGTGGGTTAGGATAGGGCTAGGGGGGCAGGAAGGGATAGGAAAGTTAGTATAGGGGGTAGGGAGGTTCCCTCCCAGGCTGCTCCTAAATTGGAGCGGACTGGGAGGGAACTGCGGAAGGCTGCGAGCGTCAGCACATGCAGGCTGCACAAATGTGCACTCCCTTGTGCGCGCTGACCCCCGATTTTATAACATGTTATAAAATCGCGTCCATGTGTGCGCGCTGGGTAGTGCGTGCCCATGGACATACGCGCGCATTCTTTTAAAATCTACCCCATGATTATTTATTTATTTAGAACTCAAATTTATAAATCACCCAATCTAAAAAAAGCTCTGGGTGATATAAAATAAAATAATAAAAGCATATAAAATTTAAAAATGAATATGAGAAAGTTCAAAAACTAAACCTAAAACAAAGAAACAAGTATAAAATATTCAATCCCAAATTTAAAAAATGTACATCTACAAAGTATAACAAAATCAAATACAGACAATAGTAAACAGGTAGATCTCAGCTATTTAGAAAGCTAGTTTAAACTTTGATTGCCTACTTGAAGGCTTAGCTAAACAGCCAGGCCTTACACAACTTCCTAAATGGCACTAAGGGCCTCATTTTCCAAGCCGCTCGCACGCGATACCAGGATGGGGGCGGAGTCGGGGTGGAGTCGGCCCCGGAAGAGGAGGAGTCGGGGTGTCACCGGGGCCGACTCTGCGCCGACGCTGCGGGCAGCGAAAAGGTAAGTGCCTTTTCGCTGCCTATTTCACACCCATTAGCTACGCCTCCTATGGTGGCGCTATTGGGTGCGAAACCGGCAGGCTCGCCCCCTGTTTCGGCCCCTCATCTTCTAAAGTATCGCAGGCCTGCGATACTTTAGAAAATGAGGCCCTAAGTTTCCCATATCCTTAAGCCTAGGAGGATCTACATTTATACCCAGTAGAAGAAGATAGATATGATAGAGACATACATTTGACATACTGTGAAATGAAGCAAACATCCTTCATCCAAACTCAAATCTTGAGCATAATGATCCCTCTGGGCACAAACTGCAGATGTCTTCTTCATAGGGTACAATAGCAAATTACATGTTTCATTGGATCAAATTACTCCAGAAATCAGTTGCAACAAAGACACACACATGTACCTCTGACCATAACTGTTTAATAGCATGGACAATCAAGAAGTTCCATTTATAGTCAATATTACCTGAGGTTTAATTCAGAAAATTAAATTATAAACTAGACTGTACAGTTTCAGCATGCTAGAAAAGAATTCAGTTAAACCTAAAACTATGGTTTTTCATGCTAACAGTTCTTCATTGGTCAGTCTAACTACTAAAACTTGCTATTGATTCATTTTCCCAGGTGGCAAATTCTATAGCCTCAGCACTTTAAATTACCTGCCAAGAGCCCTTAACAAGAGTTACAACAAGCACATGTTTTTGTTGGAAATCTCTCTATCCCGCTGATTTATTCTATATTTTGTTTGACTATAAGTTCCTGCTCTGTACTTGTACCCTTTTAAACATAATCATTGTGAAATATGACTTACAGCAGGTGATAGGTTACCTGGTGTGAGACCTGGTTGCTGTGGGACGAATCAGCGATGGTTTGGGTTGGAGGATGAGCGCTGTGGCCATTGGACTAATCTGAGAACACAGGAAATAAGTAAAGCTCCAGGGGAACAGCTTTAAGAAAAGCCTCCAAAACCTGACTCATGAGAAGCTGAATTTATTGAAGAACAATTAGAACGAGTTTCTAGGAACAAGGAAGTGCTTCCTGCAGAGACATAACCACAAGTGGGCCTTAGTGGCCTATTCCTCCTTTTGGCTTAGTCCTTCACCCCTAGCAGCAGGGTCATGTCCCGTCTGAGTCGGGCCTTTAAAAGTGCAGGAGTTAGGGTGTCTGGAGACAGTGTTACCACTGCTAGTCCATGATCCCCTGTGCATTTAAGGAGACCACTGCCCTTGGACTAGACATATAAAAGCCTGAGGCCAATAAAGTCTTTGTTTAATTTTGGCAGGTAATTATTTATTCCCCCCCAAGCAACCTGAAGATCTACCAGCTTTCTTGCCAGGGAAATTTGGTCCTGTATTGTACTCTCTGCTTTTGACCAAGCTTGCCTGTAATTCAGACTTGCATCACACAAGGACCTGGCCCTCATATTTGAGGACTTTAACAAACTTTGTTTCAAGATCAGAGACAATCAGAGGGGGGGGGGCAGTAATACCCCCACCCCCATTTTTAAGTGCATAGCCCTTTTGAAATCAGGCCTTTTGTGTCAGGGTCTGATCAAGCTTGACTGCCATCTTCCATATATGCTTTAAAGTCACAGTGTTAGGTTCCTCAATAGCGAAAGAATTACCACTGCAAGGAGTTAATTCAGTTGGTAATGGTGCTCCATTAGATATATTGGGAGTAGAAACCTCCAAGCCTATAGACAAAATTGCTAATACTATCTGAGAAAAATTTCCAGTTTGAACGCTACTGGGCACTATAGGGTCTACACCCCCCACAGTTGGTCTCTGATAGGGGACTTAGATCGGGTGGTAGTCCAGATGGTTGAGGTGAGGGCTAAACAACTCCAGGACTAAGGGAAACTTCCACTAGAGAAGTTTCAGTGCTACGGTCCCTTAATGGTGATTCATCCAATCACTGCACATGGTTATCCGCCGGGCCACAAATACCAGCAGGAATAGGAGATGAAGTCAAAATCTTTGATTTCCTCTTTTTTCCCCATTGATATGAAGGGGCATGTGGCTTTGCCACTATTAATAGCTCCAAGCGGCTCAGGCTGATGACCACACTCGGCAGGTGGGAGAGGGGAAGCCCAGAACTCTACCGCTCAGAGTTTCACAGTCACTCCAGGCATATCTCGCCAACTCTCCCTCCTGTTCTCCAATGTCTCCATCAGCACCCCCTTGCTTTTGTATTCTTGATTCTTGTCTCTTTAGTCTGTTTCTGCCAGAGCTTTGGTTCCTAGTCACAGTCTTGCTTCTTGTCTTGTTCCCTGCACTCCCAGATTATGGTTCTTGTGGCCTTAATCTGAGGCCTTGTGTTGACTCTAAACTTGGGCCACTTATTCTACCTTGTCTTGACTTGATTCTGTTTCCTAATCTGTCTTGTCTTGTGGGCACCCTTCTGTTCCTGTTCTTGTAGCGGGTTTGTCCTGCTCCTGTGGACACCTTTCAGTACCCTGATGTGTTTCCTTGCTTCCTGTTTGTTCTGACAGCTACCACCAGCAGAAGGCTCAGCCTGAGGAGAAGATGGCTAGTATAGGCAGAAGACTCCTGTTTCAGTGTGGGCTGCCAGTGTCCAGCCTTGCTCCTGTCTCTGAGGTTACAACTTGGGCACTATGTCCCGACACATTCCAAACTGAATCACTTAACAATTATCCTTATGTGTGGATTATGATGTTTGAGATATTCTGAAACTTTACTAACTCCAATAACATGAATTACAATACTGTTAATATGCAAAATAATAACCCAATGTAATCTATGACTAATTTTTGTTTTAATGTCAGAGAGCCACAATAATGTATATCCATCCTTAAAGGAGGCAATCCTGTAATTAATAAAGGATTGGAAAGTTACATAATAGTACTCAGCAATATTAAACAGCAAATGTTTCATATATATATATATATATATATATAATAATAATAATAATTCCAAACAGATTAAAGACAGTAATAACATACACTAAATGGACCTCCCTGGCTACAGATACAGATGAAAAGGAAAGTGAACAAAAAATAAAACAATCTAACAGGAAACAGACCTTGTAACACAGCCAATCAAAACAAAGATTGCCTCCAAAATCTGTAACTTTTGAGCCATGGTGCTTAATTTAAGTACGCCGTGAACTATAGGGAGGCCAAGTGCTTGCCTTTGCAAATCAGAACTGACGGTACTACCCCCAACACCATCCTTGAAAGGAACATTAAATGTGTACTTGTACTTATTTTGGAAAATATCATGCAAGATAAAGCAGTTACTCATGTCATAGATTTATATATCGTACAAGGGAAAAAAAAACAATCCTTTTATTCAAAAGATCCTTTCCCCACCTATAGAAAAACATGTTATTGAGCATGGCTCAAAGAATTATACAAGGATATCTTAGATTCAAAATACAGTTTTGCCAGCACAGAATATAAGATACCCTATGAAAGTTAATGTTATCACAATTTTTCAGAGGAGTTTAATTGTACAGTTGGATACAGCAAGATATAAATTACATCATAAGAACATAAGAAAATGCCATACTGGGTCAGACCAAAGGTCCATCAAGCCCAGCATCCTGTTTCCAACAGTGGCCAATCCAGGCCATAAGAACTTGGCAAGTACCCAAAAACTAAGTCTATTCCATGTTACCATTGCTAATGGCAGTGGCTATTCTCTAAGAGGAAGATTTTAAAAACATACGCACGTGCGAACAAAAGTACGCTGGATTTTATAAGATACGCGCGTATCATAAAATCCGGGGTCGCCGAGCCCTGTGCGCGCTGCCTGTTCCCTCCGAGGCCGCTCCGTATTGTACCTTGATTTATGTTTTCCAAACGTATTTTAATCGGACGTGAATTTCGACCTATATAAATCTGGGGACAGGAACATATTATAGCATAGATGACATTATATGAATTTGATCTCCTCCACACTCTGTATCCTGTCACTGGTTCTTCCCATTAAAATGGAGGACGCTAAGGCAGTGCAGTGCCTTTTAGATCTGCTCATTGAGATAATATTATTGGGGATCAGTAGTGGTAGTTTCCTGTTAGGTTGATTTAGTCATCGTGTTATCTGAGTCACACCACTTGCACTGCCTTAGCGTCCTCCATTTTAATATGGAGGACGGCACTGTTGACTGTATTTTGACAAAACGGTTCATGCACAATTGAACACATTAATAACAGCAGAAACGATTATAGGCCATCAAAGGTGCGGTCATTGCAGTTGGTGTTCACAGGCGATCACTGGAGTATCATGGGAAGAACCAGTGACAGGATACAGAGTGTGGAGGAGATCAAATTCATATAATGTCATCTATGCTATAATATTTTCCTGTCCCCAGATTTATATAGGTCGAAATTCACGTCCGATTAAAATTGATTTGGAAAACACAAATCAAGGTACAATACAGCAAAAATGACTACACCCATGGTTCAACATCTTAAGGAGGAAAACCACAACATTACCGAATTAAAATGGACAATTTTGGAGCAAGTACAGATTTCATCTCGAGGAGGCGATATTGGAGCCAAACTTAACTATCATGAGGCGTTTTGGATATATACGTTATCATTGTCACATCCCAAACGGATGAACAATGAGTTAAATTTGAATATTTTATTGTAGCGTTGTTTGGCCCCAGTATAAGCAGTTCCATGAAAATTTTCTAAGCCTCACATCGGTAGTGTTTATTTTTGTCAAAATACAGTCAACAGTGCCATCCTCCATATTAAAATGGAGGACGCTAAGGCAGTGCAGGACCTTTTAGATCCGCTCATTGAGATATTATTATTGGGGATCTGTAGTGGTAGTTTCATGTTAGGTTGATTTAGTCATCATTTTATCTGAGTCACACCTCCTGTGTAAATATTGTCAGTAATATTTAGGGTTTATTAATACCCTTTAAGTTCACGCTGGAACAGTTCACACAGGAGAAAATTGACAGCACTAACAAAATGGAGGACGTGCAGTGCAGGACAGTGTTCCATCAGGTCCATCAATTTTGGGCAACATGACAGGGAACAGCTTCAGATAGTTCCCTATCAGGTCCTTTTTTAGAATCACTAACACACATGTGGATATGGTTAGTTTTATTTGAAAAAGAGACACTTGATAGGTCTGCTTCAAGGGAAAAGTATGTTATTGGCTCCAGAGTCTTGCCGGGTTTGATATTTAAGAGGAAGTAGAGTCAGAAATGTTTCAGTTGACGTCCTGAGACATCTGTTCTGAGACATGAAGCGGTAAAAAGCAGAGCAATTAACTACACAGTGAGGTAAACTATTTCAGTAGTTGGAGATTTCTATGGTGATAGTCCTCTGAAGAAAGACTCAGGTCTGAAACACGGACGTGTCGGGATTTATTATTATCATTCAAGAAAGCCAACACTTAAGAAACTTGAAGGTATCCACTTAAATATCAGCATAATTTCATCTTGAATGGTTTCATTTGTTTCTGCCTAGAGAGCAGTGCAGGTTACAACACGGACGCCACAGAAATTTTGGGGACTATACTGAGAAAATATTTTTTAAAAAAATCATTTTGAAAAAATCACATATATGGAGGTGGCAGGAGGTTAATGATTATAACCATCATGATATTGGTGCGGGGACACCTACACTCTAAATGAAACCTTCTGCTCTTCCTAAAAAATATGTTTTCAGATAAATTTTATTAAAAGTATTAAGCTTTATTGAAAATGTATTCATACCCACTTTGGAGTGTAGGTGTTGAAATTGAAAGTTTATCATTGAAACATTTTTTTTCAAAATGGATAGATGAAATTCAACAAAAAATTGTTTCCACAGCGGTGTTTATATATAGTTTAAATGAATATTTGGGCACATATCTGTCTAAATTCTAGCTAGCTACTAAGTTAGGTGGCTAGAATTTAGCTGGTTAAGTTAGAGGTGTTCCAGGGCATAACTGAGAGGAGTTGAGTTAGCCGACTAAGACCTAGATTCATCAAATTGCTATAAATGTAGCAGAAATAGTGCCCACGATAAAAAAAAATGGGCGAGGTTAGGCTAATTTCCTGTCTACTGCATCACATAGGCAATTTTTACGAAATGTGATACGTTACCGCAATGAGCGTTTCATCAGCACGCCGTGCATACTGTCAGCGCATCATTTTACATGGCATGTGTTGATTTATGCGCAGCGTGTTGTTTATTTATTCCGGCTTCCTGCAGCTGCCTCTTTGAGGGTGTGTCAAGCATTTGGAGGGAGGAGAGGAGAGTAGGTGAGGGGTCTAGTCGTTTAGTGGGAGTAGCTTTTTTCTGCTTACCTGAGTGAGTTGTCTTGTCTTCTGTTGTCCTCTGTTTCCCTTTCCCTTGGTTTTTTGTTTTTGTTGGAGTGAAAGTTTGTATTAGATTGTCGTGTTTGTCTGTCTGTCCTTGTGTTTGGAGAAGGTGTGGTGGTGAGGTGGAGGAGTGGTGAGGCATGGTGAGGCCTGGTGTTGAGGAGTGGAAAAGATGGATTATGAGAGGCGTGGGGAGAGAGAAGAGGATAGGTGTCTTGTCCAATGGCTGGGACCTATTCTGTTTGAGGGCATGGCTGAGCGGCTGGACACCACGTGAGCTGGAGTCGGTAAGTTCACCTCACCTGTAAATGGCAAAGCTGATGCAGTTGTCCATATCATTGGCATAAAATGCTCACAGTGATTGAGATGTGTACTTCTTGCTTTGGTACTTATGTCTTCTTGTTTCCATAACTCTCGCCCAGGACTCTGCCAGTCCCAGCCATCAAGACCCAGGGAACAACAGTCAAGTCCCAGGGACCAGCAGTGCAGTAGCACCTTTCTGTGCCCCCTTGCTGATGGATGCACAGACACAGTTCAGCAAGGAGGAAGAGGAGGAGGAGCAGCAGCACTAGCCAGTATTCCCCAACAAGTAAATTTGCCACAAACATAATAGGTTTATGAAGACAGGCCAGGTAAGAGAAGGTGTTTTTATTCACCCAGGAGTGTGGTAGGTGTGTCTGATAGAAGGTCAAATTTCATCCTGTGCGATAATAGCGTTGACAATGGCTGGGGTCGTGCAAACATTCCCCCCCACCCCACCGCCAAAAAAGTTATTTCTGATGTCAAATCCCATGTTTTTGCGCTATAATCTATTGTGGAATGCAGTAGGAAACCCTAATTTGCAATAACTCCTCCTGCTTGAGTTGCGGTATTGCACATTAGACTGCATTTAATATGCGTTAGTGTCCTAATGCATTTTGATACATGACCCTGTAAATTAACCGGCTAACTCCAATATTCACAGTTAGCCAGATGACTTTGCCGGCAGGAAGAGTAACATTTCAAACCAGTACGCATGTGTACATTTGCATGCCTAGGTACATGGCCATTTTATAACATACATGTGTATATTTAAGAACATAAGAAAATGCCATACTGGGTCAGACCAAGGGTCCATCAAGCCCAGCATCCTGTTTCCAACAGTGGCCAATCCAGGCCATAAGAACCTGGCAAGTACCCAAAAACTAAGTCTATTCCATGTAACCATTGCTAATGGCAGTGGCTATTCTCTAAGTGAACTTAATAGCAGGTAATGGACTTCTTCTCCAAGAACTTATCCAATCCTTTTTTAAACACAGCTATACTAACTGCACTAACCACATCCTCTGGCAACAAATTCCAGAGTTTAATTGTGCGTTGAGTAAAAAAGAACTTTCTCCGATTAGTTTTAAATGTGCCCCATGCTAACTTCATGGAGTGCCCCCTAGTCTTTCTACTATTCGAAAGAGTAAATAACCGATTCACATCTACCCATTCTAGACCTCTCATGATTTTAAACACCTCTATCATATCCCCCCTCAGTCGTCTCTTCTCCAAGCTGAAAAGTCCTAACCTTTTTAGTCTTACTTCATAGGGGAGCTGTTCCATTCCCCTTATCATTTTGGTAGCCCTTCTCTGTACCTTCTCCATCGCAATTATATCTTTTTTGAGATGCGGCGACCAGAATTGTACTCAGTATTCAAGGTGCGGTCTCACCATGGAGCGATACAGAGGCATTATGACATTTTCCGTTTTATTCACCATTCCCTTTCTAATAATTCTCAACATTCTGTTTGCTTTTTTGACTGCCGCAGCACACTGAACCGACGATTTCAATGTGTTATCCACTATGACACCTAGATCTCTTTCTTGGGTTGTAGCACCTAATATGGAACCCAACATTGTGTAATTATAGCATGGGTTATTTTTCCCTATATGCATTACCTTGCACTTATCCACATTAAATTTCATCTACCATTTGGATGCCCAATTTTCCAGTCTCACAAGGTCTTCCTGCAATTCATCACAATCCGCTTGTGATTTAACTACTCTGAACAATTTTGTGTCATCTGCAAATTTGATTATCTCACTCGTCGTATTTCTTTCCAGATCATTTATAAATATATTGAAAAGTAAGGGTCCCAATACAGATCCCTGAGGCACTCAACTGTCCACTCCCTTCCACTGAGAAAATTGTCCATTTAATCCTACTCTCTGTTTCCTGTCTTTTAGCCAGTTTGCAATCCACGAAAGGACATCGCCACCTATCCCATGACTTTTTACTTTTCCTAGAAGCCTCTCATGAGGAACTTTGTCAAACGCCTTCTGAAAATCCAAGTATACTATATGTACCGGTTCACCTTTATCCACATGTTTATTAACTCCTTCAAAAAAGTGAAGCAGATTTGTGAGGCAAGACTTGCCCTGGGTAAAGCCATGCTGAGTTTGTTCCATTAATGTTCCATTAATGTTCCAAAATCCCTCACTATGTCATACGGGCGACATCAGCCCATATGACAAAGTGAGGGCAAAGGTAGCGCCGGCGCCATTTTGAATATTGGCAATACGGCCCGCGTGCAGGAGGTCGCTCCCGGACCCCCGCTGGACTTTTGGCAAGTCTTGTGGGGGTCAGGAGGCCCCCCAAGCTGGCCAAAAGTCCCTGGGGGTCCAGCAGGGGTCCGGGAGTGATCTCCTGCACTCGTGACTTCGGGAGTCAGGAACCAAAATGGTGCCGGCGCTACCTTTGTCCTGTCACATGATAAGGGCAAAGGGCCATCGGCGCCATTTCTATTAACGCAGTCGTGGCCAGAGAGCGGGAGATCGTGCCGTGACACCCCCCCCCCCCCCCACTGGACCCCAGGTAATTTAAAACATTTTGGGGGGGGTTGGGAGGGTGGGGGATTTGTTTTAAAGGGTCGGGGTGGGTTTTAGGGTTGTTTTGGTGTACCGGTTTTCCCGCCCTCCCCCCTCCCCCGATTTACGATTTTTTGACGATAAATCGGGGGAATTGCTATTGTATCGCGGCTCTAACGATTTTTGACGATTTAAAATATATTTGATGATTGTTTTAAATCGTCAAAAAACGATTCACATCCCTAATACGTATATATATTTCTGCTGCCGCTGCTCCAAGTATACGTGCATGTTATATAAGTGCATGTTATATACATGCATGATATACGTGCATGTTATAAAATAGCCTGCCCGTGCGTACATGTGCCAAATTTTAAGTGGGCATGCACATGTTTGAGCAAATTCCACTTTCATGGCTTAAATCGGGGAATTTTAAAAGGGGCGCATGCTGACACTATTCCCAGTTTTACCAGTTTGCCCAGTTAAGAGATAGGTCATCCAACCCCCCACTGGTTTAATTGACTTCTCTCCCCCTAGTTAGCCCTGACACTTAAAACGGCCACAGCTGACGGTCATAACACTTTGCTAATTCTGCTAATTTTTTTTTTTTTTAGATGTGGTGAACTCAAGATGAGGTTGCACCATGGAACAATACAGAGGCTTTATGATATTCTGTGTTTTAGTGTCCATTCCTTTCCTAATAATCCTTAGCATTCTATTTGCTTTCCTGCTGCTGCTGCTGTACAATGAGCAGATGATTTCAACATATTAACGATGACACCTAGATCCTTTTCCTGAATGGTGTCTCTTAATGTGGAGCCTTGCACTGTGTAGCTATAATTTGTGTTGTTCTTCCCTAAATGCATCACTTTGCACTTGTCTATATTAAATTTCATTTCCATTTGCATGCCCAGTCTCCCAGTTTTGCAAGGCCCTCTAGCAATTTCTCACAATCCTCTTATGATTTAACAACTTTGAATAATTTTGTCTCATTGGCAAATCTGATCACCTCACTTCTTGTTTCCATTTCCAGGTCATTTATAAATGTTTTAAAAAGAGGTGGTCCCAGAACAGATTCCTGGGTCACTCCACTATTCACCTTTCTCCATTGAGAAAATTTTCTATTTAGATCCACTCTCTGCTTTCTATATTTTAACCCCAATCCACCATATTACACTGCCCTCTATCCCATGACATTTTAATTTCCCAAGAAGTCTCTCGTGAGGGATTTTGTCAAATGCTTTCTGGAAATCCAAATACACTATATCAACTGCTCACCTTTATCCTCATGTTTATTTACACCCTCATAACAATGTAGCAGATTGGTAAGGTAAGACTTCCCTTGACTAAATCTATGTTGGCTTGGTCCCATTAAACTTATAAACTATGCCTTTTTATATGTCCAGCAATTTTGTTCTTTATGATAGTTTCTACCATTTTGCCTGGGACAGACAGATTCACTGGTTTGTAGTTTTCTGTATCACCCCTTGATCCCTTTTTAAAAACTGGCATTACATTGGCCACCCTCCAGTTTTCAGGTACCATAGATGATTTTAATGATAATTTACAAATTACTAATAGCAGGTCTACAATTACATTTTGCAGATGATACCATGGACAAAAAGGAAGCAACTATATGGGAGGGTAATTTTCAGCAGCATGCATAGGACTAAAGTGCATGTGTAATGTACATGCATAATTTTAGACCAAATTTTCAAAAGGAACTTATGTGCATAAGTCCGCAGTGAAAGTTCATGGGTGTGAGTGGACCCAGCACCAACACAAATGTCCACCTTGACAACTGCTCCTGAGCAAGTGCAAATGCTTGCTGCATGTAGATTACTCAAATTTGAAAATTGAAGGAACATGCGGAAAAGGTTTTCCCACCACTCGCTGGAACACTCCTTTAAACAGCTCAAAATCAACTTGTGGCCTAACCTTTACATGCACTGGCCCCAGAATGATTTTCAAAACACTTACATGCATACAAGTCATTTTGAAAATTAAGCCCTAAATAAGGTTTTTATTTAGTAGCATATGTTAATGTTAAAACAAAATCAGAATTACAGTCTTTACAAGTCTTTTCACTGGTCTACTATGCCTTCCCTGCCTAAGAAACTTGAATGAGTAGAAATCAGTATTATAGGCTAAAAAAATATCTGTGAGCTCACTCAGGTTAGTGCAAAATGAACCAGGGGTGATAATATCTGAAATGCAAGTAGAAATCAGCACATAGAAAGATTAAAACGATGAAAGAAGAGAATATCAATATGAATTGATATTCATAATAAAATAATGAATTCATAATAAAATATGAATTGATATTCATAAAATATGAATTGATATTCATAATAAAACAATCTAGTCTGCCCATTTTCTCAACATTCTCCTTTAAGACTGACTTAGTCATCATACATTAATATGTATAAATATCCAGCATAATGTGCTTTCTTTTTTTCAAGTGGTTATCATGGTTCATCCCTAAAAGATTACCTTCACAAGGCACTAGAGCAGCAGAGGCCAACTCCGGTCTTTGAGAGCCACAAACAGGCCAGGTTTTCAGGATATCCACAATGAATATGCATGAGATAGATGTGCATGCACTGCTTCCATAGTATGCAAATCTATCTCATTTATTGTGGATATATTGAAAATCATGCTTGTTTGTGGTTCTTGAAGACTGCAGTTTGCTACCCCTGCATTACAGCAGGGGTAGGCAACTCTGGTCCTAGAGTGCCACAAGCAGGTTAGATTTTCAGGATAACCACAAAAAAATGCATGAGATATACATTATTTGCATACAATGGAGGCAGTGCAAGCAAATATACTTCAAACAAATACATTGTGGATATCCTGAAAAGCAGACCTGTTTGTGGCACTCCAAAAGCTAAGTTGTCTACTCCTGCACTAGAGAGAGTTGACATTGAGAAGGACTGAACAGAAATAGCCAGGGTGCTAGCTTTCTCTCTGAGAGATTTCTCCAGGGTCTCACCATTTTATCTTGAGGCAAGGCCACTTATTATTCCACATAGACAAAGTAGGCCTATTTCCCCAATTTTTCTATTATTTTAAGGGAGTTCCCTTTCTTTATCCACAAAGGTAGAAAAGCTTAACCCTTTTCAAATCTTCGAGTCCAAGTGCCAAAAGTCCACACATGTGAGCTATATTCTAGGGATGTGCATTCATTTTGAATAAATGCAAAAAATATAATGAATGAGGCCATTTGCAGAATCTAACAGTAGTAGAGAGAGAGAGTGGTTACCATGCAAGGGGCTCTGTTCAAACAAATGGTAATGGAACCTACGAGGGAGGGAGATATACTCGATTTAGTGCTCACTAATGGAGATAATGTCTCTAACGTCCAGGTGGGCACCCACCTCAGCACCAGTGATCATCATACAGTATGGTTTCATATCACAAATAGTATACGGAGAAGTCGCACAAAGACCCGGGTTTTGTGTTTCAAAAACATGGATTTTGTGGAAATGGGAAAGTACCTGGAGGAAGAACTAGAAGGCTGTGAGAAAACAAGAGATGTGGAACAACAGTGGGCCAAATTAAAAGGATTACCGAAGCGAATAATATATATGCTACAAAAATAAAGAAAAGCAAGAAAAGAATGAAACCTATCTGGTTTACAAAGGAGGTGGCTGAGAAAATAAAAGATAAAAGAACAGCGTTTAAGAAATAGAAAGGATCCCAAAGGGAGGATCACAAGGAAGAAGATCTGGTGGAACTGAGGGAGATGAAGAAAGTAATCAAGAAAGCAAAAAGTCAAGTGGAAGAAAGGATTGCCAAAGAGGTAAAGCGAGGTGACAAGACATTTTTCAGATACATCAGTGAAAGGAGAAAAGTCCAAAATGGTATAGTGAAATTGAAAGATGAAAAGGATCAATGGGTGGAGACAGATGAAGAAATGGCAGAAATATTAAACGGATACTTCAGTACGGTGTTTACTAAAGAAGCCCTCGGAGAAGGACCGTCGCTAGTTAACAAGAAACTGGAGAGGAGTGGAATGGATGAAACTCCATTTATAGAAGAGAATGTAAGGGAAGAGCCAGGAAAACTGAAGTGGACAAAGCCATGGGGCCTGATGAGGTTCATCCCAGGATACTGAGGGGGCTCAGAGATGTGCTGTCGGCTCCACTGTGTGACCTATTCAATAGATCCCTGGAAACGGGAATGGTGCCGAGTGATTGGAGAAAGAGCGACGGTGGTCCCGCTTCACAAGAGTGGTAGCAGAGAGGATGCTGGAAACTACAGGCCGGTTAGCCTCACCTCGATGTTGGGAAAATTATTGGAGTCGCTGCTGAAGGAAAGAATACTGAACTATCTACAAGCAGAATTGATGGACCACAGGCAGCATGGTTTCACCAAGGGAAGGTCCTGTCAGACAAATCTGATTGACTTTTTTGATTGGGTGACTAAGGAATTGGATCAAGGAAGAGCGCTCGATGTCATCTACTTGAATTTTAGCAAAGCTTTTGATATGATCCCACACAGGAGGTTTGTGAATAAAATGAGAAGCTTGGGTGTGAGTGCCAAGGTGGTGGCCTGGATAGGAAACTGGTTGACGGACAGAAGACAATGTGTGATGGTAAATGGAACTTGCTCTAAAGAGAGAGCGGTGATGAGCAGAGTGCTGCAAGGCTCGGGACCGGTCCTGTTCAATATCTTTGTGAGCAACATCGTGGACGGGATAGAAGGTTATGTTTGTCTATTTGTGGATGATAGTAAGATCTGCAACAGAGTGGACATGCCAGAAGGAGTGGAGAGAATGAGACGAGATTTAAGGAAGCTTGAAGACTGGTCGAAGTTATGGCAGCTGAGATTCAATGCCAAGAAGTGCAGAGTCATGCATATGGGGTGTGGCAATCTGAAAGAAATGTATTCAATGGGGGGTGAAGGGCTGATGTGCATGGAGCAGGAGAGAGACCCTGGGGTGATAGTGTCTAACGATCTGATGGCGGCGAAACAATGTGACAAGGCAATAGCTAAAGCCAGAAGAATTCTGGGCTGCATAGAGAGAGGAATATCGGGTAAGAAAAGGGAAGTGATGATCCCCTTGTACAGGGCCTTGGTGAGGCCTCACCTGGAGTACTGTGCTCAGTTCTGGAGACCGTATCTCCGAAGGGACAGAGACAGGATGGAAGCGGTCCAGAGAAGGGTGACCAAAAAGGTGGATTGTCTTCATCAAATGACTTATGAGGAGAGATTGAAGAATCTAAATATGTATATCCTGGAGGAAAGGAGGAGCAGGGGTGATATGATAAAGATGTTCAGATACTTGAAAGGCTTTAATGATCCAAAGTCAACGACAAACCTTTTCCATTGGATAAAAATCAGCAGAACCAGGGGTAACAATTTAAAACTCCAGGGAGGAAGACTCAGAACAAATGGCCTGGAACGCCCTTCTGGAGGAAGTGGTGAAGACAAAAACTGTGAAGGATTTTAAAGGGGTGTGGGATAAACACTGTGGATCCATAAAGCTTGGAGGATGGGAATGAAGAAAAGAGGTATGGGGGTTGCTTGCGGGAATAACGGCTACTACCTAGTGATTAATATCCTCATTCAATAAATGTTCACACGGTTAATGAGACTCCTACATTGCTCTATGCTTCAACGGCAAGAGGAAATGTGGAAAAGAGGATTTGCATTCAGGCAGCCACCAACAAGGTAGCAAGTCTGGGTAATGAGACTCCTACATTGCTCTATGCTTCAACGGCAAGAGGAAATGTGGAAAAGAGGATTTGCATTCAGGCAGCAACCAACAAGGTAGCACAGTCTGGGTAAACAAATAAGCGTGGGAGTAGCTTGCTGTTATGTTGCTGGATACTCCTGTTAGAGGAGGAGTTAGCAATCTGTTGTAGAATCACTCCTCCAGAAGGGAGGAGTTAGTAATCTGTTGTACACTACTGCTCGAGATGGGAGAAGTTAGCAATCTGATGTTGACAGATTGCAAGAGTTAGCAATCCGTTAGACTCTGTAGGTGGAGTTAGCAATCTTGTATGATCTGCTAGGAAGTTAGCAATCTGGAATGTCCCCTAGTCCTTCTATTGTCTGAGAGAATAAATAACCAATTTATATTTACCTATTCAAGTCCTTCATTCTCTCCCCCATGGCCTGGGTACAAAGATCTGTAATACACCAATGTAATCTGCACACCTCCAAACCCACCCTAAGCTGAAAGTGCCCCTCTTACAGTGGTAGATATATAGGGGTAGATACTCACATAACCCCTGAAAAGCTCCTTGCGTGCGCCGAGCCCTGCGTGCACTGCCCGTTCCCTCCACCCCCCGCACCTTCCCCTCCCTAAACCACCCTCCCAGCCCTATCTAGGGCTGGGAGGGTGGTTTACCTTTATCTGAAAAGTTACTACTGCCTCTGGGCAGTAGTAACTTACGCGCGCTGGCACAGCAGGCCCCGACACAGGCCGCTGTGTCGGGGCACTCGGCCATGCCCCCGGACCGCCCCTTTTTGCAAGCCCCGGGACTTACACGTGTCCCGGAGCTTGCGCGCGCCGCCGAGCCTATGCAAAATAGGCTCGACGCGTGCAGGGGGTTTTTTAAAGGGTTACGCACATACCTTATGCGCGTAACCCTTTTAAAATCTGGTCCTTAGTTTTTGGGTACTTGCCAGGTTCTTATGGCCTGGATTGGCCACTGTTGGAAACAGGATGCTGGGCTTGATGGACCCTTGGTCTGACCCAGTATGGCATGTTCTTATGTTCTTATGTTCTAAGCTGCCCCTATGCGTGCCGAGCCTATCTTGCATAGACTTGGCGGCGCGCGCAAGCCCCGGGATGCACATATGTCCCGGGGCTTTCAGAAATGCGCGGTAGTGCGCGCATGTTATAAAATCGGGCGTAGATTTGTTCACGCCGGGTTGTGCGAACAAATCTACGCCCGCGCTCAAGTTTTAAAATCTGCCCCCATATAGTGTCAAATTGTATCTCCTACAGTTCTCTCTCTCTCCCACCTGCCTGTAAGGACATGAAAAAACTGGTTTTCCCCTTGTGTGAGCATACGAGCGTAAAAGTCGCTAAAGTTCTAGTGGCAATATGTGCAGGACTTTTTCTCGAGCCTTGTGGAAGCAGTATTTTCTCAAGCCTCGCGGAAGTGGTATTTTAAATGATATGCACACACGATTGCAGTGTATCCCTGCTGATATGAGCGCCTATGGGCACAGGCATATTCGTTTTAAAATTAGCCAGTCTCTTGCAGGATCTTTATTCTGTTGGACTCTATGCCATCTTGAACAAAAAGCTACACCGTGCTCTCAGATTGATCCATCCTATCATTGTGGTGTAATTTGCACCCTAGTACAGCACTGTCCCTTTGGAGTATTTTATCAGAGGCTATTTTCAATTCATCCCATTCAGAATGAACCAAAAATGTCCTCATTCATTGCATGTCCCTAAAGTTTAGGCCTGTTCATGAAAAGAAGATCAAAGAACATTGGCTTTGTGAGATGCTCTTGACATAATAGGAGTGTGCTATTCTTTTTGAATCAATAATGAAATGAACGCAGTGACCAGAACCAATGTCAGGAAGTATTTCTTCACGGAGAGGGTGGTGGATGCCTGGAATGACCTTCCAGAGGAAGTGGTGAAGACCAATACTGTAAAGGACTTCAAAGAGGCGTGGGATAAGAACTGTGGATCCATAAAGTCTAGAGGATGTGAATGAAGAGTGGGTGACTCATGGGAACGACAGCTACTACCTGGTGATAATACCCTTATTCAATAAACATACACACGGTTAATGCAACTCCAACATTGCTCTAAACTTCAGCGGCAATGAGGAAATGTGGAAAAAAGGATTTGCATTCACAAAAAAGTGGGGAGGTAGCTTGCTTGTTACGGCGGTTACTACCCCAAACCAAATAAGCCTGATACTTCACTTTCAATGCATATCCAGCATAGCTCTCTGCTTTAACGGCAGGGGAGAAAGTCTGACACTTCACGCATATCCAGCATAGCTCTCTGCTTCAATGGCAGGGGAGCAAGACTGATACTTAACTTTCAATGCGTAGCCAGCATGGCTCTCTGTTTCAACGGCAGGGGGGAATGAAGAAAGGTGGCTCTATAGTCAGGTAACATAGTCTGGATAAACAGATAAGCATTGGTGTAGTTGCTTATTGCGGTGGTTAAATCCCCTAACTAATTAAGCTATTTCAGTTAGATGCAGTTCCAACACTGCTCTCTACATTAATGGCGGGGGTGGAAAGGAAATAGAATAAAAATGGTTACTAAGAGCCAAGAGAAACAGATAAGTATGTGAGAGAAAAAAAATAAGTATGAAAGCTTGCTGGATGGGCCATTTGGTCTTCTTCTGCCGTCATTTCTATGTTTCTTCTTCTGCCGTCATTTCTATGTCATTTCTGTATTTCTATATACTACATGTTACCTGTTTGTTAGGACACTGGCAACAATGCCAAAATAATTGGATAAGAAAATCACTTAGATTAATATTTTATTATCTTTACTGCAAACTACAATTACAATGTATAATGACTCCAGGTTGGTACAGAGGATAAATTTAGGAATTTGCTCTTATCAGCTTTCACTTGGGATCTTAGAGGTTATATGTAACAGAAAGTAACATTTGCTATAATTCCTACAGATAGAACTTACACTTCAGGAGCTGGCATCTAGCCAAAACCACTTTCTGCAGATCAAATAGGGCGGGGAGTTGTTCAGATAATCAGATTGTGCCTAGGTTTGCTTTTTTGTAGAATGATGACTACAGCTTCACATGGTCTTTGTTCATGTCATTATTATACCTTTTGCAGCTTGCAATCTTATCAATCACAGGTCACATACGTGCAAGCTGGACAGTGGAAATTTCCATTTAAAGACTGTTATGGCTTCATGAACAGATGTTTCTCTGTTTTGGCAGAAAAGCCTTGTGTGTGTTTCTGCGCATAAGTAGAAACTGCAGATATGCAGGAATAGTTGATCTTTGCTCTTTTGCTAGAGTCAGCATTTTGTACTCTTCCATCTTTGTCCATAGAGGTTAGCATGACTTCCATTCTTATTGTCCCATAACTATATATATATCTGGTACCTTGGCCTACACATTAAGTGAAACACATAATACATCAGAAACAAACTCACTTCCACAATCTTTCTTATAATTTTTAGAAGGAAGATCCTGTTTTACTTTGTGTATATTATCCAGTGACCTATGGGCAACACTCAGGCAATAGTAAGGAGGTTCATATCAGTGCTACGGCTAAATTCCAACAAGGTTGGGATTTCCTGCTGAACTCAGTCCCCTAGAAAGAACTTTATTAAGCTTAGGGAAAAAATTGCTCCAGTTATATTTATATCCCTTACTTGGTAACAAGTTTTTCTTAAGGCCAAAATCCAAGTTTAGTAACAGTGCCACATTGTGGAGAAACCCCTATAAAATATGTAGGCTTTCAGAGATTTCTCACTACTCACCCAGGCACATAGAATATGGACCAAATGAACTATCAAGCAGTTCCAAATGGATCAAGTGTTCAACGGAACTAAACAATTGTAACCTCTACTTGTGGTTTGCATGGCTGCCGGGACACATAGGGTTCTTGGGGCCATTTTCCATACTTTACCACCCTCATATAGTGATCATCAGGGCAAGGTTCTTTTCTGGTGTGGGAGGAATTTCTCCAAGGCCCAAGGTAGCAGGGGTGACACTGTATATTCTATCCTGGGAGAGGCATCCCTTTAGTGGATGTGACTGCCAAAGCAAATGACTCTGAATGCTCAGTTTAAGTATCCAAAATTACATCTTTACTGTAAATGCCCTTGAAAGGCAAGTCGGTACTATTCACATCAGTTCTTGGCATAAATTTGGAATTTACAGGCCTCACTCTTTTCTCTATCTATGCAAGGGACTTTCATTACCAGGATCATGGAAAAAACACACCCTCCTGGACTAGGAAAAGTGAGATTCCCAAGTGGACAAAATATCATTGCTTAGATGGAAAAATCCCCTTCCAAAACTGGTGAAAAAAATGGTAAACTCAGTCTTTGCACAGACTCTCCTCAACCTCTCTCTCTCTTCCAGGGTGAAGACTTCTGATGGGGTTCCTCTGAATGCCTTAAACAATCTTACAGTTTTCTTCTTCAGATGTCTTGACAGGATTTTAATTAAGAAAAGTCCAGTAGGGAATACCGCAGTTCTCCAGGTGTCCCACCTCCAGGATAGAAAGGGTGGCAGCAAAAGCCTTCCTCCAGATCTGAGCTGAGTCCAAACACCAGAATTTGCGCAACCTTCCATTCCTGAAACAGGTAGGATAGGAGCAGGCCTTCCCTATCCTGGATCCTCCCCCCCCACCTGGCAAAAAAAAAAAATTCTCTGTAATCTCTCTTCAGACCCAAAAACCAGGGGTCTCACAAAAATTCCTACAACCCAAGTAAAAGTCCCAAAACAACTCGGAAGAGCACCCAGTCAGCCAAGGAATGGACTGAAAGGGCAGCTTCCCTGACCTTTCCTCCTGGAAATGTAGGCTGGAGGGCCAGGGTCCCAGGAGTAGGCCAAAATTCATCCTAGGAAAATCCTCTCCTGCTTCAAAACCAAAGCCCCATTGCCCACTCTTGTTTTTATAATCTCCGGAGCTGGCCATCCCAGCAACCTCAAGGGAGGAGATATTTAGAATGGTTCTCGGTTCTGCCCCTTTTTTCTACTGCAATCTCTCCTAGTTCAAAAGACATGACTAGGGCCGTAACGTAATGAACCCTAGAGGGTCTTTACAAAATAATTACTAATGCAGTGATAACACTGCAGCAGTTCAGAAACACTGAGTATGTTAATAGTATTATTAACAAAATAAAGTTGGTTTCCTTCTATTTCCCCATGTGCACCTATCAATATAAATTTGTGGAATACATTGACAAATGGTGGCTTAGATGTTATGAGGTGTCATCAGCTTATTTTGACAAATACAACAATCTACGGTAAGTGGGAACGATGAATGAATAAAACAAGCAAGCTCATTCTTGAACCATATGACAGACAAGCAAAGCACAAGCAATGTCATTTGGGCAACAGATTTTATTTCTATTTTCTAAACCGAGAGAATAAATAATAAAGCATTTAGTCATGCTACCCTTGCTAGGCAGCCTGCCAGCACAGCTGCCACCAGCTCAGTAGCACCTTCTATGAGTTCAAACTGCCAAGGAGATGTCTGATGAGCCCAGAAGTTGGGGGAAATGAAATTCATAACACACCGCAGTAGTTTTATGTGAACCAGCATGATGTGACTGCTGTCTCGAATGCCGGTATATAAAAATTTGAAATAAATAAATAAATAAATAAATAAATAAATTATAAGATGTCATCTGTCTGTTACAGCTGCTGGGCATGCTGATTGGCAGTGGTATGGACAGCACTTTCCACAGCACCCATGTTGGCATTCCTGGGAAGGCACCAAAATCATCCCCAACTTCTTGAAGAGGGAGGGGAAGGCTGAAACACCTCTGGAAAGGGAAGCTTGCCCTGCTATTTTCTGTGGTAAAAGATGATAGTTCTCCTAGACAGGAACGAACATTATATGTGATCATTCACAAATGATCACTTGATCATTATAGACTTCTACCATTAAGCCTTCGTTTTTTGTTATTATTATTTTTTTAATTATAAAGCCTAATATGA